>NC_136057.1:1497311384-1497391384 GCF_964261635.1 Lissotriton helveticus | reverse complement strand
TATCTAGCTCTATCTATCTAGCTCTATCTATCTAGCTCTATCTAGCTCTATCTAGCTCTATCTAGCTCTATCTATCTAGCTCTATCTATCTATCTAGCTCTATCTATCTAGCTCTATCTATCTATCTAGCTCTATCTATCTATCTAGCTCTATCTATCTATCTAGCTCTATCTATCTAGCTCTATCTATCTAGCTCTATCTATCTAGCTCGCTCTATCTATCTAGCTCGCTCTATCTATCTAGCTCTATCTATCTATCTAGCTCTATCTATCTAGCTCTATCTATCTATCTAGCTCTATCTATCTATCTAGCTCTATCTAGCTCTATCTATCTAGCTCTATCTATCTAGCTCTATCTATCTAGCTCTATCTATCTAGCTCTATCTATCTAGCTCTATCTATCTAGCTCTATCTATCTAGCTCTATCTATCTAGCTCTATCTATCTATCTATCTAGCTCTATCTATCTAGCTCTATCTATCTAGCTCTATCTATCTAGCTCTATCTATCTAGCTCTATCTATCTAGCTCTATCTATCTATCTATCTAGCTCTATCTATCTAGCTCTATCTATCTAGCTCTATCTATCTAGCTCTATCTATCTAGCTCTATCTATCTAGCTCTATCTAGCTCTATCTATCTAGCTCTATCTATCTATCTAGCTCTATCTATCTAGCTCCATCTATCTAGCTCCATCTATCTAGCTCCATCTATCTAGCTCCATCTATCTAGCTCCATCTATCTAGCTCTATCTATATCTATATCTATATATAAATATGCTTGGTTTTGAGTGAGAGGGTGCCCTAGCATGAGCTGAGCCCCTCAGCAGCTTTCGGAACCATCTCCTTATAGCTGTTCTATGATATAGCCATATCATATACTCTTAAGTGCAATATAATCCTCACGGTTAATGCTAACTTTGGTTTGGCTTTATCAAACACTTTGGAATACTACCCCCCCCGCCAGTTCTGGCGGCGGGGGTAGCATTCCACCATTCTAGTGGGAGAAGACATCTAGTTACTGTTAAACCCAGTTAAAGTTAAACAGAGCCCCAGCATCACAAAATGGATGCTGCTGCCACAGACACGAGTCTGCCCTCCTGCTGCTGGACGAAACTCTGGCAGGGGAGGCCTGGACAATAGGTTTCCTGTCCAGGGAGGTGCTGGCACCTCCCCAGAAAGGCATTAGTGTATTGTGGCAGGGTGGGTTGCATTCAATGAATGCTTTTCAGACACTGCCTGGGGCACACAAGATGCTCCATGCATTTCCCAGTTCAAACCGGTTGCTGGGGCACTCAGCCCCAGCTCTGGCGCGAAATTGGACAAAGGAGAATGGGTGTAACCACCCCCTCCCCAGGTCCACCCATAGGAAGGACCTTAGAGTTAGCCCAACCCCTAAACTTACTATAAGTATAGGATATCAGTCCCTAGGACTTTAGATTACCCTGGACGAAACTCTGCAACATATATCTTGGACCTTCAACATTCACTATCAACTGGAAGACGGAAGAAATCTCCCTTGTGGTCAAGGAGTGACCACCCTGTTCAAACAGGCACCAACTGTTCTGTTTGGTTATGTTGGGGCATTTGTATAGCGCATTATCACCAGAGAGATCTCTAAGCGCTGTTCGAGAGGGGACCATAAGGTGAAGCGGAAAGTCAGGAGTGCTTTACATGGAGCACCAGACTTCCAGGAAGAGAACAGTTTTTAATCTCTTCCTGAAGGTGAGCAAGTTGGTCTCTTTGCGCAAGGTTTCCGGGAGTCTGTTCCAGACTGGCGGCATCGTAGTCGAAAAGGCTCTCCCCCCCCCCAGCGATTATCGCTTGAAACGTGGACATACCTGGAGACAAGCTTCTGAAGACCGCAGCTTCCTGCTGGGAACGTATAAGACCAGTTTATCCTTGATGAAGCTCGGGCCGAGCCGTAAATGGCTTTGTGAATGATACAGAGACTTTTGAATTTCGCGCTCTGAGATATTGGTAGCCAGTGTAAGTCCTGCAACAACGGAGTGAAATGTGTCCTCCTGGGTTTATTAAAAATCAATCTGGCTGCATCATTCATAACGCCTTGAAGCCTGGCCAGAGATTATTTTGGTAGCCCAACATAAAGGGAATTACCATAATCCAGACAGTCCAGGATCAAGGCTGAGACCGCCGTTCGGATGGTAGAGAAGGACAGCAGCGATGCCAATTTCCGAAGTTGTCGCAGCAATCCCACACAGGTTCCTACCACTGCCACGACCTGTTGGGACATAGATAGCGTAACATCGATTTTAATACCTAAACCTTTTACTACGGACGCTGGTTCTGGAGGCTGTCCCAGTTCACCAGGCCAGAATAGCTCATTCCAGGGGTTTGCTGCTTTTGTGACCGCCAGCACCTCAGTTTTATCCGGGTTCAGTTTTAAAGAGTTCGCCGACATTTCAATTCACCGTAAATCTTAGAATATCTTGCATTCTCGCCTGCGATGTAGGCGACTGGTCTATTTGGATCAGAATTTGGGTGTAGTCGGCATAATTATATACCCTACATTCCAGCTGATTTAGAGCGGCGATTAAAGGCTGCAAATAAACATTAAAAAGCAAAGGGGAGGAAGAGCTACGGACGTGTCCAAAATGGCTGCGTGAGCTTCAGGCTCCCGAGGCCCCCGCTGTCCCACGGGTCTATCCTGCAACTTATCCTGAATACGGAAGGCGAATTCTGGCGGCTGAAGTGTAGCGGCGGCGGGCGCTGTGCTTTGCGTCCCGCTGGGCCGCTGTGTGCCGGAGGGAGAGTGTGGCGAACATCGGGGACTAGCCGATTTGAAACCGGGGTCTCGAGTAGCCAGCAGACCCCAGCAGCAGTGAATCTTTATCGGGGCCTACGCCGGATGTTGTCGGTCCGGCCCCGTAGCGGCCCCACCCTCTCCGCCTCATAATCGGGAGGCCCCCCCATGGCCCGCAGTGCCTCATTACTGTCCCGCGGCCGGGGCATGATTGGGCCGCCGAGATGAGGATTCTAGACCTCTATGTTTCTGCACCACCAGTCCCATAAACGCTCATTGCGGGCCCCCAGGACTACATTGCATGAGCCCAGAAGTATAGAGGCGAGCTGTAGTTCTCCTACTGGAAGTGGGAGAGCCTATGGTGCTCCAGATTGCCCTGTGCTGCGAGGACCAGGTCAGGTGGATGTGGCGCTGAAGAGGAGTGGAATTAGCAGCAGTGGCTGGCAGTGATCACTGATGGACTGTGAGCGTGAGGGGCACAACAGGAAAACCAGATTTGCAGCGAGGTTGGGCAGAAGGTGTGACACAGTCTCCCGTCTCAGGAGCCACTGGCCTTTAATGTGCCTGATTCAATGGTGACACTTTATTCTGTTACCTTATCAGCACCCTGTTAATTGGAAGACCGCTCTCTCATTGGGTGTGTTGAATAGTCTGGGACTGTCCGCTCCCCTGGACCACTGGTTCGCGCGATAGTTGGCTGATTGTGCCGGCTGACCAGGTGTGCCTACATTGCCGATCTCGCAGCTGGGCTCATTATTCAGTGACATTATTGCCAGCTCTTGTCCGCGGCTTGGCCCACTTATAGTCAACCTTCAAAATGGCGACCAGACCTGAGTCGGAGTAGCAACAGTCTAAGACTACCAGAGGAGCCAGGTATACTCAGGCTAACAAGCTGGATCGCTACACGCAACCCAGAGGGTTGCCTACAGGATTTGGTAAAATCGCACGAGGGAAGTATGGAAGCATCGGCCGCTGCACCGGAATTTACATTGCAGGATGTGATGACCGCGATTGACGGGGTGAAAACCTCTTTAGGTCAGCAGATGGAGTCCTTAGATCATAAACTGGACACGGTTACTATCGAGGTTAATTTAATCCGTGCGGACCTCACCAAAACTAGTGAAAAAGTAAAATCACTAGACATCAAAACCTCCAGTCTTACCAATAATGTAGCGCTGTTGCAGCAGGAAGTTCGGGACCTCAAATCCGCTAGTGAAGTTGCGAGTCGCAAGTTGGATGAATACGAAGGACGGGCCCGTAGAAACAACGTGCGCATTATGGGGGTGCCTGAAAGGGCCGAGGGACAAGCTGCGGACCATTTTATTGAAAATATCATACTCGACCATTTGAAACCCAGAGGACTGGCAAAGTTCTTTACAGTGGAAAGAGCGCATATGGTACCGGGAGGGAGACCGAAGCCTGGAGCACCGCCCTGGCCAATGATCGCGAGGGTGCTTATCTTTCGAGACAGAGACGCTATCCTGCAGGCCTCCAGGTCAGGGGGTCCTCTACAGTATGAAAACTCCACCCTCCGTTTTTATCCTGACTTTACGCAGGCGGTACAGAAACAGCGGCAAACCTTCATGGGAGTCAAACGGAAGCTGCGGGATAAAGGATTTAAGTATGCCATGATGTACCCTGCCAAGTTGCGAGTGGAACATGCGGGCAAGGCATTTTTCTTTGATAAACCAGAAATTGCCTCGGACTGGTTGGAGAGTTTTGCCTCGTGGGATGAGCGACGGAGCGGAGATGATGATGAGGGTGCACAAGAGCAAGAATGATGACTGATATTGTTGCAGGTGGGGTTGGCCCGAGTTTGGGGGTGGATCCTGGGCGCAGTCATGTTAGGTGTAGTGATGGCATAAACAGGTCCAATGATAGTCCAGGGGTTAGGCGGGGAATCGGAGGATCGTACTCCTCCTCAGCTTTACTTTTCGATAGTTTAGTAGTTAGATCATGGGGCGACACGCACACTGCGAGTTGGGGGCGGATGTATACCGTGAGCAGGGGTGCAGGGTGGAGGGTGGTAGCTGGGGCTCATTTGAGGGATGGGCTTTTTGTTGTTTTTTCACATTGTTTGTTGTTGTTAATCAGGGCATCGAATTGGGCAGGGGCATGAATATGGCGCATTGGTCGTGAGGAGGCCGCTCCTTTTTGTATCTTGGGGGATGGTGGGTAGGGAACTGAATGTGTTGAGTTGGAATGTGAATGGGTTGGGTGATAAATCAAGCGTAGTGTGGTTCTTCAATATCTCAAACGATACGCTCCTGATGTGGTTCTATTGCAGGAAACACACTTGGTTGGGAATACATGTAAGGAGATGCATAGAATGGGGTACAGCTTGGTCACACATGCAGGCTTCACCTCGGGCTCCAGAGGGGTGGGAATACTCGCCCGTAGGGCGCTCCCATTGGTGATGGACTATCTCCGAGGATGACAGTGGCAGATATGTTGGAGTGACGGGTCGCTGGGAGGGGCATGTTCTTTCCTTGTTATCGGTTTATATGCCTCCAGGCCTGCAAGCTCTTACTTTTGCAGATTTGGGAAAGGTTCTGCTAGGTCTCCCACGTGGTCTATTAATTGTGGGGGGTGCCTTTAAAGCGTGGCCTCTGGAGTTTTGGACAGGTACCCTTCTCGAGATTTGGGACGTGTTCAGAGATGGTTGCCTGATTTCCTGGATGCCATGGGTTTGATTGATGGCTGGAGGCTGCTCCATCCGGATCAAAAACAGTACACCTTTCACTCTGGGGCCCATGGTAGTCTCTCTAGATTAGATTATTGTCTTGTGCCGGCAGCTCATGCATCTTACGTAGTGGAGGCGACGCATCTTGCTAGGGGCATATCTGGCCATTCGCCGCTCTGGTTCCGTTTCGGTGTTGCTTTGAGAGTAGGGTGGCCCCCATTAATCCCTGGCACCTGCGTAATCCTAAAGTCAGAGGGGACCTGGTCAAGGCACTAGATCATTATTTCCTTGAGAACGATGGATCGGTATCCTCTTCTATTACGCTCTGGGAGGCCTTTAAGACGGTTCTTAGGGGTCAAGCTCTCTCGTTGATAGCAGGGGCTAAGAGAGGCCGTAATAAAGCAATTGTTGATGTGGAAGTTGAGATAGGGGGCCTGGAGACAGAGCTGGAACTGAAAGTAACTCGTGCTAAGCTGCATGTCCTTAATCTTAAACAGCAAGAGTACAGGTCGCTGGTCATGGATAGCGCTAAGGCTCTGAGTAGAGAGCAGCAAAGTCGACTGCATGACGTTGGTGATAAAGCCGGGAAACTTATCGCTTGGTTGGATAAGAAAGATAGGGCAAATCGTGTTGTCCCAGAGATAGTGACAGAGGCCGGAATACACCTTACAGACCAATAGAATATTGTAGATAGCTTTGCGGAATATTTTCACATTGTGTACACCTCGGTCTCCGATCTCCCGGAAGAAGATTCCCAGTTGATGCTGCGAGACTTGCAGCTTCCGTGCCTGACCAGGGAGGACCGCGAGTTAATGGACATTACTCTCACCATGGAGGAAGTGGCCCAGGCGGTGCGCTCTTTGAATTCGGGTAAGGCGTTGGGGCCAAATGGGATACCCATTGAGCTGTACAAACTTCAACCTGATAAGGTTGCTCCCTACCTGAGACGAATGTTTATTGAGGCCCGGAGACCGGGATACTGCCCTACGATCAGAGAGTAGCCTCTACAGTGGTTATTCATAAGGAGGGCAAACCTAAATCAAGTTGCTCCTCCTATAGGCCTATTTCATTAATAAATGCTGAACCCAAGATCCTTGCCAAGATCCTCTCCACCAGGTTGATTTGGGTTGGTGCATCCCGATCAATCTGGCTTCATCCCTCATAGAAACACTGCCCTTAATTTGCGTAGGTTGCATAGTGTGATCGCCAGAGCTCATACCCTAATGGAGCACGCCGTAATAGCATTTGCTGGATGCAACGATGGCCTTTGATACTGAAGAATGGCCTTATTTGTGGGCTGTCATAGCCAAATGTGGCTTTGGCCCCGATTTTATTCGTTGGGTCCGCTTGTTGTATGCTGAACCCCTTGCCCAAGTGGTGGTGAATAACCAGGTCTCAACGCCATTTAGTCTCGGACGTGGCACCCGACAGTGATGTCCCCTTTCTCCCCTCCTGTTCTCATTAGCTATGGAGCCGTTGGCAGCTTGTATCCGCTGGGAGCCCTCGGTTCGAGGTCTCCGGAGTGGGAGGACAGGATCTCTCTGTATGCAGACGATATTTTACTTTATTTGGCCTCGCCCAGGAAATCCCTGGATGCGGTTTGTGATGTGCTGGTTTCCTTTGGTAGGAATTCGGGGTTGTCCATAGATTGGGCGAAAATCGCTTTTGTTTGTTCTCAGTGGGGAGACTCCGCTTCTTCCGCGAAATTGTCCGATTTAATTAGCTACGGACAGGTTTAAGTATTTAGGGATATTTGTTTCATTGGACTCCGCAACCCGTTATGAGAGGAATCTCCTTCCCCCCTTGATTTGACTTAGAAGCGATGTGGCCGGCTGGAAGAGGCTCCCTCTCTCCCTGCTGGGGCGTGCAACCCTCTTTAAAATGATGTCCCTGCCCCGTTTTCTTTATGCTCTTCAAAATACATTGGATGTGGTGCCAGCTAGCGTTTTGAGAGGTCGAGGGGTTACAGCATATGCTGTTATGGGATGGCAGACCCCGGATCGCATTTGCCAAATTGACGATTCCGTGGTATGATGGTGGGATTGCACGCCCAGATATCAGGCGATACTATTGGGCCTCTCAATTGGCCGCCATTAACCTTAGTACTTATGGGCCCGCTTCGGACCCGGGATATGGGATGGACAGATGGCTTCTTCCTGGAGGCAATTATAGACGGGCATTGTATGCTACATCGGCGGGGAGATGTTTGACGGGACCGACTAGGCATGCGGTGCGGATCTGGCGGGATGCCACTAGCTCTCTGGGATGGAGGGATTGATGGACGTTGGCCACCCCACTATTTGATTCCGAGAAGTTGGGTAAGCTCTGGAATACAAAGGGTTTTGGTAAATGGGACCTGATTGGGATTTCAACTATTGGCGACGTTTGGGCCAAGGGAAGGATTAAAACGTTTGAAGAATTGCAGGCTGAATATAAATTAGGTAGGACTGAGTATTTTCGCTATGTACAGGTCAGGCATGCGTTGACAGCTGCTCTCCCGGCGGAAGCGGACTTGCCCGAGTCGTCTCCTCTTGAAGACAGAATTTTAGATGGCCATCTGCCCGAAAAAACGATTTCCCTAATTTATAAAAAGTTGATTAATCACAGGGCAGATCTATTGGTCGAATTGAGGGAAAAATGGTCGCAAGATGGTGTTGAATTGGATGATGAGGATTGGCAGTCTGCTGTGTCGTCGCCGAAGGTGGTGGCGATTCCAGCACGATTGAGGCTTGTTCAGTTGAAAATATTGGCTTGTCCAGTTGAAAATATTGCACAGAGTATGTCACAGGGCCCGCCTGGTTCGAATAGGGTTGTCGGATACGGATTTGTGCAGACGGGGGTGCGGTCATGTGGGAACATTCCTCCATATCATCTGGGAGTGTTTCTCTGTGGCCGAGTATTGGCGTGGGATACATGATGTCATGCAAGAGGTTTTGGGGGTGGCTGTGCTACCGGAGGCGAGGAGATGCCTCCTAAATATTTGGGAACCCACTGATCTTAATACAGCGCAGACTAGCTGGGTGACTCTAGGTGATATGATAGCGAAAAGGAATATAGCACAGAGGTGGGGATCCAAGAGGTTATCAACGGTCGAAGAATGGAAAGAGAATATGGATTGGTGTATGTTCCGGGAGAAAACTGTGTATATAGCTAGGGGCCGCCCCCGTAAATGGACATCTGTGTGGGGGCTCTGGAACCGCTACATGGGAGACATTTGTGCGCCACCTGTTGCTTCTCCTGTTGATGTTCCTACTTCTCCATTAGTGTTCTGTAATTGAGTATCATGTTCCCTGCTTTCCCCCTCACCCCCCCTTTTTTTCTCCTGACGAGATGATGTGCAATGTTGAAGAATGTCTCCTCCCTGTAATGTCCCCTTTTCTGCTGATGCCTGGTTTTAATAAAAAATATTTTTTTTAAAAAGCAAAGGGGACAGGGCTGATCCCTGCGGTACTCCACATGCCAAGGTCACGGGGAGAGATACCAGGTCTGTTAGTTGGACTCTTTGAGAGCGATCTCTAATGAAGGAAGCTAACCAAGCACTGGCTGTGCCCTGGATCCCCAGGTCAGCAATCCACGACATAAGTTGACCATGATTAACCGTGTCAAAAGCCATGGATAGATCCAGCAGGACCAGAGCACACGGCGTCTTCCTATCCGCTCTCATTCTCATCTCCTCCAGCACGGAAAGCATAACTAATTCCGTGCTATAATGCGGCCTGAAACCCGCCTGGTTGGGTTCAAGAAGATGATTGGCCTCCAGGAACCAGGCATGGGACTGCAGCACATGCTCTTCTAATATTTTTGCTAGAAATGGCAGCTGAGAGCTAGGTCCGAAATTCTTCAGATCCTTCTCATCCACGCCAGGCTTTTTTAATAGCGGGATCTGCATCTTTGCCGGTCTGCATTTTCAAGGCCCCCGTCGGATCCCGAAGAATCTGCAACACAGGACACGGACTTCCAGTCATCTCTGAAGCTGACCTGAGCTCCCAGCAAAGCTGAGACCCGTAGCTGACACGAGAGACATGGGACCGGAACTCCTGGACATCCTGCATTTTGCAAGCTGCACCTACTTCTCGAGGTATACCAAAGTTGTGCATTGGAGTGTTTGAAGCCCCAGCCCCGAGCACCTTTTGCACCGAAGCTCAGAGGCTCGCCTTGTGCATTTCAGCTTGACGCGTCTTCGCGGTTCCTAGTCCGTTGGCTAGTGAGCTCCCTCGAAGACCAATCTTTGATTTCTTTAGCTTTCCCGGTTGCTCCAGGCTTGCTCCAACTTCCCTGGAAAGGAGAAGTTCCTCAGACCTTGCTGGTCTGCACCGACCCAATCTCGACATCCTGCGTGGACTGCATTTGCCAAGGTTTGTTCGGTCCAATCCGGATTCCGACACCGCAGTCAACTAGATTCTTAGTGGGACAGTTCGAATCCAGCTCCTGGTCATCGTCGACGCTTCCTGGACCACGTGGCTGAAGAGACAAAATTCACCTCTTTCACCTGAAATCACCCGACATTGGCTGGCAGCTTCCCATCGCCATTCTTGTCACTTGCAAGTGACGCAGACTCTGTCCCTTCTGCTTTCAGGTACTTCAGATATTTGATCCACCCTTGGATCCACCCTGACACTTTTCCTCTGGTCGCCCGTAGCACTTCTTCGCAGCTCTCCATTGGAATTGACGACGAAACCCGACACCAAAAGACACCTATGCACCCGGCTTCCGTGGGTGAGGTAACACGAGTACTCCGGTGCTCCCATGGGTCTTGAGTCTCAAAGTGTTCTAGTCTAAAAGGCTTCCATCGCAGTTCACCTATAAGTGTCCTTAAATTGTAAATTTGTAACTTGTTGGTTTCCCATAGAAAGTCAATGGTCAAAGGTCAAAGGTCAAAGGTCAATGTATAGACACTGCACGCGTCTCGCGTGGGCCTCCTACATCCTAACCTTTGGTTGTTCCTAGAAGCCCCAGCGATTCCACAGGCCCTATGCCTGCTTTCTATTCTAGACGTGGTTCTTATACCACTATTTTAGTATATGGTTTGTGAGGCCCCTAGGGCATAACGTATACTGTGCAACTTATCGTATGCTAATTAAGTTCCTTGTATTGTACTTTTACCTCTGACCTCATAAAGAGTCCAGAGGGGTTGTGTTTAGAATAAATACATATATATTTGATATATACCTTGTGTGGTGAGCTTTCATTTGATCATTCAAGAGATTATAGTTGGTAACACAACTTGCTTAACTGGCCTCGAAGTCTTAGCCCGAAGGCTGCTCTCCACAGCTACCACTAGGATAGCTTTCTATAAGGTTGACTTTACAACCTACCATCAATAAGGGTCGTTTGGACTGGTGCAAGGTGCCCACTAGAATAGTGGACATCATATAGTAGGAAAACTTCTCACAGTGGGTGGTCAAGTATCCATCGACACTGACATCGTACGGAACCGATGTTTCGGCGCCATCTTGACATCACCTCCTCTCCGGTCAGGAACCGACGCCTCCCCTACCTGCCCAAGTATCCAGGACACGACGCATCACCTCCCCCGAAGCAAGGAACCAACTTCACAACGCACCAACGACGCCGCACCTCCCCGATGCAGTGAGCTGTCTTTGTTTTTGCTTTTCTAAGGTACTTTTCTCTGTGGGTCTGTTCTGACTCTGGGCCCGACGCTGCACACCTCGCGGTTGGCACCGTACTTTGGTATTTCTTTGACCTTGACGTCATGATAACTTCCATTGGGGTTATCTGTTGCTAAAGACTGCTATTAAGTGAATAACCTATTTTTGAACTATTTCTACCATGTTGAAGAATTATTATCGATTACAGTATTGTGGATTTTTGTCATTTTTGGTCTTGTGATAAGTCTATATAAAGAATACTTATTTTTTATAAAACCTGTGTTGTGTCCATCTGTAGTGTTTTCACTATATTACTGTATGTGTTCACACATGCTTAACACACTGCCTCTGATATAAGCCTGTCTGCTCGTGCCAAGCTACCAAGTGGGTGAGCAGGGGTTATCCAGTAGTGTAATCCCTTTTCCCGGATTTAAAAGCAAGGGTCCCTATTTAGTCAAAGGTGTATACCATTGCCAACTAGAGACCCCAGTTCTAACAACAGTGAAGACATATGCCAGAATATTTACGTGTTTTTTTTTACAACCCAAGTAGAAAATAAACTGCTATATGTAATTTCTGCTGACAAAGAGGGTTGTGTTATATTTCATGGATACTGTACCCTGTAAAATTCTGTTAATTATAGAGTTTTGCTTAAGGAGGGTCTGCAATAGTTGCAACTAATTCCCTCTCACTCATCCTTATAGTTTAGAAGGCAAGTCATTTCTGGGCAAAAGTAAGCAATATTGTTTATTTGCTCCGATGTCATGAACTACGGGCTGTGGTTTCCATACACTAAGCATTGCCTTGTGATAAACTACAGTATGCACCAAGAGGCCATGTTATAGTGTGGTTGATTGTGTGTTTTAGACTGTTGAGTGGCAGATTATGGCATGCACTGCAGAAAGCTTAATAAGCCTCTGTATTGCAAGCTTCGCTGATACTTGATATGTTTAATGGTATTGGTGTCGTTTTAGCAGCCTGGCTCTATAAACTGGGGGCTTTATCTGTAGGGTGTTTTTTGTGAGCTGTTGGTTTCTCTGAAAGATGGTTGGTGGGTAATATTCTATTTGACCATTTTTTTTCATGTTAGTTTATATCTGGTATTGCATTGTTGACTTGTTTAATGAGGGAAGAGGGTTCTGAATTTAAATTGTTCTGCCGCATGTACGTCAATGTACTTTTTGAAAATATGTTAGTCTATTTGCTTCAAAGTGAAATATGTGGTTATAAGTGTTCCAAGGATTTGGGGGCCCTAAGGCGCCTTCATTCCAAACATGCAGCCTCAAACATTAGAGAAACCTTAGGGTATCTCCCAATGCAGAATAGCTTGAGGGACAGGATCTGGTCATCAAAAACCAAAAGATGCGACTCTGTTGTTGGGGAGCTCACTGCAGAACACACCCTATATGTGCTGCCCATCAATACATTTACTTTTGTTTACTTTTTTCCCTATAACTTTGAGAGCCACCCTCGTTTTTGCTCATTCTTTATTGAAAGGAGTTTTGAAATTCGCAATTCATCATCCTGTTTAGTCATGCCATTAGCTATGGGGGGTCTTGTAACCTCTTCCATGTTACTTTGTGCAGACTCAGAAGTCTCTCTGGTATGAACTTGGGATCCGCATCTTCCATCTGACACATTCACGTCAGTCAAGCAGATCACCTTAGGCTACAAAGAAGACTGTCAGGTGTTAGCAATAAGGATGTGTCCATCTGTTGATTGGGGATGGTCGTGTTGCACGTGCCATCTCAGGAAAGGAGACACTGAAAACTTTTAATTTTAAGTTATTCTTAAAGCTAAAGGCAGGCACGTTGAGCAGTACACCCATCAACTAAATATACATTTTTGATCTATAAAAGCACAGGCTCGCCTGCATCCAAGGATGAGTGTTGTTTAGGTACTATTGTTGCTGTGTTGTGCAGGATAGTTTACCAAAATTAGGTATATTTGCAGATCATAAGCATGCATCTGGAGTTGCTAGTGCAGGACTGGTACTGCCTATATAGTTGATGAAAATGTGCCTCTTCACTTAATTTAATAAACCGCTTTATATTGAAAAAAGAAATTAGGCTAATTTCCCATTTCAAGCCTGCACAAAAGAATGTTTCTTGCATGAGGTGGAGATTGCGATAAAGGCTAAGCTGTGCCCCAGCTTAAGGTGGAAATGTTACTCATGGTTTGCCCTCATGTGCCTTTACAAGTCTGTTCTCCCTGCTACATCTCTGGAGTCGTTTGTCCCAAAAAATGTAAATAAAAAAAATAATTGGAGAAAAGGAGAAGCATAATATCTCAAAGCACATGCACAATTCAAAGGTATTATGTGTATACAAAAACAAATACACAATTGAAAAGCTGTTAGAAAGGAAGGATTGTTTCATCGGGGAAAAGCCAACACCAAACCCTAAGAGCAGCTCACGAGTGATGAACGGTTTCTGTAATATTTGAGAAACCGCCATCGGGAGTCCCATCCAATGGAGATTGTACAGTGCCTAGTTTGTGTAAATGAAATCTCACAAAATGGTTCAGCCAACCAGTCTGGTAGAAACAAAATGTCTGGATAATTAAAATGAAAATAGCTGAATCAATCAATCACATTAGAGAATACTCCTTCGTTTCTTCACGTGCGTTATTTTCTATAGTTCAGACCGTAAGCAGACTTTTTTTTAAAACATTATGTGTTACATGAATTCGCATCTTGATACATTAAGGGCACATTTTTCAAGCACCTATTATCACGTAGCACTGACCCTTTAATCATTTTCAGGGCGAGCTGGTGTAAGCAGCGCGAAGCGCTGCTGTCCAGCGAAGCCTCTATTGTTAGCGACTTGCTCTGAAAGTGGGACAGGGGATGGGCATGAGCTTTCGGCGATTTCAGCATGTGCACGCGCACATACAGTCACGCGCCGTGCACATCTCCAGTCCCGCTTCCGAGGCAAGTCAACACACACACACACACACACGCACGCACACACATGCACATACACGCACACACAGGCGCATACACACGCACACACAGGCGCATACACACGCACACACCCCCCAGTGCACACAACTTGTCTTCAAACAACCTGCAAGCTCTCACTTACCGGCTCGGTCCTTGCCAGTCTCTTGGCACGCCGCGGGGCTCTCCTCACCACTCGGGAGCCCCGTGTTGCCTCTGGTGCCATGCAGTCTTCACACGGTCCCTCTGATGGGGCCAGGGACTTCAGCATTCAGCCTACAGGGTTCCGGACGTTCTACCGGCGGTTCCTTCCTGTTTATTTTGCAGGCCCTGCCCACGTCCCAGCGAAGGCTGCCTGACTTCCGCGATGTTGCCTCAGTTCTTTAGGTCTGTATGATCGGCATTTCTGATTTTGTTTCCATTGCTTTTTTTTTCTTGTTTTTTCGTCTGCGCACGGCTCGCCCAACCTATTACACTTCACCTGCTACTTCTTGCGGCGTCTGATGGGCAGCAGAGCTATGGGCTGCATGCTTGTTTTTTTTGCTGTTTTGCTCCAGTTCAAAGGATTAAAATGCTATTAAACGGCTACGTTTCACATCCTGTCTTTTGTGCCTATTTCTTCTTTGTTATTTGTATACGTTCAAGAACAACCTGCACATCTCAAAGAAGAAATAAACACAAAAGACGGGATGTGAAACTCAACTGTTTAATTGCATTTCCTTCCCGGTGAATGCCCTTAAAGCGTGCAAGAAGTAGAAGGGGTTAACACATACAAATTATAGCCTTTGCATACAACGTCGTTAAAAACATTGCTTAGTATGTCTCTAGTTCATACATCGCCAACCCTTCATAAAGAAACCATTCAGACTCTTGGTGATAAGTGGAAAAAAGGAAAATGTATGTTGGTTTAGGACAAACTAAAATGCTCCGGCAGTACTCTTTTTATTTAACATAAAAGTCACTTCATTTGTTTATAGAGGATTTTTGCAGTCCAGCCTGTACTGCTAATGCTCAGAGCAAGCTGCAGAACAGGGAATGACAAAATGACAAACCTTGACAGCATCCTTTAGCCATTCTGCAATGCCAATGGCCAAACATTACCAGTCGAAATATTGCTGAAAGATGTTTGGCTAGTTTGCCCAAGCAAGTTTACTCCGAAGAGCAATATAGGATCAGGGTTAGAACACGGCACGCATTTTACAGATGTAACCAAATAAATTCACTACATATGAGCAATTAGCTGCATATACACCTTCCTACAAGAGCATATAACGCCAAGGGCATTACTGAAAAAGGCATGTCATGACAGTAATGGCAAATTAATCTTCAATTATTCTTCTAGCGATTCATGGTTTCCTCCTCTCAATTACATTGTCAGTCAGCGTCTATATTCTCTACAAAGGCCTTCACTCGAGATCATTTACTCCCTCCCCTTACCATCACACCCCATCACCCTCACACACTCCCTCACCCTCACACACTCCCTCACCCTCACACACTCCCTCACCCTCACACACTCCCTCACCCTCACACACTCCCTCACCCTCACACACTCCCTCACCCTCACACACTCCCACTCCCTCACCCTCACACACTCCCTCACCCTCACACACTCCCTCACCCTCACACACTCCCTCACCCTCACACACTCCCTCACCCTCCCCCTTCACCCTCACACACCCCCTTCACCCTCACACACCCCCTTCACCCTCACACACCCTCTCACCCTCACCCTCCCTCATCCTCACACCCCCTCATCCTCACAACCCCTCACCCTCACAACCCTCTCAGCCCCTCACCCTCACCCTCATCCTCACACCCCCTCATCCTCACACCCCCTCACAATCACACACCCTCACCAGCATAGCACAACAAAACATAGCATAGCATAGGATAGCAAAACAAAGCATAGGATAGCAAAACAAAGCATAGGATAGCAAAACAAAACATAGCAAAACAAAACAGCAAAACACAACAAATCATAGCATAACAAAACACACAACAAATCATAGCATAACAAAACACACAACAAATCATAGCATAACAAAACACACAACAAATCATAGCATAACAAAACACACAACAAATCATAGCATAACAAAACACAGCATAGCATAACAAAACATGGCATAACAAAACATGGCATAACAAAACATGGCATAACAAAACATGGCATAACAAAACATGGCATAACAAAACATGGCATAACAAAACATGGCATAACAAAACATGGCATAACAAAACATGGCATAACAAAACATGGCATAACAAAACATGGCATAACAAAACATGGCATAACAAAACATGGCATAACAAAACATGGCATAACAAAACATGGCATAACAAAACATGGCATAACAAAACATGGCATAACAAAACATGGCATAACAAAACATGGCATAACAAAACATGGCATAACAAAACATGGCATAACAAAACATGGCATAACAAAACATGGTATAACAAAACATGGCATAACATAAACCATAGCATAACATAAACCATAGCATAACAAACCATAGCATAACATAAACCATAGCATAACATAAACCATAGCATAAACCATAACATAACATAGCATAAATAACAAAACAGCATAGCAAAAAATAGCAAAACCTAGCACAGCATAACAAAACACAACAAAACATAGCATAACAAAACACAACATAGCATAACAAAACACAACATAGCATAACAAAACACAACATAGCATAGCATAACAAAACATAGCATAACAAAGCATAATAAAACACGACAAAACATAGCATAGCATAACAAAACATAGCATAACAAAGCATAGCATAGCAAAACACAACAAAACATAGCATAACATAAACCATAGCATAACATAAACCATAGCATAACATAACATAGCATAAATAACAAAACAGCATAGCAAAAAATAGCAAAACATAGCACAGCATAACAAAACACAACAAAACACAACATAGCATAACAAAACAAAGCTTAGCATAGCATAACAAAACATAGCATAACAAAGCATAACAAAACATAGCAAAACAAAACATAGCATAATAAAACACGACAAAACATAGCATAACAAAACATAGCATAACAAAGCATAGCATAACAAAGCATAGCATAACAAAGCATAGCATAGCAAAACACAACAAAGCATAGCATAACAAAACACAACAAAGCATAGCATAACAAAACACAACATAGCATAGCATAACAAAACATAGCATAACAAAGCATAACAAAACATAGCATAATAAAACACGACAAAACATAGCATAGCATAACAAAACATAGCATAACAAAGCATAGCATAGCAAAACACAACAAAACATAGCATAACATAAACCATAGCATAACATAAACCATAGCATAACATAAACCATAGCATAAATAACAAAACAGCATAGCAAAAAATAGCAAAACATAGCACAGCATAACAAAACACAACAAAACAAAACATAGCATAGCATAGCATAACAAAAAGCATGATAGCAAACCAAAACAGCATAACAAAACATAGCAAAACACAACAAAACATAGCATAGCTTAACTAAACATAGAATAGCAAAACAAAACATATCATAGCATACAGCATCACTCTGCACCACCACAGCATCACTCAGGGGCATCCCAACATCACTATGCGCTACCACAGCATCACTGAACGACACAGCATCACTCGTTCGCCATCACAACATCATTCAGCGCCACCACAGCATCAATCTGTGCAACCATTCAACAACAAGTGGTTCAAATATGGTCTCTCAATGTTTCAAGCTTTATTACAAATGTAACAAAAAGATGTTAATATTTCACTTCTGTTCTTGGATTTTCGTCACAATAAAATACACTGTACATAATCTTCACAAAAGTTATTTACAAAAGTTTAAGCTATTACCATTATAAATTACAATAACTTTCATTTAAGTATTATTTAAAAAAATTAAAAGCCATTGTTATTTGTAATATCAATACATGTAAGTCACGTAAATACAACACATGTTGCATTACAAATGCTATAGGTGTCACATTTGCGAAAGTTATAACTATTGGCATTGTAAATGACAAAGCTATTATTTTCGCTAATTTCAAAAACAAAACATGAATACAAAAAAATGTCATTTACAATTTCAATAGCTCAAACTTTCCTAATGTGAGACCTATTGCATTGCAAATGTTTGTTTTAATACATTGAGGAATGGAAGTGCGTGTTCGCGATTGTAAAAGGACGGTAAAACAGGTGTATTTGTAAACTAATCTGATAAAAGATATCGAAATATGCATCATTCAGCATTCTTTCAAAGAAAGAAGTTAAAGTCTACCTATCACACACAGTTAGCTGTTTTACTATTCACTTGCTAACAAAAAATGATTTTGAAAAAACCTACCTTTGTGAGTCACGTGCGACAGCAAACCTTCGACCATTTTCCCGAAGGAGTAAGCATCTCGAGCGTGGCCATGTGCCTCTGTGAGAATGCCAAACTCTGCAAACTAACAATGGGGAAAATATAGGAAGTATTAATCAAAGGCCTGCCTCGCTCTAATCTGTAGGACATTAAAGATTAAAGTATTAAGTAATTAAGAAGGGTAGGCTCGGAAAGGACAGAAAGCCGGCCATACGACTTAGCTATAATTATTCTATAACTGATGATATAGTTGCTCAGAAGACCTATGCAAACAGTCCTTTCTCAAGTAAGCCCTTCACAGACCGTATTTACAATACAACACAGAAGAAGCTGCGCTTAGGTGCCAATATGACTGAGCCCAGGCTATACAAGTGCCGTTTGTTGAATTATATAAATGTTAGGCAGGGCATGCAAAAGGGCATCCAGCCAAGAAAGCGTACAAACACCAGTTAAATGAGCCACCAATATTTACATGGGAAACAGCGCTCAGTGTTGTGTGGGCACCCCTTAAAGCACTGTGGGTGGGGGAATATATGTATTTATTTATTTATGCGTTTTTATATAGCGCAAACTTTATCCGAAGGGATCAGAGTGCTTCACGATGGTGATTCAGCATGTAAACCAGCCTCTGATTCTCTAATACCTGATACTTACCTTCGGCCCCTAAACACACACACATTCATACAGGCCAATTTATTCCACTGGGGGTCAATTTTATAATTGTTCGTCTGAGATTTACTTATCTAACACTTCTAACTAAATCTTTCACAGATCAAAAGGTTTTTTCCTCTGGTCAACGGACCATTCGTTGAACTAGTTGATGGTGAAATGACAAGAAATAAAATGTACCTTTTTTGCAATGGAAATAACGAAAGACTCGTGAACATTTTTAAATGTTTATCTAATGAAATTCATGTGAGCCAAAATCAAAGTACAAAGCAGTCTCAGTCACCCATAGAAGGAGGAATGATCCAGATTAATAAGACTTTCAATGACGGGACCTGGAAAGGAGAGGATAGAGAAAGCAGCACAAAATAAATCTATAGCACATTATAGTTACCTAGAATGGTGTGAGAGCCGACCCCTTAGCCAAGGAGTTGGGAAAAGTCCCCCGGGAAAAGACAGGAGACAAAGGCTTCAGGTTTCAGGACAGGTTTCAGAACAGGATTCAGGACAGGATAAGGTAACCTTTCTAGATCCGACGCCCGCGTTGCAACCCTCTCTGACACTATCTTCCTCTTTGATTCTTCTGCGATCTTCTTCTAACTATTTGGCTTAAATTATAAGTCTGCAATAGGATTCTTCTTCAGCGTTCGCTCAATACCCCGACAGCATCCTGAGCTCTGCAGCATTCCGGTCTCTCTGCCTAACTAATTAACTAAACTACCTCAATTATACTCTTTTAATGCCATGTACCACCCCTTAATGTTTAAATCGTATAGAACCCCCAATTATGATTGGTCAGGCAAAAAAAGATGATCATCACACCATGTCAGGTTTCAGTCGATTTTCTTTAGTTCATGGTAAATCCCTCCCCTTAATCTTTATTCAAAAATCTTTATTACCACCCGTAGTCACAATTTTTATCATCACAAAGTATACATTTGGTATTATTCTCTTCCTTTTCACAGGACATGAGGATGATTCTTTTCTTGGATGGCATTCAAGGATGACAGTGCGGCTTCTGGCTCACTTAAACTGCGCATGGATAACGGGTCACGTGGGATATAGGTCACAGTCTCTCTCAGAAGGCCCGACTACAAACTTATAAGAAAAGTCAAGCAAATGATTATTAGTTTCAAAATAAATGATTTCACTATATACCACCTATCTCTACTCTAACCCCTTTTACTTATAAATGTTCTCCCCGCATTAGCAATTAGTAAATAGCGTCTTTTAGTTTCAGCAAAGCAGATGCTTAGCATGTGAGCTTTCAAGTGGCCATTTTGGAGGTGTCTGCCCAAGTGCAGAAAATTCCCTCCAAGAAAAAACACGTCCTCACTACGTAGACGTAGTTGACGCATGCGCAATGCAGTTTGCCGCGTTAGCATCCATTTTAGATTTCACCCGAGTTACATGTTAATAAGACACGTAGGCAAGCTTCCCTTATTCTTGGTATTTTAAATGTGGTGCACATTAATTACACAATAAGTTAGTTTGTATGATGTTATAAGTTATTATGAGACGATTGCCTTTGAGCAAGTCTCTTTTCTACGAGTCCTTGCTCCATCAATAGAACCAGTTAAATTACATAAGGACTTCAGAGTACATGAATACCATAAAAGATACAAAGAGGTAAACTCTAAACTCACATAAGAATGGTAGTGATCTAGCGATCAGGGATCAATAATTTTTCATAAACATAGGCCCATTTACACTACCCAACTAATCTCTTCATGCTGGGGTTTAGTGTGATGCAAGTTCATACCTAATTTACCACAAACACTATCCAACCTGCATTTCTCCACATATAATTGTGGCGACAGACCTATAGTTGAAGAGTTCATGGTAATAATTATATACTCATCTATACTTCTAAATAATAATAGACTCAGTGTGTATAATTCAGTTTGTTTATCGTGAATAATGTAAAGTGAATGTTCATTAAGTACAGTCACACAATGCAAGTCATGAATTATGACGAAAAGAAAAATATCAGCAATGTATTAAATCAAGCTCATGTCAAATAAACAGTGCATTAAAGGAGTGGATAGGCAAAGAGTTCAGTTTCAGAGACAAAATAAATTTGCAAATGAATATGCAAATTCAGAGTTATCGCTGATACTAACCCAAATAAGAATCAGGGAAATCTACCCTCTGGCCAAAAAGGGCAGTACGGCCGCTCGAGAAGAGTCAGGTGGCAAAGATTAAGTCAGGAATCGGGAAACAGGTAGGCCTCTATCTGGAAAATGCAAACCAACAAGAGTAACGATTCTCCCGCTACCTAAACACTAGCTGACCCAACAACCACACCCCGGGGACTTTCAATTAGACCCTAAAACTCAAAAGACCATCCCATAAAAGTATCAAACTCAGGCTCTACTAGAGATTTGATTGTCTAGGAAAGGAGGTGTATGATCACTTCATCGTCTACACATGCATAATTCTATAAAGGGATATTGTTTGAGAATAGGCTATGACATCAACCACGTAACCCAGGAAATATTCATTTCTCTATCCACATTTCCTCTAGTTTGACAACAAATTAAAACACTGTATAACAAACTTCCGCTGAGCGCCTCTCTGTAGAGGAAGTTTCTCTCCGTTCACAGCAATGTCCTTTTGTTCAGATTTTTGGCACGTTCGTAAGTCTTTGAAGGACACATTCAGGCTCAGTCTCTTCTCCTGCTCGCACTTCATAATTTAAAATAATGTTTCCAGATTTATTCACTACTTAACCCGACATGCAGAATAAAATCCCATGCTTTGTTTTCTATAGAGAATAAAATACAAACATTTATTATTTTCATGAAATGTAATTTTCAACGTGCACCATCCCAGCATTGGACAACCCGTATTATTCCTAGCAATTATAAACATGCACATAAGCAGCATTAGTCTTTTATTTTAGTCAAAAGCGTCTGCGGCCTAGTTTTCATGCATTAGTACACACATGCGCAAAAGCATTTCCTCTTGTTTTGGCATTCTTTAATAATAATTTTCACAGCACACAGTTAATGAAGGTTACTGAAGGGTCAATCTGAGCAGGTTTTATTTTCTCAAAACCCTGCTCCATCCGTATTATCAGGCCTCCCACCTCCTAGTGCTCAACGAATGGTGGTATGGGGACCGTAGTGATCCGGCCTATGCACTGGAACATTCATTGATGGCAGGTGCCACACTCCACACCCTGTTGTACTCGGCCAGGCGGAGGAGGGGTTTGCCGAGGGTCACCCAGGTGGTCTTCGCGGTCTGGCGGCAGGCTTTGCACCGCATGGGGTGGTGGGGCAGGCTGACGGTCGAGACGCCGCTGTGGCGCAATGGTCTGCTTCCAGCGCTGGCCTCCTTGTCAGGGTTTGGCAGCTGGGACGCGATTGGGATCTCGTCCCTCGGTAATGTCCTTAACGGAACTACACTTAAGTCCTTTCAGGACCTTAGTTCCGAATATAGCCTGTCTAGGTCCCAATTCTTTCGGTATCTCCAGTTCCGCCACGCCCTTGGCCCTAGCCTGGTGGGGTTGGAGCAACTCCCCGACTTTAGTCCCATTGAGGCCAGACTGTTTATGGGCGACCTGGGCGACAAGAAGGTCTCTCAGATATACCGCTCCCTGGTCACGCACTGCTCCCCCTCCCTCTCCCTCTCGACATTGAAGGCCTCCTGGGAGGATGATGTTGGCCCCTTGGATGATGATGATTGGCGTGAGGCCCTTGAATCCCCCCGTGGGGCGGCTATAGCTGTCCGTCTTAGATTTATTCAATTCAAGTACCTTCATAGGGCTTATTATACTAGAGAGCGGCTGTGGCGGGCAGGCCTCATAGCTGCTCCGGAATGTCTGAGATGCGGTGCTGAAAGGGGGACGCTTTTTCATACGGTATGGTCCTGTGAGAGGCTGACTAGATTCTGGGCCGGGATATGGGACTGCCTATCGGAGGTGTTGGGGTGGGACCTTCCCCGTACCCCTAGGCTGGGTCTCCTTCATATTATGGAAAATGTTGGGGGTAACGCCTACAAACGACACTTACTGCTGTTGGGACTAGTGGTGGCCAAGCGTGATCTGGCCCAAGCATGGAAGAGCGAACGTGCCCCCCCATTGAGTGCATGGAAGGCGGGATTGGACTTTCTGATGGGTCTGGAGGTACCTGTGTTTGAAGCCAGGGGGTGCCCCCGGAAACATTACAAAATCTGGAAACGGTGGGCGGACTACAGGGGGCTGGACCTCGATCCCCCGGCTGATATTGATGATGTACTACCTCTTGATGTGGATCCCGTACCCTAGGCTGTTAGCCGACACCAACTCTGATATCCATCTCATGTTGCTGACCTGTGATCACGTGCAATGGGTTAGGGTGGGATAAGGGGTGGGGAGCTGGGAGGGTGTTGGGGGGTGTTGTTGGGGATGGGCGGGTCGGGAGGGAATTAGGGTGTGTTTTTCCTAAAACTCTGGGTTCACTGCCATGCTTTTATCTGTGTCTGTTGTTGCAGTCTCCTCCTGACTGTGGAGGGCTGTACCGAACCTTGCTTGAACTCTCAATAAAAACGGTTTTGAAAAAAAACCCTGCTCCATCGATCCCCCCTTGGATGGCGTTTTTGAGCCATCATAAAAATAACCACAAATACAACTTGCCACTTATCTAAAATACTGTACTTCTTTCTCATTTAATCATTCTTCCGTCTAAATCCTTCTTGATCTCATAGTAATTTCCTCTCATATTCTCTAATTCTATCTCTTCTCTCTTTCTTTTTCTAGCTCCACGTTTAAGTTCGGACACCTTTTCCCTTCAACATTTGCAACATTAATAAATCAAAATAATCATTAAAGTCACTATAACTACTGAAGTAATAGGTTTTAATTTTTTCCCTAGTAAACTATTCCCTAAAGTAGAAAACTAATTTCCCACTGAGGAAAAACTCTTACCAAGTTTCTCCCATGCACCATCAACCTTCAATTCAGTCAAATTTTCATTAAGTTCTGTAATATTTCTAATATATCCCTCAAGATTTTAACTCTTATCAGGGATGTAAGTGCAGCATTGTATTTTCAACATGCTTCTGTCATACTCCCGCTGAGCGCCGCTGACATGAAAGGGAACTACATCTCCCAGAATTCCAAGAGGAAGCAGGAAGTGATAAAGGAGACCTGCAACCTGAAGAGGGCGTCGGATATTCGTGGTTCTTCCAGGATTGTAGCTGCTTGCCTGTGGATGTTCCTGTTTTCTTGCCGATCCGCCTAGTTCTTATCTGTTGTTTAATCAGACGGCTGTCTGATTATTTCCAGCTCCGAATTGCCCTCCGTTGGAGAGCCGGTTTGGCTCATGCGGAGGACGATTGTTTGTTGTGCGAAGGGTTAGGACCTTAACCCATTTGTGACCGCTGTGTTTAGAGCGTCTCTGCTTCTTGCGGAGAGCGCGTGTTGTGGGTACTTGTTATGTTATGTTATGTTACTTTATTTCTTTTATAGCGCACGGCAACTCCAGAGGAGCATCCCGGCGCTTTGGCAAAGAAAGGAACAGCATGAAAAGCAACCACACAACAGAAAAAGAGATAAAAGGACTAATTCCTAAAAAGCCATGTCTTCAAGTCCTTTCTAAAAGCAAGAAGACAGGGGGCCGATCTCAGGGACAGTGGCAGTTCATTCCAAGCCTTGGGAGTCAAATAACGAAAAGATCGACCTCCCAAGCGTACACGACGGATTGCAGGGACAGTCAGTAAAGACAGACCCGATGACCTGAGAGTCCTGCCTGGCACATACCGAGAAAAACGTTTCCCAAGGTATTTGGGGCCAATACCATGTAGGGCCTTAAAGGCCACCGTCAGGCATTTAAAAAGGACTCGCTTGGAGATAGGCAGCCAATGAAGGGTGTTCAATAAGGCAGTGGCACCAGCTCTCCTCGGGAGTCCAAAGATGGCGCGGGCTGCCGAATTTTGGACCACTTGCAAACGGGTCACAAGGTATTTCGGTAGACCCAAAAACAGCGCGTTTGCGTAGTCAAATGGGTAATGTTGTTGATTTTGTGAAATACAGAAATAGAGATGGAATAGAATTTTTAAAAATTAAATTTGATGGCATTGAGGAAGTACAGCTAATTGCTCGTTGTTCTGCTAGATTTTTGCTTGTAAAAGACTTATATGTTCGCCGTAAGCAGTTCCCTGTTTGCTTGGCATATGCGGTGACAATTCATAAATCGCAAGGTTTAAGTGTAGACACTGCATTGGTGAATATTGGCAGTTCTGTGTTCAAGGAGGGTATGGCATATGTGGCATTGTCACGAGTTAGAACTTTATCGGGATTGTACTTGATTGAGTGTGATGTCAGAAACATTTGTGCAGATCTAGATTGTGTTAAGGAATACAATAGGTTAAGAAGAGAGTATGCGCCACATTTGCCTCAGTTTCCTTTGTTTGAGAAACGTCTGGTAGGCCGGAAACGAAGAAATGAGAACAATACTGGGGAGGTTGTAGCAAAAAGACAAAAAGTGAATGAACCTAAAATTACAAGCAGAAACAAAGAGGATTCTGTTGAAGATGTTGTTGGTTTTCAGTTTGAAAACAGTTCTGGTGTCAACTGCTATGCTAATGTAGTAATTAATGTTTTGTTTTCTCTAAAAAATGTAAAAGAAGAGATTGTGGTCAATTCTGATCAAAGATTTTGCAGTTTGTTGAATTCTGTGTTAGAGAAATGTAGCACAGATAGAACAAAAATAGAAAGTGTGTCTGAAATTCGAAATCTGTTAGACAGATGTTCAGGGCAAACACAATTCTCTCAAAATATTCAGCAAGATTGTCAGGAGTTTTTAATGTATATGCTTGATGTATTACATGCTGAAGGTGTAGATGTAGATCAGCTGTTTGGGCTTTCTTATCAATGGCAGCATGACTGCGAGAACTGTATGGTATCAAGTACTACTAGTGTAGACTCAGAAAGATTTATATATTTAACTTTGCCAGACAGTAAATCAGTCTCCTTTAATAAGCTAGTAAAAGCTGCTAATCACAACATGGAGTGTAGCCAATGTAAATCTGAAATGATGTCCACATTATTTATACGAACATATGGCCAGTACGTCATTTTAATGTTCCAACGATGTAGGCCTGATGGAACAAAATTGACAACTTTAATAAAAAATTTTGTAGCTTCGCAGTTGTCAATATCAGGAAGGACTTTTGTAACTACAGCAATTATATATCATGACGGCCCTTCAATATCATCAGGACATTACACAGCTTATTTAAAGTCTAGAAATGGCTGGTCATTCTGCAATGATTCTGTTTTAATTTTCAAAAAAAAATTGCCGTATGACCTTAAAAACTCTTACCTGGTGTTTTTAAAACCAACATTTTAGGAAAATAATCTCGGGATATGATCTGTGGAATTTCAAGAAGTTCTAATGGCTCCTACACAATTTGGCCTTGAGGATAAGTGTAGTTCAGAGACATAACTTCTAATCATAGGATTGGACATCATGGAGATGTATGTGCACTTTAAATGAGTTCAGAAAAACTGTTTCTTTTCATAAGCTAATTGAAGCAGCCAATCAAAACATGGAGTAGAGGGAATGTAAGTCTGCAATGCTGTCTACTGTTTTACATTGCTTTGTGATTAAAAGTGATGTAGAGAATTAAATAATTGTAGTACTCATAGAGGTAGTGTAAGTCTGCTTCATATTAAGCAGTATCAGTGTCATAGGAAATGTAGAACATGACTGAGCAAGAAGGGGAAGATATTACTATTCCAGGATTGTGAAAATGATCTTCAACATTTTAATTCTGAAAGTTGCGGAAATGCCAAATGATGGGATTGGCTTACAAGAAATCCAAGAGTTATAAATATCTCTGACTAGATTTGGCCTTGTGGAAAATAGTGGTAGAGAGCAAGAAGTCATTTATTGCATTTAACGTGTTTTTAAAAACGATGGAGGTTTTCTTTCAGAAAGTGGCGGGCTGAAAGTAATAACAGCACAAAAGAGTGTAAGCTGTTCATAGGACATCCTTGGACGTCATGGAAAGTAAGTTAACTTTAAGGAGTTCTGAATTTTATTTTCTGATGTTGTATGGGTTTTTTAAACACAATCATTTTGATTGTGTTTTTTTTTCCCCGCTGTTACATGATGAATACCTTCAAGTCACTGTTTTTAGTGAATTTTGATACATTCTGAGAACAGCAAAAATAAACCATTTAACATGTATAATTAATTCTGTACTGTTTGCATTTATGATGTATATGTAGAACTGTGTAGGAGGCATGGAGAAGGTGAGTTTTCTGTAAGTGTTAAATTTATTGTATGCAGTGCTGCACTTCTACGTATTCTTTCATATGCTGGACTACATCTGCACAATGAGATACCTAAGCAAAGGAAACACAAGTGATGTGATTGTGAAATGAGCAAAATAAATTGCACATATTTCAATTACATCACCTGAGTTTCCTATCATTACGAATCACATTGTGCAGATCAAGTTTAGGTCTGTCCAGGGAAACATAGGAGGTTTCTACTTTGTTGAAGAGTGCAGTGGACATGACTCACTTCATTAGTAGACTTTCACAGATATTATCTCCTCTGTACACTTCAACAAGTGTAAATCTCATCTTGAACTCTGAGTAGGCCTCACCTCAAACAAATCTCTGGATAGGAGACATGTTATTGGCATACTGAAGCGACACTTTTCTGAAACAAGAAAAATGCAAAAGATGCACCATGTTTTAAGATAGGCCTCACTTCATCTGCATCAAGATACTGTTAGTTTAAAATGTATATCTTTAGGATTGTGTAGAGGACCTGGAGAAGCAGAAGCTTCTGTCAGTGTCAAAGTTGTTGAAAAACTATTTGTCTTTCAATATTTTCCCTTGTCTTTTGTAATTTTTAAATACATATTTTAATTTTTTTCAAATGTTGGTTCTCTCTTTCACAGATTGAAAGTATAGAAATAAAATGTGATTAATTTAACGGCAATTACAAGGTAAATAGTTGTTACATTTCTATCACATTCACCTACTATTAGATCCACTGCTTCACTTCTTTAATCCTCAGTTTCCTGCCTTTGCTACTTTCCTCATTCCTTTCTCTATTACCTATTTACTCAACTCCTTCCACTCTTTTTCTCAGTCCCTCTGTTCTCATAGTTCCTCAGTCTTGTTCACTCACTCCATCTCTATTACTCTTAGTGTCTGTGAATTACTTTCCCAACTTTTTTTTTTTTTGGACCGCTTCCTGGGAAGTTGCCCGGTTCGCAAACCAGCAGCGTTATGGCAGTCCACCATTTTGTGTTTCGTTCGAATCAAGATACAAGATGGAGGGCAAATAATGTTCAGAATGGGTAGAAGGGGGCACGGTAGATGTATCTTGACCCCCTTGGTTTTCTGAGGGTGGCTGAGGAGGACCATATTTCTTCACTCTTGTTCACTCTCTCTGTTTCTATTAATGTCACTGTTTATGACTGATCAAAAAAATGTTTTTTAAAAAAGAACAGTAACTATAAGGGAAGGAAATAGACAGTTATGTTAAAAGAAAGACAGCTATAGGGAGTAAACTAACGATACTGTTACCTACAATCCACTGCTGTTGATGTTACTGACCATGTCATGAATGATGTAATATGTGACATCATCAACAGTGGATTGTAGGTAACAGTATCCTTAGTTTACTCCCTAGAGCTGTCTTTCTTTTAACATAACTGTGTATTTCCTTCCCTTATAGTTACTGTTCTTTTTAAAAAAATATTTTTTTGGTTAGCTTCCGGTACGCGTACCGGGTAGCGCTCCGGGAGCGAACTAAGAGAAATAGAGGTTGGCAGAGTTCCAAATATTCTACCAATTTTTTTATAATGGGGAGTTAGTTCTGAAAAGAACTTTTTTTTTAATGTTTTTGTTGTTTTATATTTTTTTTAGTATTTTTTGAACATTTTTTAACTTTTTTTTGTATTTTCTGAACGTTTTTAAAATTTTTTTGGTTTTTTTGGGGGGGGGGGGGAAACAAAAACGATCCATTATAAAGGGCTCAACAGGAGCAAAAAAAAAAAAAAGAATTTATTTTTTGGTGCGTCTTGTGCAAACATTAATATGATTTTGAATTGCTCGCAAAATCAAAGTGATGCTACTTTCTCTGTAGCAGATGAAAGCGCCACATTCCACGCACACTTGTTTTACGTGCCCAAACAACATTTGGATGTTTGCAATCACCTCCCTCGCCTCTGGTCCCGACACCTCTGGAACCACCGATCTTCTTGCCATTTGTAGGGGATTTTGTTGTTGGTCACGTAGCTGGGCAGCACTATAATTATTTGGGTGCCACCTACTCATATGCCGATGCATAGTATGATTGCCATAACTATATTTTTTATCAGTGCCCCTTGACAATCTATCACCGCATATGCGGCAAAACACGTAACGAGCATTCACTTTCTTTTGCCCCTCAGGAATTCTGTAGAATTGCCAGATATAATTCTCCTGTCGATTGTACCTCCTGGGCTCCTCTGGCAAAAACTCATGCTCTTCCTCCTCTTCCTCCTCTTCCTGTTCTTCCTCTTCTTGCAGAATTACTTCTGCAGGTGGTCCTCTCTTTCTTGGATTTGGTGGAGGTGGTGGGCTAGCACCAGCTGAAGCTACTAATGAAGCCATCACAAAGTCTCAATAAAGGGTCTTTCTCTCACCAAGATGAAAGTCAGAGTGATGAAAGAAGGAGGGTTTTTCATCATTTGGGAAAAACAAAAGTTCTAAACCAATGAAAAGTGTCCATTTTAGATCACATGACCTTGTATTACATCATTAGGAAACCAAAAGTGAAATGAACCAATGAAAAGTGTTATTACCGAGTCACATGACCTGCTATGTTTACATTACGCGGTCGGCGCCGCGCCGCGGATCGCTTCCGGTTCGCGTACCGCTGCGCTTCCGGGTACGCGAACGTAGCACGTAATATGACGTATTACGCGAGAACGCGAAACGTCATGCTGACGCGAAGCGTCGCGATGTTGTTTTGTAACGCGAGAGGTGCGCAAAAGGAACGTTTACCAGTTCGCGTACCGGGTCGCGCCTCCGGATTGAGCTAACGGGAAGCTAACCGGTACGCGTACTGGGAGCGAAACAAAAAAAATACAAAAAAAATTGTATAAAAAACATGTAAAAAATATTTTTCTTTTTAAAGAATAATACATTGTAAAGGTTTTGATATTAGCTATTAAAAAACCAATGAAATTCACTGAAAAAACCATAGGTTATAGACCATATATAGTTAGGAATTAGCATTTACAAAACCTTAAAAATTCACTGAAAAAACCATAGGTTATAGACCATATATAGTTAGGGATTAGCATTTAAAAAACCTTATTTTACTCACACAAAACCATTGAAATTCCATATATAGTTAGTTGTACTAACTATATATCACGCACCCGCAATCCACTGCTGATGATGTCACATATTACATCATTCATGACATGGTCAGTGACATCACTGATGACATCACTGATGACATCTCAAATGACATCACTGATGACATCACTGATGACATCTCAAATGACATCACTGATGACATCACTGATGACATCTCAAATGACATTACTGATGACATCACTGTTGTGATAATACGATGAACCTCTTCAGACTCTAATATAACCTTAGATACACTCAGTGTAAACACAGACTCACAGATTGTCACTCATCCATGAAGTTACACACACACCTAGACAGTCATGCAAACAATCAATCACACCTCCATTTCCTTAACTATACAGTTAAACACACCTTACTTACTTATTCAAACAAATACTAAAACATATTTACTCACTTATACAATCCTGGATACAAGTTCACAATGATCCATACAGCCACTCACACATTCACTGGCTCTTATGCACAGTTATTTATATATGTCAACTCTCACATGTACTGTATTTTACATATGTACTTAATTTGACATGTAGCACTGAGATATCTATTCACTCACCAATACAGTCATGCACACAGTCAACCGCCCATACAGCTGTTTCCAACATGCACTTTTGAACCCATACATCTATGCACAGAGTCATACACTTCCCAGCCACTCACACACACACTCAGTCTCCCATACAAATGCTTGGGCAACCAATCAATAACCTATATAGTTACTCATATAGCTACTGATCAACACATGCAGCAGTTTACAGAACAACAGACATAATGATGCACAAATTAAGACAGTTTAGTCACTAACCCATGCACTCAGTGAGACACATTTAATCACTCACTCATACAGTCAGTCACGCACCTACTAAATCCTTCATCCAGACACTTCTACATCTACTCATTCTTCAATATGTAAAACATATTTAAACTTTACAGAAACACACAGTCACTGGATGTCATCAGTGATGTCATCAGTGATGTCATTTGAGATGTCATCAGTGATGTCATCAGTGATGTCATTTGAGATGTCATCAGTGATGTCATCAGTGATGTCACTGACCATGTCATGAATGATGTAATATGTGACATCATCAGCAGTGGATTGCGGGTGCGTGATATATAGTTAGTACAACTAACTATATATGGAATTTCAATGGTTTTGTGTGAGTAAAATAAGGTTTTTTAAATGCTAATCCCTAACTATATATGGTCTATAACCTATGGTTTTTTCAGTGAATATATATATAGTCAGAGTACCTAGCACTTTGTGTTTTGGTTATTGTGTATGGAAACAAAACAGAAGAAGGGGTTCTTACCTTCCTTTTCTTTTGTCGTTTCAGATCTCCCTCCCTGCTGTTCCCTCCCCTTCCCCGCGGGCTTTATTGCCCCCGTCTGATCCTTCCTTAACCTTTGGCTATTTTAGCATTCAGGGTTTGGATAGATCAGGAGGTGGCCTATCTTTTGCATCACGCTGATCCTGAGGACGAACCCGGTTAACAGCTTCAGACTTCACTCTCTTTTGCCAATAATATATCAAGGGCAAGTCGATTTTGCAAAACCATTGATCTAATTGCAACCATTTCAGTATCAATCATCAAAAACCCACCAGCAGTATCTGTTGATAAACTATCACCCACTGTGGACAGTTTTCTAATTTTATGTGAATTCAGAATGACTCCAACTGAAAGAATCAGTGCTCCGAAAAGATCCCCTATTTCAGAATAAATTGCTCCTCTCTTATTACGTGTTAATCCCGGTTTTATTTCATTAACTCTATTATTCTTACTACATGGTACACCTTTGGAAATACTATGCCTAAATAACATCCATACCAACCTACAGGTAAAATATGATAGGCATTCTTACCACACACATAATAAATTCCTGGGAAAACAGAGAATCAGTTCCACCTTTCAATCCCCAACTTCATTTTATCAAGAAAGTATGCTCACATCACATTGACTAGAACCAATGAAGTAACTATTAAGTTCAGTATTTTCTCTAAACACACAAAGCTTTCCTCTATGTTGAAAATCAAGAGTCATGCCAGCATAAGTCTCACCCTTTTAGTAATCACCCTCTCTGAAAGCCCATGGAGGTACACGAGACTGCTCAGCAGCTTTCTATTTGAAATCTCATCTTCTATCTTGTACCTTCTATCCTAGTCATAAATTCTATTTCTTCATGTAGCAGTTTACATGTTAAGTTCTTTCTATATGCATCCATTGGTTTGTTACTAATGAAAAAATCACCCATGTATGCCGCATAAACAGTACTATAAACAATTTTCAAATCTCTCTTAACAGGAATTTCAGAAAATGTAACATCAAAATGAGTAATAATACTCTAATCCTTCCCCCTCATAGAACAAATTGTTAAAACACTACAAAACACACCATATGTTAAAGGTAGGTGATATGTCACCCCCTCTGAGACAGACAATGGTAGTTACATACACACAACAATCTCTTGCGTTCATTGCGTTAACATATTCCTACAACAATTTAGTAAAAACATTTAACGAAAAATCATTAAGTGATTTATCATGATAAACACTACCATGTTCTATCTTTTCCATATTATTGTTTAGTTTTTCTTTAGTACTAGAGCATTTTCTCACTTCCCACATGATTAGTATTATTTTTGTAATTAGTCACCATTAAAGCAGGCACGACAATAATTAGTGTTAACCACACCAACATTAGTAATAAGACACTACATAAGCAAGCACTAATACATCTATGTTTAAAACTATGATTCTGATATCCAGGATCTGTTACCTTTGACATTTTAGACTATATAAAAAAATTAAAATCTAAGAAAAAACCCTAAAATTCTAAAAACTTGAAAAACGTTTGAATAACTTATCCCAAAAACCATCTAGAACAGTGTATCCTTACGGTATGCAACGTTTACCACGCAATTTTTACAACGCAGTACCATTACAACGAAACTTTTACAACGCAAAAACTTTTACAACGCATACCATTACCACGCAAGATTTTACAACGCAGATACTTTTACAACGCATACCATTACAACGTAAGTATATCATTATTTTTAAAATGTTATATGTTTGGGTTTTTGGGTAAAGGGGTATTTTTAGGGTTCAGGGTCAGTTTTCAGTTTTTGAGTAAAGGGGTATTATTTTTAGGGTTCAGGGTCAGTTTTTGGGTAAAGGGGTATTTTTAGGGTTCAGGGTCAGTTTTCAGTTTTTGGGTAAAAGGGTATTTTTAGGGTTCAGGGTCAGTTTTCAGTTTTTGGGTAAAGGGGTATTTTTAGGTTGGTTTTTTTTGTATGTTCTTATATAGCGCTCGAATCACCCGGAGGCATCTCGGCGCTTGCCTTGGGAACCCGTCCTGGCTTTTCCCTGTGAGATAGCCCCTACAGGGCATCCCCAAGGTGAAAGCCAGGCATCCCGCCGCAGGGGGGCCGTTGTGGAGATTAAGCAAGCTTAATGCCCAGAGTTGCAGAGTGAGAACCCATAATTAGGGCAGGCACCGGAGCGAGAATTATCGAGTCCGTGGACATTCGAGCTCAAGACCCTGCCGCGTCGGGAATTGAACCCTGGTCCCGGGTCTGACCTCTGCTCCAGGGTCTGCCTGCTCTAACCAGTGAGCCACACTTCTCCACTCAGGGTTCAGGGTCAGTTTTCAGTTTTTGGGTAAAGGGGTATTTTTAGGGTTCAGGGTCAGTTTTCAGTTTTTGGGTAACAGGGTATTTTTAGGGTTCAGGGTCAGTTTTCAGTTTTTGGGTAAAGGGGTATTTTTAGGGTTCAGGGTTAGTTTTCAGTTTTTGGGTAAAGGGGTATTTTTAGGGTTCAGGGTCAGTTTTCAGTTTTGGGGTCAAGGGGTATTTTTAGGGTTCAGGGTCAGTTTTGGGTTTTTGGGGTAAAGGGGTATTTTTAGGGTTCAGGGTCAGTTTGGGGTTTTTGGGGTAAAGGGGTATTTTTAGGGTTCAGGGTTAGTTTTCAGTTTTTGGGTAACGGTATTTTTAGGGTTCAGGGTCAGTTTTTGGGTAAAGGGGTATTTTTAGGGTTCAGGGTTAGTTTTCAGTTTTTGGGTAACGGTATTTTTAGGGTTCAGGGGCAGTTTTTGGGTAAAGGGGTATTTTTAGGGTTCAGGGTCAGTTTTTGGGTAAAGGGGTATTTTTAGGGTTCAGGGTTAGTTTTCAGTTTTTGGGTAAAGGGGTATTTTTAGGGTTCAGGGTCAGTTTTCAGTTTTTGGGTAAAGGGGTATTTTTAGGGTACAGGGTCAGTTTTCAGTTTTTGGGTAAAGGGGTATTTTTAGGGTTCAGGGTCAGTTTTGGGTTTTTGGGGTACAGGGGTATTTTTAGGGTTCAGGGTCAGTTTTTGGGTAAAGGGGTATTTTTAGGGTTCAGGGTTAGTTTTCAGTTTTTGGGTAACGGTATTTTTAGGGTTCAGGGGCAGTTTTTGGGTAAAGGGGTATTTTTAGGGTTCAGGGTCAGTTTTTGGGTAAAGGGGTATTTTTAGGGTTCAGGGTTAGTTTTCAGTTTTTGGGTAAAGGGGTATTTTTAGGGTTCAGGGTCAGTTTTCAGTTTTTGGGTAAAGGGGTATTTTTAGGGTACAGGGTCAGTTTTCAGTTTTTGGGTAAAGGGGTATTTTTAGGGTTCAGGGTCAGTTTTGGGTTTTTGGGGTACAGGGGTATTTTTGATAAATAAAATAAATTTACATTTAAATTAAATTAATTAAATAAAATAAAATTAAATTAAATTATATTACAATATTTTTAATTAATTTAAATTAAAAAAATAATTATATACTTACCAATACTTACGTTTTAATGGTATGCGTTGTAAAGGTATATGCGTTGTAAAAGTTTCGTTGTAATGGTATGCGTTGTAAAAGTATGCGTTGTAACGTCATACATCCTATCCTTACACTTTGGCCTCTCTTCTTTATCCCCTCTTGTTATATATATATATATATATATATATATATATATATATATATATATATATATATATATATATATATATATATATATATATATATATATATATATCTTCTCCTTCAAATCTTCTGGAACTCTTCAAATAATCTTCATTGAATTTTATTGCACTTTCACAGTTCCTTTTAAGGAGGTCTTAATTTGCTTTCATCACTTTGATCAGTACCAGCTTCTTCTTCCCTTTGATTTGTGTTCTCAATTTCTTCCAACACCACATATGTCCATTCTGTATTTCTTATTTGGAAATCTTATTCTTTTTGTTTTTCGTACCAATTCTTCTTCTGAATCACTATGTTCAGTTTGACTCAATATTTCATTTAGTTGTTCTGGCCTTTTCTTTTCTAGAGTGTATTTCAGTCTTTTCACTCCTTTTGGCCACACATCACCTTTTCTTGCTTTCTTAACTTGAACTGGATCTTCACCTTCATTGTCAAGTTCGCAAGTTCTTTATTCAATTTTTTTTCTTTGTTTTACTTGCTCTTGATTTTAGTCACTTTCTCTTTTTCTTTCTCAACAGAGAACCAGTAGCTGGTGCACACTTTGTTCGACTTGTACTTAGTTCATCTTCATGTTCAGCCTTTTCAGAATCTGTTTCACTAGATTCTATAGCTTCGTGCCCTTCAGCTTCTGGTTATTTTCTTTTCTTTACCAGTTACTGCTCTTCTTTTTGTCTTTCAAATTAAATTGGGACTCTTCTTGTATGACTTGCATGAATCCAATTAGGCAAGCCACCACACTTCACTGCTGTCGTTGTCACCATAATGTGTTGTGGTTGCAACTACTCCAACTTGATGAGACACAGAACGCACCAGATCAGCCAATCATTTGCAATAATCAAGCACTAGATCATCAGTAATATTCATCAGTTTGTTTGCTAGTACAATTGCTGGTATCATTGCTCTTCCCAACAGAATCTCTTGAGGATTCAATCCAGTCTTTTTATCAGAAATACTTCTAAACTCATCAAGGGGTAAAGCATCTGGCCATTTCAGTGTTGTAGACCCACACACTTTTGACAGTCTGGACTTTATAGTGCCATTGATTTGCTTGACCACTCCAGATGCTTCTGGTCGATGCACAGTGCAGCATTTGCTCAATTTGTAAAGCTGCGCAAATCATCCAAATTATTTCATTGTTAGTTTTCCTCTATCCGTTTCTAAAGAGACTGGAAATCCAAACCTGGGAATTAACTCCCTCAAAAGTAGTTTAGCAACAGTCAGGCTGTTATTCCTTCTTGTTGGATAAGCTTCCACCCAAAGCGAAAACAAGTAAACAACGACCAACACATTTCAGTCCATTACAAGGGGGAAGTTTGATAAAGTCTAGCTGTAACCTGGTAAATGATCCTGCTGCTTTTCCAATTTGAACCCGACTAATAACGGTCTTTCTACCTGGATTTTGCTGCTGGCAGACTATACACCTCTGGCATAGACTCGCTGCAAGGACCATGAATTTTGGATTACACCATGACTGTTAAAGAGTCTGGGCATCTCTTTCAACATGTGCAATTCCATGGTACATCCATGCCATCTGAGAAAGTTAACAATCTGGCATTACTGGCCTTTCATCAACATACACCTACACTTGATCTTCTGCTCTCTTTTTACAACCTGATTTTACTCAAACGTCTTTCTCTTCCTTATTTGCTTCCTCCTGTAACCGTTTAATTTCCTCCTACGTGTCCAAAGAAGAAAACATCAAGTGGCAATTTGCATCTTTTTTCTCCATCCCTCTGTTTATCGAAATTGAATTTTGTGCACAAAAATGAGCCACTTGGTCTGCGTATCCGTTTTCAATCGTCACATAGTCATTTCCTTACCTATGTGCTGAACATTTAACCACAGCAATCTTTTTAGGCATTTGTATGCATCCAATAAATCCTTCACATTATTACTGTTCCGGATTGGGGATCCTGCAGAAGTGAATAATCCACGTTGCATCCACAACTGTCTTAAGTCATGTTCCATCCCCAAACCATATTGGCTATCTGTGAATATGGTTACTCTCAGATTTTTGCCAATTTTGCATGCTCTTATCAAAGCAATGAATTATGATAGTTGAGCAGAATTTATCCCCTTCAAACAGGAAGTTTCAAGAACCACTGATACTGTACATACTGCATAAGCAGCACTCAATACACCCTTTTCATCTCTCAGACAAGATCCATCCACAAACATCACACTACCTTATTCTCCTAGTGATGTATCCTTTATGCCAGGCACAGAATAGGCTATGACATCAACCACGTAACCCGGGAAAAAAATCTTCATTTCACTATCCACATTTCCTCTAGTTTGACAACAAATTAAAACATTGTATAACAATCTTCTGCAGAGCGCCTCTCTGCAGAAGAAGTTTCTCTCTGTTCACAGCAATGTCCTTTTGTTCAGATTTTTGGCACGTTCATAAGTCTTAGAAGGGGCTATTTAGGAAGGCAGTCAAGACTTGACTTTTTAACCTGGATTGATCCTGGGGGTGATTTGATGTCTGACCTTTTTAATGTGCTGTCAATTTGTCGTTATAGCGCCCGGACACCTCCTACGGGAGGTAGCTGTTTTGCGCTTTATAAATGGCCATATTATTATTCAGGATCCTTCTCTTCTCCTGCTCGTACTTGATGGTTTAAAATAATTTTTCCCGATTTCTTCACTACTATTTTTTTTTTTAAACTTTATTTTTTGTCATTTTGTGAAAAATTAACAGACAATAACATCCCCCCATTTGGCATCAAAACATCACATATGCACAGACTCATTAAGGCACAGTTAATTGACCTCAGGCCACACTGAGATACGTAGTTACCCAAGACACATTGCAAATTATCAGACAACAGTTAACGTCCTGCAAGCACTGGGCCAGTCCCTACACTTCACCCTGCCTCCACTGTGACTCCGGGGGCGTCTTCATTGTCCTCCTCAGTGCCCGAACCCATCGGTGAGAATAACTCTCCAATCGTCCCTTCTGAATCACTATGGGAGGCATGTTCCAGGACCCATGTCGTGGCACACAGTACGCGTCAGGCTAACAGGTCCTCCTGCAGCTTCTCGTCCCTCCTACAGCTCTGCATATGTGTCTCCTCCGCTAGGGACCACTCCCGCACATCACTCAGCCACCTGGGAACCTCTGGGGCCCTCTGACCCATCCAAGTAATAGCCACCCTACGCCTGGCCAGCACCAGCATCAGTTGCATCAATTTATAAGCCAATTTCCATTCTTCTGAGCCTAGGTACCAACGCCAACAAGCATTGTAAAGGTGTCAATGTAATGCGAATCCCCATTGCTGCGATAATGTGCTCCACCACCCTCCCTCAAAAATTCTGGACCATTGGGCAACCCTAGGCCAAGTGCAGGAACCCCGCTCCCCCGCGCCACATCTGGGGCAATCATCGCTCCTACCCGGGGAGTAATGCTGCAATAAGATCGGAGTGAGATAGGTGCGGTGCAGGAAATTGAAATGTATCAACCGAAAGTGTGCATTACAAGAAACCTTCTTTGTAATGGGCCCTATTCGCTTGCGCTGACCCTGCTCCAGCGGGGCGCCCACATCCACTTCCCAGGCCGCCCACGCCGGGAGGACCGGCGGGGCAGAGTCCCTATGCATGGCCGCATACAGTAGGGAAATAAGTCGACGTCCTCTGCCACAAGACAGTATAATGTCCAGGGTATGAGTCATTGGGGGAATCTCTAAATACTGTATCCATAGCGACCCCATCACGTCTCGCAATCCCTGGTAGTGCAGGAACTGTCCTCTACCTAGGGCGAAAGCCTCCTCCACCTGTTCATATGACAAAAAGGTTTCGGATGGATACCGATCTGCCAGGGTCTCACAGCCTCCCTCCCGCCAGGCCCGAAAGGACATCTGTTCCTCCATCGACACCATGGGCGCCAGGATCCAAGGCGACAAGTCCCTGTGGAAGGGCGCTGCCCGGAGCACCCTCTAAACGAAGCGGTGCCAAACGCCTGCCGTATGTCTCACGATGTAGGGCAGAGTCTCGCTTGCCCCCCTACCCCGCATCAATGCCACTTGAAGCTCCTGCACCGTCGCTCTACTCGCCAACAGCTGCGTCTCCCAGGCATCAGTTTCTGCAAACCATCTGGTGGCCGGCAGCAGCTGCGCAGAATAATAGTACGGGTCAAAGCGTGGGGCCTCGAGGCCACCTTCATCATAGGATCTCACCACTGTGTGAAGAGCAACCAGGCTACGCCGGTTCGCCCAAAGTAGGGACGTAAGGAGCATGTTCAGTGTGCGAAAGACCCTAGGGGGGAGGGGACACAACGTATTTTGCAGTATATAAAGAGTCCTAGGCAACATCACCATCTTAGCGACAGCAAGTCGGCCCATTAGAGACAGCGGGAGGGTGTTCCAAAAGGACACGGAGCGCTGCAGGGACTGAAGCACCTTATCAATATTACAGGCCAGGGATCTCGCCTCCGTCGCCGCCACCTGAATCCCCAAGTAACGAAAGCTATCCGTCTCCCAACGGAGACCGAGCTCCGGCAATCGTCCCTGGGCACCGACCCGAAGCCCGACAACGGATAAATCAAAGACTTACGTCTGTTGAGTCGCAGTCCCAATGCATGCCCAAACCGATCCAATTGAATGAGCAACACAGGAAGCGCCTCCCTCGGGACCCTCATGTAAAACAAGGCATCGTCTGCATACAAGGAGACAATGTTACACGCGTCTCCCACTTGTATGCCCCACTGCGACATCTCCAGACGGATCCGGACGGCCAAAGGCCCTATCGCTAGAGCAAAGAGAAGTGGTGAAAGGGGACACCCCTGTCAGGTACCCCGCCCAAACTGCCACTATCCGAACGCGCTGTTCCCAATCTCACCCGAGCGCTGGGGGAGTTGTATAAAATACGGACCCAAAGGCAAAAGTTTGGGCCCAGGCCCATCACCCGTAGAACCTCCTGCAAGTAAGCCCAGGCCACGGTGTCGAACACCTTGGCCAGGTCAACGGACACGAGCACCATCTGATCATCCAAGCCCTGAACCTCATGCATGATATGGTTCAAACGCCTCAGGTTCATGGCGGTGTTACGCCCTGGAATAAAGTCGCATTGGTCTGGGTGGAACAACTGCGCCATATGCGGGGCCAACCGGGCGGCCAATAATTTAGTCAAAATTTTGACGTCAGTATGGATCATGGTGATAGGGCGATATGGGGGAAGGGTCGAGCTTGCCCCCCCCCCCCCGGTTTAAGGATCATACAAATTTCTCCACTGGACATGCTCCGCGGGAGAGATCCGGTCTCAAAGACTTCGGCATAGACCTGCACCAAAAGACGTGCCATCGTGGCTCCGAACTCTTGGCAAAACTCCGGCGGGTATCCGTCACCACCCGGTGACTTTGCATGCGGCAGGCGGGCGAGGGCTGCCCGCACCTTGTCCACCGAGAGTGCCGCATTCAAGTCCTTCTGATCGGCTGCTGAGATAGATGGGAGGGTCAGCCCCTACAAATAAGGGGAATAAGAGGCTTCGGAAATGTCCGGGTCCGCAGTGTATACCCGCTGGAGCTGGGACCTAAGAGTCTCAAGAATCGCCCCTTCCGAGTGGACCACAGTCCCTTGGGCGTCCCGCAGAGCCACAATACGTCCTGGGGTTTGCTCCTTACTGAGGATCCAGGCCAGCAGTCTCCTTCTCTATGAAGCCTCTTCCTACATTGGCCTAGGGTGTACTTCTCCAGACGGTCCAGAATGTCATGGACCTTCCCTTGGGCTAACCGTTCGCTGTAGGTAATCAGGAGACCCCGCAGTCTGGACACGCAATAGCCCCTCCTCTGCTGTCTGCAAGGCCCTGAGAAGCTGTTTCCGGACTCCATACGTCAATCCCATACAGGCTCCCCTCACCACTGTCTTCAGGGCCTCCCATTTATTGGCCAGCGATAGGTTTCCCACCTCCCAATTAAGGTCTACATAATCAGTTAGGGCCTTCTCAACATGTGCTCTTCCCATTGAGTCACGGAGGATACTACTGGGAACCTCCAAGTACGTGGACGGGAAACCGGAGCTCCCCATCTCACGAGACAAACCACTGGGGAGTGGTCGGACAGAAAGCGCGCCTGATGTGTGTCACCTCCATAGTCATGCTGCTCTCCGCGTTAGCTACTACTACCCTATCAAGGCGACTGTGTGTATTATGAGTGGGAGAAAAGCAGGTATATACCTGCAGCGTCTGATTGGCCTGCCGCCAGATATCGGCAGCCCCTATATTCTCCATAACCTCATGAAGCTGTGCTGTCATTCGGGGTTTCGTGCCCTCCCGCGGCGGAGACCTATCAAGGGCAGGGTCCAGAACACAAAGTCTCCCAGCCAGAAAAGCTGTCCTCCCAGGTCATCAACCAGGACATCCTGCAGAGCCAGGAAAAAACCCAAATCATCCACATTCTGTGCATATGTACTCAGAAGGGTAACATCCCTACCATCCAACTTAGCCCTGAGGAGCAAGTATCTACCCTGAATATCTGCCTCTACATACTGGACTGCAAACGGGACCCCAGGCGCTACCCAAATCAACACCCCTCTAGCATATGAAGAAGAAGAAGAATGGAACACCTGGCCCCGCCATTTCTTACTCCGTTTCTCTGCCCCCTCCTCAGTAAGAGGAGTCTCCTGAAGGCATGCAATCGCAACCCTATGCCTACGAAGCCAAGACAGTACTCTATCGTTTTTTGCAAGTACCTAGCCCCCTCACATTCCAGCTCACAAACTTGTGTCCCATTGTCAACTACGTGTCCCGCCTCCCCCGTACTTCACTCTCAGTGTCCCTCCAGTCTCATGCCCGACGTGTCATACATGCGATGCCTACAACTTCCCCTAACAACAACCCCCCTCCAACCCCAACCCCAACCCCACCCGCGAGCAATGTACTAGCAACAACCAAACCTGCTAATATGCCCTTCCTGTGCTGATGCCAGGACGTACACAGCTTCCCCATCAGTCACCCTTACTGAACCTACCCCCAGAAACAAAAAAAGAAGACAACTACCCCCCCCCCCCCCCCAACTCGGCTTCCCACCGGGCGCCCAACAGGACCTAAAAGAAAACACCACCCGGCCCTGACAATGAAGGAGACCATCAATTGCCCAACCCCCGAACCCCCACCCGCTCCCCCCGCTTCAGCATCAGGCAGAGCCCCCCCATCATCAATAGCCCCCTTACTGTCCAACAACGGTCAAGCACCATGTCCAGAGTCCAGCAATCTATGTAGCGCCAGGGTCCCTCCTCACGATAGTCCGTCCGTCATCTGCCCCTGCACTCCAGCCGTCTCCGGGACCGTTGCACTGGTCGGGGAAACCACCTCCACAGTGGGCTGCAACGTGTCTGGTACAAGGATCTCCCCAGGAGAGGAAGGTCGAGACGCCGCCGGCAAACGGTTGTCCTCCACACTCTCATCCGTAAGGGACCCTCGACGTCTTCTCAGACTGCACCACCTCCGTGGTCTGTTGCCCCATGTGCTACGGGTCCCTCCCCGTTCTCCAGGAGGGAGGGCATCCCCCCGGATCTCGAGCCACTCCCACACCTCCGCAGGAGCTCCAAAGAAGTGTGCCTTCCCTTGGGATATAACCTTGAGCTTCGCTGGGTAGAGCAGCATATACTGTAGTTGCATCTCCCTGAGCTTCTGTTTGACTGCCAAAAAGGACTTGCGCTGCTCCTGAACCAATTGCGTATAGTCCGGAAAGATAGACACCCTTGCATTCTCAAACTTAAGGTCCTTAGACTCCCTTGCCGCTCTAAGGATGCAGTCCCTGTTGCGGTAGTTTAGGATTTTGGCAATGAGAGCCCGTGGAGGGACTCCAGGCCTTGGGGGTGGGACCAATGCTCTGTGGGCTCTTTCTATCACAAAGACGTCTGAAAGACCTTCAGGGCACAATACTGTACGGATCCAATGCTCAAGGAAGCGTTCCGGGTTGCCCGCCTCCGCTCGTTCAGGAATACCCAGCACACGTATGTTACTGCGGCGCGCTCTCCCTTCCGCGTTCTGCTCTACGCTCTAGGGCCTCCGTCGTGGCAGAAAGTTGCGAGACCGTTTTTTGGAGGGACGCGACCTCCCCCTGCAGTGGAGTGATATTCCCCTCCGCATCTGTGACTTTATCTGCCACCTTGCGCAGGTCAGTCCGTAGGAGGTTCACGTCGATGGACACAGTCTCGATCTGCCGCTCTAAGGCAGAGTGGGACCCCTGTATCGCCTTCAACAATTCCGCCCGTGAGGGCTCTTCGGGCACTGGCTCCCCCCCCTGCCCCTACTGGCACGTGAGTCTCTGCGAGGGGAGCCTCTGCGTAGTGTACTGCGTTATGGTATTGGGCTGCGCAGCCCGAGGCGTTTTGTCCTTCCGCATCATGAATTGCGACAGAGGTCCTTCCTGGCGTCTCCGACGTCTCCACCAGACCCTCTATTCAACAGAGCATTCGGATGTCCCACACTTACCGGGCACCAGGCACCACGGCCCACAGTATCCAGATACGGGCCCCCCCCACTGACTAAGAACGTCACAGTCCCAACGCCGGCCTGCGTCTTCCCTGGAAAAGTCATCCTGCAGGGGCCGGCTCGCGGGACCATGGGCCGGCTCGCGGGACCATGGTCACTGACCCAAGCACTCCCTCATGCGTGCACACCGGCTCTGAGAAGAACCGTTGGTGTGCGTCCCAGGTTCTAGTGGGTCACAAGAAATAACGAGGCTCAGTCCCCGGTTCCAGCTCCCGGAGGCTCCATGTGTGGGATGCTACAGGATACACCCTTCTCTGTCATGTACAGTCCGACCAGGGCCCGGCCGACCGCCGTCTCCCACTCCACTCAGAGGGGCCCCGGTGTCAGTGTTCTCCCCCGGGACCAATCCGTCAGCCACCTGTGTCGCCAGGCCCAGGTCTAAAGGGGGAGCGGCCCCATCCAGGGGCAGACAGCCGCTCCCTCCACGCCACCTCAGGTTGCTGCCCACAGGGTATTCACTCCGGGCCAGGCACAATTCCAATGCCCCAGTCTCCGCGGGAGGCCCCCGCAGCAGTGGGTCTTCCCGCGCCAGGAGAGACGTCACTCGGGCCTTGGCTGCAGCCCCCGGCCCGGGCACAGGCAGCCCCACCTCCGGCCAATTCAGGGCCAGGCCTCTGCCGATCCACCGTCCTCCGCCACCTCTTCCACTTGGGAGGGGGGGGGGGCAGGCCTGATGGCAGCGGGCCTCACGGTCACACTCCGCTCTCAGTTCTCATTGATAGGCCCAGTCCCCGGCCTCAATTTTGAGCGGCCCTGTCCCGAACCGGACAGGCCGCCACCTCACCTCCGGGCCAAGCAACTCAGCCAGGGCATGGGGAACGGACCCCAGGCAGCCAGAAGGCCCCAGCCCCACTCCGGGGCTCCAGTCACTTCGGCGGGCCCCGATGACAGTGGGCTCCTCCGAACCAGGCGATCTGCATCACTCCGGCCCAGGCAGCTCCTCACAGTGCAGCCCGAGCCAAGTTCCACGCCACTCCATCCTCCGTCTTCAGCTCCTTCACCCAGGGGGGGTCCCGATGGCAGTGGGCCCCCCGGTAGACATCCGCTAGCGGCCCGCGACCTCAGGCCCAATCCTCGGCCTCAATTAACAACGGCCCCGTCGCGAAGCGGGCCGGCCGCCTCCTCCACTGCGGGCCAGCCGTTGAGCAGCAGGGACAATCTGCACGGGCCCCCTGTCACCAGAAGGCCTTAACGCCACTCCGGCGCCCCAGTGACTGCGGGAGGCCCCGACAGCAGTGGGTCCTCCCGCGTCCGGAACGGTCTGATGCCCGGGGCGAGGCCGCAGTCCCCCGGCCTCAGGTCCATGTAGGTCGGGAGCCAGGGAGGCCGGGCCGAGCACTCCAGCGATCAGCCCGCCAGCCATCTCAAAACGGGGCAGGGGAGAGCCCAGCGCAGTCCGGGATCGTGGGCCCCCCGATTATTCGCCGGGCGGCGCTGGAAGGATCAGAAATGCAGGATTAAAGCGGCGGCCGGCAAGGAGCCGAAGGAGCTCACGTCCTGTCGGCTATGCTGCTTGGCCACGCCCCCCGATTTCTTCACTACTTAACCCTTAACCCGACTTGCAGGACAAAACACCATGCTTTGTTTTCTATAGAAAATGAAACACAAACATTTATTTTCATGAAATGTAATTTTTTAGGTTTTTATTGACAGATTTACAATCAAAAAATCCAGTCATGGCATTAATACATCCGAAGGTTCAATCCAAGCAAGTTTTATTTTCTCATAACCCTGCTCCATCAGTAGTAAGTACAAAAATCTACATCAGATACTAATGGTTAGAGGTAAATATATACAAGTTGCAAATTCACTCAAGATTACATTTTAAGGAGCGATTTAATGGAAAAACATATATTGCATATTTACAGAGCATGATCTTCTCACCGTCGTTCAGCCAGGCATTCAGGGTGCTGTTGCTCTCACAGGCGGTGATCTTGGGCCTGGAGGGATCCCCAAGCTGGCGATGACTGTAGGGGTAGAAGGGCGGGTGGCGGTAGATGGAGGCGGTATGCTGGATCACGGGGCTGATCTTGAGCTACGGCTCCAGCTGGTGGGAGGGGGGGGATGCACTCTCGCTACTCCATTGTTCCTGCTGCTAGTCTCAGGGCCTCTCTCAGCGGCAGGCCTCCGGTGCCGATGGGTCTCGCTCAGCCGCTAGTCACAGCCCTCCTCTGCCATCTTGAGTGCCGTATGCGTCTCCGTGTATTGGCCAATGACTGCCAAAATCTGTGCTGTTCGTTGCTCTTGACACATCACTCAGCACTGGGGGGTCCAGAGGGGTTACATCGGAGCTCACTGGTTCTTATCACCTGCAGGATGGCATCGGAAGGGGGACTCCAGTGGGAGCTCACGCTGTGAACCTCCCGCCGGATCACCAGAAGCAGAAGAGCTAATATATCATAGCAGGGTGAAGGAAAATCAAGCTCAAATAGAACCCATCAAGGTCACTGGCGAACGGGGTCTGCTGAGCCTCTCAGCTTTGAAATTGTACAAAGGCGCGTTAGAACAGGCAGGTTTTCACTTGTTTCTTTCAATTAAGGACAGCTTAATACAAAAAGAACAAGCATTTGGCAAAACCAATAGGTCTCAGCAGTGCCCGAGCGATTGGCTTTGTCAATGTGAATGTCTTTCAGACATGTTGTCTAGCAGCAAATCTGCTGTTCAGCATGTCTGAAAGTCACTGAAAGCCCAGAATCACAGGATGCTGACACGAGGACGAGTCTGTTCACCTCCCCATGTAGAGTTTATTGTCCTGCCCCTCATAACACAAAAAAAGTGCTATGACATCGCCTGTGCTGGCAGCATCATATTGCTTTTTTTGCTAAAAGGCAGATATGCTTCTAGACAACATGGCTAAAAGATATTCACGTTAACACGGCTAATAGCTCAAGCACTGCTATGGTCTATTGGCTTTGCCAGCGCTTACTTGGTGTTAATGGGGTCTTGCTGAGCAAATTAGGAAGGGATAGTGAGACACAGTTGAGGAGCTTTGAAGTGAGGAGAGAATGTGGCGTAACGGCCAGAGCTGCCAACAGGGGAAATGGGGAACCAAGTTTGAATCTCTGGGTTGGCTGAACAGATTATGATTCTGGGGCAAAGCCAATCGCTTATGCTTTTCCCTGCGTACGACAATGAATGGGTCATTGTGTAATGTAACTAGTGACAGTCAAGCAGGAAAGCAGGAGGGGAATGGGCAAGCAACAACGGGAGAGGGTGAATGGAAGCAACAATGAAGAGGTTAAAGAATACTTTAATTGAAGTACAATCAGTGACAAAAATTAATGCCATTGTGGAATGTAACTGGTGAGCACTTAAAGTGCTCCAGTACCATCAACATAACTTTACTGTTGATCACAGAGATATTATAAAGTGCATCCTGTACCATACATACACACTTTACAAACACTAAGAATGATTTAGAGTACAAAACGTGTTGTCTTAAAAACATAGAAAGTGAAGGGCCAATGGATAAAAAAAGTACATCATTCTATATAAAAACACCAAATCCTGTATCGACATGAAACCATATAAAAACAATACATATTGTTTACAATAAAAAGCATGAATTAGCATGAATTAATTAATACAATAGACTAGGTATGTTAAAATTTCCGTGCCAATGGCAGAACAATTTCATCAATGTTATCTTTAAAAAGTGGATAGGATTTAAAATGTAAGAACTGTTAAGTAAGAGCACAAATAGGATTAGACACATTCTCCACCTCAATAATTTCCCAGTAGATGTCCTTAACCCTACTTTTCATGATTGTGGACATCTCCTCTGGGTCAGTCCAATAATCCTACATCCCCAATTTTCTCAATAGTTCCCAAAGGGAACAGAATCAGGGAATTTTACTAACCATTGGCAACACCATAAGATCCCCACGTCCCACTCGATAGGGGGTAAGTTCCTCAGTACTAAAACATTAACTGCTTGTACTGAATCTTGTGATCAATTTTTTTATGGGCCAGATCAAGATAGATATTAGTCAGATTAAAGCTATCTGGGAGGCTGAAAAAAGATCTTATGAAATGATGTTCGGTCACAGAGAGCCAGTCAGTGTTCCCACTTCCCCACAGTTCTGCTCCACAGATACATGAACCTAAGGCTTTTGTGTTATAGACTTCTATTGCTGGGACCACTTTTCTTGACATGGTTCTTCTACTGATCTAAGTAATATGGGCCGTTTGCTGAATTAGAGAAAGAGGTGCTCTCTCTGTATGAGGGTTCCAGCTCACATTCGGGGTTGAATGAATCCCCAAATAATCAAAGGTAGAGACCAATTCAATTTGTCTGTCCCCTAGATACATAAATCTCTTAGGGGGCTTCAAAGTACCACTGGAAAACACAATATACTTTGTTTTTAAATCATTTAGCTACAGGCCACACTCGTCATAAAAATATTTAAAATCATTCAATAACTGCTGGAGCCCTTGTGGAGAGTTTGATATCAATAACGTATCATCAGCAAAAAGGATGGTAGAAGCTCTTCTCCTGCCGAATTTTGGGGCATCACATCCATCTCTGTCGAGGTACCCTACTACCCCATTAATGAATAGTGAAAACAGGGTGGGTGCTAAAACACACCCCGGTCTGACTTCACGTCTAATCATTGAGGGCTCTGTTAGCTGTCCTTCCTCTCCCCACCAAACTTGGGCCTTGTTTACGGAATGTAATCGCATAAAGATATACACAAATTTGACAGGATCCCCATCTCTGCTAGCACCTTCTAAAGTTTACCTTGTAGTAGCAGGTCAAAAGCTGTTCACGAACGCTTCATACAGCTTCCCGCCTTGAACTAAAACTTATTTCCAGTAGATACAAAGAAATCGAAAGACCTAGTCTAGTGTAATAATGATGGCACGAGACCCACCCTTGAAGTCAGACAAAATATACCCCTCTAAAATCCATGCCTGAAGGCGGGCCAAAAACTGCTTGCATAACATTTTCTGCAGGGAGTCTATTAAGCTAATGGGTCTGTAACTTCCTGATTAGCCCTGTCCCCTTTCTTGAAAATCAGTATGTTCTCAGCCTACTTCCAAGACGAGGGGATCTCCATACCCAAAAGAATGGCATTAGATAACAAGTTGATATAAGCACCCCACACTTCTGAGTCTTCCCTCTACAGACCACCCGGGATTCTATCAGGGCCAGGTGTTCTAGCTGGAATACAGGAGCTGATTACTGCATAGGTTTCTTAGAGCAAAATTTTTAGTACTTGAACATTGCCAGATGGAGACTTAACCAGGAGCTGATGTTCTCCTCAGGGCTATGGGCATACAGACCTCCAAAATGTGACACCCACTCCTTTGGCTGTACAGTGTATTCTCGACTAGGGCAGTTCTTGGCCCTTTCAGCCATAAAGCTGCTGTCTTTCAAAAGGACGTATTGTCTTTATCTACTAGGGCGCTATGTAGGGGGGACCTTTTGAGAAGTATGCCTGGAATATGCTGTCCACTATTCAAGTGGGCACCTTGCACCAGTCTAAACGACCCTTATTGATGGTAGGTTTAAGACAACCTTTATAGAAAGCTATCCTAGTGGTAGCTGTGGAGGGCAGCCTTCAGGATAAGTCTTGAAGGAATGTAAAGCAGCTTGTTTTACCAGTCTATAACCTCATGAATGATAAAATGAAAAGAGAACCACATCAGGTATATACAGAAAATATATGTATTTATTCTAAACACACCCCTCTAGTCTCTTTATGAGGCTAGAGGCAAAAGTACAATACAAGATCTTAAATATCACACAGTAAATTAGCACAGTATACGTTTTTCCCTAGGGGCCTCTCAAACCATATACTAAGAAAGTGATACAAGTACTGCTGTGAACATAGAGACAAGGCCTAGGGCCTGTATAACTGCGGGGGTAACCAAGAACCACCCAAGGTAGGGACGCAGGAGACCCACAGGGGACGTGTGCAGTGTCTAAACACAGCCGTGAATAACCATTGACTTCTATGGGGAAAGTTAGTGTTAGATTTTAAAAGAAGAAGGACACTTGGGAGTGGACTACGAACCAACCCCTTCAGTACTGGACACTTCGGGAGTCAAGACCAACTGGAGCACTGGAGTACTCGTGTTACCTCACCCAGGGAAGCCGGGTGTATAGATGTCCTTTCGTGTCTGGTTTTGTCGTCGTTTCCTATGGAGAGCTGCAAAGAAGTGCTGCAGGCGACAAGATGAAGTGTCCGGATGGATCCAAGGGTGGATCGGAGATCTGAAGAACCTGAAAGCAGAGGGGACAGAGTCTGGGTCACTAGCCAGTGACCAGGAAGGCGACAAGAAGATGCCAGCCAATATCGGGTAATTTCAGGTGATGTAGGTGAAGCTTGACTCTTCAGCCAAGAGGTCCAGGAGGCGTCGACGACAACCAGGAGCTGGATTCGAGCTGTCCCACGTCGGATGTCGAGTGATGCAGCGTCGGTATCTGGATTGGACCCAACAAGCCTTGGCAACAGCAACCCACGCAAGATGCAAAGAGTGGCTTCAGTGCAGACCAGCAAGGTCTGAGGGACTCAGCCTTTGGAGGGGAGTCAGGGCACGTCTGGAGCAACCAGGAAAGCCCAAGAAACAAAGTCGTTTCCTTCGTGGGGATCCACCAGTCGACTCGAACCGGAATGCAGGAAGCAGGCCCACGGGACACTCGCGGAGTGTAGGCCCTCAAGCTTCGGTGCAAGAGGTGCCCAAGGCTTAGACTACAAGTAGCCCAATGCACAACTTCGGGTAAGCTCGGGAAGTCGATGCACTAGCAAATGTGCTGGATGTCCAGGAGTTCCGGTCCCACGTCTCTTGTGATGGCTACAGGTCTCAGATCTGCTGAGATCTCGTGTCGGCCTCGGAGATGTCTGGAAGTCCATGTCCTGTGTCGCAGATTCTTCGGGATCCGTAGTGAGCCTTGAAAATGCAGACCGGCAAAATGCTTCTTTGGTGCCTGTTTGAACAGGGGAGTCACTCCTTGACCCCAAGGGAGATTTCTTCAGTCTTCTAGTCGAAATAGAATGTCGAAGGTCCAAGATATATGTTGCAGAGTTTTGTCCAGGGTAATCTAAAGTCCTAGTGACTGGGTTCCTATACTTATACTAAGTTTAGGGGTTGGACTAACTCTAAGGTCCCACCTATGGGAGGACCTTGGGGAGGGGGTGGTTACACCCCTTCCCCTTTATCCAGTTTTGCGCCAGAGCAGGGACTGAGCGTGCCTGCAACCGTTTGAACTGGGGTATGCACAGGGACACCTTGTGTGCCCCAAGCAGTGTCTGAAAACCATTCTCTGAATGCACCCACCCTGCCCCAATACACTAAAGCCTGTCTGGGGAGGTGGTTCCACCTCCCTGGACAGGAAACCTATTGTCCGAGCCTCCCCTGCCGGAGTTTTGTCCAGCAGCAGGAGGTCAGACACAACATGTTTTGATGCAGCCATTCCAAAGTTTGCATTAACTGCGAGGTTATAATGCACTTAAGAGTATATGGTATGGCTGTATCACAGAACAGCCATAAGGAAGGATTTCCGAAAGCTGCAGAGGGGCTCAGCTCATGCTTGGGCACGCCACAGGAGTGACTTATAGGTTTATATGTGTCTGTATCTATATCTATAGGTAGATATAGGTATACTATATCTAAGTAAGGGGGTACAAGTACCACCTTACCCAGGCTGCAGTGGCAGACCTGTGGTGCCATTTCGGAAGGCTTCCCAGGGGTGGAATACTACATGCTTCAGACCCTGGTAGGCCTCTGGGGTTCCTATGCCCTTGGTACCCAAGGTACTGTATACTAGGGACTCACAAGGGTAACCCAGTAACCAATCTGGAGTGTACCTAATATACATGCAATCAATTTAGAGAGATAACAGTTAGGCTGGGGTCCTGGTTAGCAGGGCCCCAGCCAGACTAAGGTCGATAAATCAGTGAACACAGCAAAAAGTGGGGGTAACCATAGGAAGCAGATACTACTCTCCTACAGAGCTCAGTGAACATTCCCATTTCTTCTTCTCAAGTAACTGTCTATATCTAGCTCAACACCCCACCAAATCAAGGAAAGACTTAGATTTTACTGCCTGTAGGATCTTGCCCTTGACCTTCCTACATTCCCAATCGTACCTCTGGTGCATTGGGCCACTTTTACCACCCCCCCTATTTTAGCTGGATGTTCCACCCTCTTTTCACTTTGCCCAAGGTTTCCCTAATCTACGTGTAAAGTACCTTGTACAGATTATTCAGGTTCTCTAGTCTATCTACTCTAAAAAAATTCAGACAGCATAGCTACCTCCTTAGATACTTTGGACTTAACAACTTCTAGGACCCAGGGTTTTTTCTCCACCCAATACCATCTTATTGTTCTTAGATCATTAGTTTTGGATAACATCCTCAAATCTCTTGAGGCCCTGGCAGCAGTTACTGACTCCTTAGAGCTGGATAATAAGCTTAGGGCATCATGGTGGCTATCGGATCTTTCAAACACTTTCACATCATGCTCAATTGGCCAAAGTCTGATCGACCAGATAATCAATTCGGCTTGAATAGCAGGTCTGTTAAAATTCATTCCACCATTACGATCAGAATTTGTTCTCCTGTTTGTCACCCTCAACTCATGCTGAAGCATTAGGGCCAACACGTGGCCTCTTTTTTTAGTCCATCTAACACAAGGTAACTTTTCAAGTTCTATTCCACTCATCTGTCAAATATGTTGGAGTGGATGCAAATGGCTCAAATGTGCAACTGAAATCCCCAGCTACCAATAGGGGGTTACTGCCCGTATAATCAGGAAGAGCATGGCCAAGAACCTCTATAGTATTGTTTTCCTCTACACTGGGGCCCACTCTATTATATATTTTAAATACTCAGATTTTCAGCACAGAGGACAGGGCAAGATAAATTGCCAAACTGTCCAGAGAGTCAACAGGGACTATTCGAGAGCAACTTTAACCCAAATTGCTAGACCACCCGATGGTCTCCCTTTCCCTTTGTTGGTCACATTTATACAATAGGAAGAGTACCCACTCCTATAAGGAGGGGTCATGCTCCAGGCTTCTTGAAAGAAACACACATTATGGGATTCAATAAAGTTGCTCCATTCTTGCTCTATAAGCATCCGTGCTATTCCAGCAACATTCCATACCAGAAGGGAAAACTGCTCTGGGGGTACAAAGGTGGGATTTGATTGCAGACTTTGGTCCATAGGTACATCCCTCCAGCCTCCTGGAAATCCCCACTGCCGGCGCTGGCCTCGTGCCCCAGGACTTTCACAGCTATTGGCTTGTTCACCAGATAAATTGGAGACTGTCATATTTGGCAAGGGAGAAGGTGAGGGCCTAGGTAGTGGTTCCCCTAAAAGAGGGGCCTGCTATCATTTCATAGTCCTCCATATGAGACATACCCTCTTCCTGAAGTCATCCTCGGCCACCAACAATCCCCCTTACCGCAACTCCCCCGCGCCTTATGGGTAGAATCACCTGTCCGGGTGCAGTCGTCCAAAGTCAATCCATACTTGATCACAATAAGAGTATTGGCAAGTGGGATTGTATAAAAGTCTAAGGTCATAAGGCCGTCTACTATAGCTCTATGAAAAAAACTGTCATTCCACCATATCATTCGACGTCCCTGGTGTAATAATCCTTTCAACCTGCTCAATATCATCCAATATAATAGAATAGCAATGGCGTGTTTCCATTAGCTAACAGATAACCTTATTTTTAAGTGAGTCCTGATCTTCTCATCTGTCACTGGGGAGTTTGGGGACTTGTACAAGAAAAATTGCAACGTCTTTCCTCTGGGCACAATTTCTAATATAGAAACCATTTTTGACCACCCCCTTGCATATGGTTTGAAAAATCTCATATCATGGGAGTATCCCTCATCTAGCACCACCTCACCCCTATTGGGTTCTCTTTCGAGGCCTCTGTCCTGTAAAGCACCTTGATGTACAACTGATCCATCACTAGGCCTATTGCGGCCTCCTATATCGTTACGTATAGGTTGGCTAGGTGGGAGAGTGTAAACGGGGGGGGGTGGTGTCCACTGACTTTTGGCAGCTTCCATGACACCATTGCACAGCACCTGGGGCAGGAAAGGGGAGTCTCACTGGGCATCAACGTACGGCGACCCCTCACAGTCTCCAATTATTGCCTCAGTAGCTGCATTCAGAGCCTGATGTTTAACTACCCTTCACTCCAAGTCACCTACCACCTTTCTTAGGGCTTCTACCTCCTCCTTAAGGCCTTTGTGTATGCCCTTTAAGCTTTAGAACAAAGACAAGCCTACATTGCTTGTAACATTCAAATCAGATGAGTCCCTCTCCTCTATTCTCTGCAACTGAAAGAGCAGCATACCCATTACGGCATTTGACCTGATCCACCAGGTCTGCCACCTGTGCATCTGGGGGCTGCTCTAAAGTACGGGAACATTTCTCTAGTTTACTACCTCTACTGCTAGTACTTGTGCCGTTGAGAGAACGCATACGTGTATGCAGTTTGCTAAACATCTGTGAAATACGTTTAGTGGTTTTCTTGGCAGATGGAGTAGTAGGTTAGGTCTCTAATGGCTCTGGGAGTGTGACATCAAAAGTTGTTGAGCGGGGCGGGGGGGGGGGGGGTGAGCAATAACTTGACTTTCAGATAGTAAACCATCAATCCTGTCAAGGGCATCGTTATAAATTGTGCTCCAATACCATAGGCTCATGTTTGCGTTTAGACCAGATTGAGCAAGCACTCCAATACCATTGGATCGTGCAAAAAAGATAAACAAGTGCTGTTCATGTTTTAGAAACTTTATGAGGAAATGCAATTATATATGTATACGTGCATGCATTTTAGTGGTATGCGTACAAGGGAGACAGCCTGAAAACACAAATACTCATATGCTGTGCTCGAAAACAACAACAAAATTGCTGTGCAAACCAGGAACAGTGCAAGGAGACATGCACCTGGTCCATGCGATATGAGAGGGCCAATTACAAGGAGAGGTCAGTGTGAGAAGTTAGCCTGGTATATGATGTCCACTATTCTAGTGGGCACCTTCTACCAGTCTACACGACCCTTATGGTGATGGTTGTAAAGTCAACCTTATAGACCCGCTTTCCTAGTGGTAGCATGGACAAAGCAGTCTTATGCTAATACTTCAGAGAGCATGTGAAGCCAGCTGTTTTACCAATAATAATCTCTTGAATATCAAATGAAAGGACACCACACAATGTATTGTATGTATGTATTACTAACACAACCCCTCTGAACTCTTTATGAGGTCAGAGATCGAGATACAGCACAAGTTACTCAATAAGCATAATTTAAGTTGCACAAATACAATTCTGCCCTGGGGGCCTCACGAACCATATACTAAGTAAGTGGTATAAGAACCACTTCAGGAAAGGGCCTAGGAAATTGCTGGGGCTACACTGAACAACCAAGGGATTGGAAGTAGGAGGCCTACGGGAGGCGTGTGCAGTGTCTAAACACACACGTGTGTTACCATAGAGTTATAATGGGAACGTAAAAGTTAGAAAGTAGTAGATTTTGGACACTTCCGGATGGACTACGATAAAACCCTTTTAACTAGGACACTTCGAGAGTCAACACCCACGGGAGCACCAGAGTACTCGAGTCTGGTTCTTGTCGATCTCTGTCGTTCGAGCTCCGGCGGGAGCAACGACAAAGCAAACCGTTGGGCGCTTGATGGTGCCTGCTTGCACAGGGTGGTCACTCCTTGACCACAAGGGAGATTCTTCAGTCTTCTACGTCGAGTAGGATGTCGAAGGGTCCAGAGTTTTGTTTCAAAGTTTCAGTCAGGATTATCTAAAGTCTATGGACACAGCTCCTACCTTTATTCCAAATCAAGGGGCTGGATTACCTGCTAGGTCCCTCCTATGGGTGGGACCCAGGAAGGGGGTGGTTACACCCCTTTCCCTTTGTCCAGTTTCGCACCAGAGCTGGGGCTGGAGTGCCCCAGCACCGGTTTGAACTGGGCTATGCATGGGACACCTTGTGTGCCCCAGGTAGTGTCTAGTTTCATTCAGCCCTCCCTGCCCCTGTAGTACTGAAAATCCGAACTCGTGTAACCATTCTGGACTCGAGAATAAAACTTCGTCGTATCATGACGAATTTGGTGTCAAAAGACCGAGAATGACGAGTACATTATGTTCAAGCATTTTCGTCGTGTTTGAGCAATGATTTCACCGCGAATTCATCACTTGTACCTCGAACCCATGGCTTCCATTTTGTATTTGGCAGCCATTTTGTGTGTTGCCCTTTACATAGGCCTTAATCCAGCTGAATTCGATTCCACAAGGACACGTACACCGTAATCGACTTTCTTATGACCTATGCAAGTTGGAACCATTGCCCCAGGCCAAACTCGTTAGGTCAGTTCCCCTCCCAGTGGCCGAACAAGATAGCATCAAGGCTCAATAAGCCATAAAACCATTTCAGCGCGCACACCTGCCGTATCTCGCTCACATCTGTCTCCACTCTTTTCCTTCACTTGCTTTATGATGGGGAGGTGCCCGTTTTTATTGGGGGTCCAGCGATATCTGATGAAATGTTGGGCCTTGCCGAGTGATTTGTTGTGGGCAGCACGACGTGAAATATGTACATGTCATCATGACTCTTTATTCCTTTTGTAACCAATAACTGTAAATGACATACTACAAATTCAAAGAATGTTCGCCTGAAGCTGAATATTCTGTATAAGAAGAGAAGCCTGACTTTGTAAATTCGAGCAGTCTCCTGAGAATATACTTCCTGTGTGTTGTACTTCTAGGACACTTGTTACCTTGGTTGCAGCCAATAAAACGATCTTTGACTTCACCTAGAAGACTGAGTTTCTGTGGTCTGGATCAGGAAGAACCCGAGGTCTCTGGGTGTACCCTGACACCGCTGGGTTACCGGTTCTGTGCCGGTTCTTAAAAACCCGGTACCTCACCCCAATCCACTATCTCCTGTCTGGGGTGGTTCTAGCACCTCCCTGTGACAGGAAACCTTTTGTCCAGGCCTCCCCTGCCAAGTTTCGGTCAGCAGCAGGAGGCCAGACTTGTGTCTGTGGCAGCAGCATCCATTTTGTGATGCGGAGGCTCTGGTGAGTTTTAACCGCGTTTACTGTTAGCAACATGTCTTCTCCCTCTAGAAGGGTGGAATGCTACCCCCGTCGCCAGAATTGGCGAGGGGGTAGTATTCCAAAGCGTAGGACACCTCACACGACATGTTTCGATAAAGCCAAACCAAAGATAGTATCCAACCGCGAGGATTTTAATGCACTTAAGAGTATATGTTATGGCAATACCCTGGAACAGCTATAAGGACATGGTTCCGAAAGCTGCAGACAGGCTCAGCTCATGCTAGAGCACCATCTCGTATAAAACCAAGCACTCTGCCTCCAGGATTGTTAAGGCCTGCCATAGGAGTGACTTATTGGTGTATATGTGTCCAGATATAGGTTTAGACATAGGTATACTATATCTAAGCAAGGGGGGGATTACACGACCTTGCCCCAGCTGAGTGATCAGCCAGTTGTGTCAGTTTGTATGGCCAGCCATGGGTGGCAAAATATATGCTGCAGCCCCTGGTAGGCCTTGGATGCACCTATGACCTGGGTACCTATAGTACACTGTACAGGGGCTCATAAGGTGACCCAATATCCAATTAGGTATGTACCTAAGGTACATGGAGTCCATTTTACAGAGAGAGCAGATAGCCTGGGGCCCTGATTAGCAGGATCCCAGGCCAACTAAGTCGAAAACCAGCTAAACACATGGCAAAAAAATCTGGGGTAACCATAGTCAGGTATCCACCTTCCTACAATGGGTATTAGCAATGAACTTCTAATAGACTGGTTTATGATCGATACAGATGTGGAAGACTTATCCGATGCACTTATGCCATATTTACCGCAGACATTTGAAGTAATATTTTACAATGGCATTATTATAAAAATATTAAAAGATATTGCAACAGAATGAATATATTTATAAAACATGTATAAATGTACATCATAATTATTCTTTGTCCACTCAACTTACTTTAAAGTACTAAAATGTTAACAAAATTCTTGCAATAAAATTTAAACTAGCAAACATTTGTCAGTTATTCCTGGACAAACCACTGCCAATATCTTTGGTTACACATCTATAAGGTGCCAATAAACCAACACATAAGCAATGCCAATAGGGTGTGTTATGTATGCTAAAAAATATTACTGCACATTGCTCAGAAGGTAAATATTGTATTTTTAGCCTTCAGGCTACTTTAGCATTAAAACTAATTGTAAAGCTGTTCCACATTTGCTATAGAAATACATTTTTCAGTAGCACACAATTCATTACTTTGTAGTATTGTTTAGAAACATAGTTATGCTATAAAAACATTACCATAGCCAATATGTCTCGCCTTTCAGAACATACAAGTATTTAGTTATGCAGCACAATATCCTTGGTGCAACAACATCAACTGTTGCATGACTAAACACTTATAAGGTTCTAAAGGCGAGACCTACTGGATATGCCAATGCTTGTTAATTAATGGAAATGTTTTTACTTTTGCGATGGATGGGACAGAAGTAGCAGCGACCTCTGAGGGCGGGCTTGCACGGGTGTGGAAGAGTGAGGTGGGGTGGGGAACGGCACAAATTAAAAGATTAAGCGACGGGCCAAGCTGAAAAATGAAGGTTCCATGACAGGAACCCGAGCAGAGGCAGGGGAACCCAAAAAAAAATAACGCGTTTAAATTTTGGAAAATACTGTGAAGCGTATTAGCACATGTAAAAGAGAAAGTCCTCATGGGAGGATACAAAAGCCCAACAGAAGGGACTAGTAAGCCTTTCCACCAATCAAATGCGGGCATTTACAAAGGACAATAAGAGAAGCCAATTGAAAACATGTGCAGTGCTTAATACCCATATTAGAGAAACAACATGCCTCGCAGAGCAGCACGTGAGCTGACCAAGCTCAGCCTAAAAATGACTTCTTTTTTAAAGACGGAAAATTAAACTTAGATAATTGAATAAAAAGTAAATGCATCTGAAATTGAAGGCCAATAGAACAACTGTTCAAGCAAAATGAGAAACATGTGTTCAAAGTCTTTAGATTGTACCCGTATCCTACATTACAACAAGCCAACATTAGTTTTCCACCTTGAAAATCACTGCGTCAAGTCTCACCTCAGGTGCTGCTTCATTGAGCTTAGAGACCATTTCCATTCCTCCAAGCTTCCAATGACCATCCTCGCTGACAAAGATGGACGATAAACAGACGTTGTTGTGTGCTGAGTTTCCCTGCAGTTCAAAACACAAACACACACTTCAAGTGCAAGAATCAGGCAACAACATTAGTAGATACAGTCGTATTGGAACATATCCATCACCAATATTTAAATTAGTTGACCTATTGCTCCCAAAGTATCAATGATTTTTTCCCTCACATTTTATTGCACATGCACCTATGTCCAAATTTGAGCAAGTGCACAACGCATTTTACATGTTTGCGTTTTTGTATACGATCATTAAACATAGCATCAACCAGATCGAACATTCAGATGTTGTCGTGTATTTCTATAGGTTCTGATTCGATCCCCCTATTCCTGACCCTATTCTGGTTAAACTTACTAGCTAGTTAACTAACAGTCAGCCCATGAGGCAAGAAAACCCCCATGATGCAGATACCGTTATCTGACGCAGTCACACTACGGCACAGGAACGTGTTATCTGATTAGGTCATAACGCTTGAGATCTAATTAGACAAGCGACATTCCTCCAGCCCCTGATAAGGCATACGACGTTCTCATAACAAATCAAACCTATGACAACCTGGATAATCCGTGCGGCCATTGTTTTGATTTCACAGAGAACTTTAGTAAAGAATGTGCTAACGAGCAAGTCGTATGACATCTTTATTGACGTACCTATGTCCATCCTTACGTCAATCCCGGCACCTTTAAGGTATAAATATTGCCGACCTTGCCCTATGCAAACACACGCGTGGTGACAAGACGGAGCAGCCATACTTGCCGAAGCCGAGAGCAGAAGCAGACCCCGCAGGCAGCAGCCCCGCCTTCCTGACGCGCTGAGAGACGCGCTGCTATCTCAAGCCGAGAGACCCAGCACCGGCGCTTCCGGGTAGCCCTCGCAGGCAGCCTGGAATATCGAGAGCAGAGAAAGAGATACCATTCCTCATTCATCCTAAATTCCAGGTACAGAACTGAATAACCCCTCCTAGAGAATTCTTTAGTTATTCACTTGGCAAAAACAAACTTAAACTAAACTGTAACTTTCTATTCCCGCCCACGCATTAGACTTAGGTCAGGTACACGGGGTAGGCGTATTTAGAAACACCAGTTGAGTACGTTTAGTCAAATGTATATGTGTATGTAAATATATTTTAATCATTTTAAACATCATATGGCTCAGAAACCATATCAATGTTTTTACAGTATTATTTTATACTATTGCTTCTAATGTATGCACTTTACTTAACTATAAGTATTGCAATAATATCGATCCATTTCTCTTGTACGAGAAAAGAGACTGATCAATAAATAACATCTTTTATTGAACACGCCCGTCTCTTCATTTTCTCTACATTCTGATGAGACTAAGAATGCACGTACTGACTGAGTAAAATAATTGCCTTGTGCTCACACGACTCTCGAGATTGACTCTTGATTAGGGGAGAGCAAAGTTGTCATGTTCTATGGTTGTCAGAAACTAAATCCCTTCTTGTCTAATCAGGGGAGTTCATCCTTCCTTGAATATTCGAGAAAGTTTCTAGCGAACTCTGAGCTTAGCTGGCAAACCCAAAAATTAAGTCTAGTATCGACAGTAGTAGACCTAGTTAACGTCTGGCCTAGGCCTTTACTGCTGTAGGTACTATTCCAATGCGCAGAGCCTATTGGGAAAATAGGAGCTACACTACATGGCGCCCAACGCGTTTGGAAAGGGCGATAAAACTAACGTAAGACATTTAGAGTAACTCAGTCGTGCTTTCTCACTCAGACCCCTTCTCCCAAATACTCCAAAGACGTCTGGAGTGGGTGAAAGGTTATAATATCCTCCAAAACCTCGCAGGAGGGAACTCCTATGTATGGTTTTTGGTCTAGTCAACGTTGAAGGATAAAACAGTTCCAGAATATTGTGCACCTAATCTCTGTTTCCATAAAGAAACCTGATCTGCAAATAAAAATAATACCATCCTGTCAATAAAATGGGAGACAGTGATGGAGAAAGAGAGGCAATTAGATTAGCTACTGAAATAGCAGCAGCTGATACTACAGCACTCGATGCAGACCCGGATATAATACTCATCCAGGTCGCCAAAAGGAGAGCTATAACTCTAAAACTTATAGAAAATGGACTGACACCTAGAGGTGGTACAGTCATATTCGTAATCGAGGCACACGAATATCGGCAGACAGAGGTATACTATACATGGATACATTTTCCAGCAGCAAATGCTGTAACAAAGTACTTCCACTATTACAAAGTAGAGGAACCTCCTAATGAGTACACTCCTTTCGAGGAGGTGGAAGTACCACTCAAATTCCAAGAGCATTTGCTCTTATTTGATGGCGCCCTAATACATAACAATCACATTACAAGGCTCGGTCCTTTAGGAAGACCAGGAGCAACGTGGCCGGTCCTAGCCGGATACACACCACATCCAGACATCGAAAGAATGCCTGCAGCAGAGCTGTTAATACAGCTAAAACAACTACTAAAAATTCACAGACAATTAGTTCAGTATGTAATGCGGACTTCAACAATTCAGCCAGCGATTAAACTTCCACAGCTGACCCCTCACCAGGGGAACACAAATAAAATTACACCACAGAACATCCAATCCTGCCTAGGTAAAGTTCCAGCTAAACGGGAACAAATACCATTCTGGTTGGCACAGAAAATTACCCAAATAGAGGCGGTGTTTCCTGACACCACCCCGCTGGAAAAACACAGGATTCTGACTATATGTCTCCCAATGGGAATCGCACCACACATTGAGGACTGTGACACTTGGGGTACAGTCTTTGCTTCCATCTATACAAAAACGCACGGTGTTCCATCCATTTCGGTAATACCAGATGTGCTAAAACAAATTCAAGATGAATACGGTCCAGAACCTGCTTTAACTCTTGGTATGAAATTACTGAAAGACTTCAAGCAGGTCTCGGCTATATTACTAGCCAACATAAAGGGTGAAGCAGCAAACGTGGCGATCCGCCAGAGGTTAAAAGAGACAGATATAGCAGACCAACCAGCTGAAATTGCCAGAATCATAGAAAAATCCTATGAAGAACTAGGCAGAGATAGTCTAGGTGGAATACCAGTAAAACCGCAACTGACTACAAGTCCAGAAAAAATATTTTTTAATAATAATTCACCAAAAAAGAACTGGGATGGAAATAAACAATCCAATCCTAAAGAAAAGAAATTCCAGTCCAGAGGAAGGTCTCCTAGGCGAAGAGAGAAATCTCCAAACCCGAGACAAAGGTCACCTCAGAGTGAACCCTCTGGGAATAGATATAACCTTAGAAATAGGGATAATATTAAAAAACCTGATAGATATCAAGACATTGATACACGTCCGTCTCAATCTTTTCAGAATTCCTCGCAGAAATCGGAAAGAAGAGGACGATCAGAAGAGCACGCCAAGTCCAAAGACAAGGAACCTGCTCAACTGAAAAAGAAATCACAATTTCCAAAAAAGAAGGTAGCCAGTATCAAGGTAGTTAACAATGCCGAGAATACTGAGGACACAACTGAAAAACGGAGAATGGGCTCAGACAATGCTAGACAGCGCAGCAGAGGTGAGCATAGCTCGCAAAGTCCTTATGAATCATCTGGAGACAGTGGACACGAATGAATACCTTCAAGTGGAAACTGCAGATACCAGAGTTAGCAAGCCCCACAAAATATACGAGATAACATTACGTATAGAGGGAGATAAGACTAGGAAAATAAGGGGACTATTTTGGGATAACCTATCCAAGGGCTATGACATCCTTCTAGCTGAAAAAGACTGGCCACCAGAGTTTGTCAGGGAGTGCCCTCATGGCGAAGAAGTAATTATGCCTGCCTTCTCGAATCAAATACCGATTCATAAAAAATATACACTTGCTAGAAAGTGGGCAGTGGCCTTAGCACCTGCTTTATATAAAAATCATGTAGGATGGGATGAGGATTCTCCTCCTCACAAAGTCCAGTTAAAATCACAACCTACTGCACAAAGGCAGTACCCAATTAAGCAAGAAGCTAAAAAACAAGTAAATGAAATACTAGATCAGCTAGAATACCAGGGGGTGATTGAAACTTGCACCTCACAAATGAACAATCCTTTGTTTCCGGTCTCCAAACCAGACAATTCGTACCGTCTAGTTTTGGATTACCGACACCTTAACACATGTTGCAAAACTTTTGCAGTGCAAAACTCACACAGTGCTGCACTAATGAATAACATAGTGCGCAAAAAATACAAAACAACCTTGGACATCTCCAATGGATTCTTTTGTCAAAACATAGCACCAGAGAGCAGATATTTAACTGCATTTTCAGTAAATGGCACTCAAAAACAATTCTGTCGGTTAGCCCAGGGGTACAAGAATAGCCCGGGGGTATTCTCAGCGAGAGTAACAGAATTACTACAACTATATGATGATGAAGCATTATCTTATGTCGATGACATTTACTTAACAGATGATGACTTGGAGACTCACTTGAAAAGAGTGAACACCATAATACTTGGTTTCGCTGCAGAGGGTTACAAATTCAACTTCAAAAAGTCCAGAATTGCCCATCTGACGGTCCTATTCTTAGGATATGAGTTATCAAGTGAAGGCAAAAGCCTGGCAGACAATTTCCTAGAGAAATGTGCCGTAATCCAAGCTCCTAAAACACTAAAAAACCTACAGTCAATTCTAGGCTTCCTAAATTTCGGAAGAACATATATTGCAAATTACGCAGAAAGGGTCAAACCCCTTTACGATCTAATTAAACCAGACTTTAAAAGATCCAGTTGGACTCAAGCACACACAGAAATTTTGAGATCCTTACAAACAGACATGCTAATTAAAACAAAATTAGAAACCCGTGATAATACACGCAACCTTGTGATCCGAGTCATCCCAGGGAGATGCGGATTCACATACCTGACCTCTAATGAGGGAGAAAAGGTACCAATTGCATTCAAATCACACTTGTACACTAAGGCTGAAATGAAATTTAGCCCAACGGAAAAAATTCTTACAGCAACACAGACAGCTATAGCAAAAGAACGAGCCCTGGCACAAGGTAAACGAATAATAATCGTGACACCAATACCAGCCTTAGAGGCGGTAACAAAGGCAAGCATTCCAAATGCTAAAGCACTCCATCCAAGATGGATACAATGGGCTAACTCTCTTGCTGCAACAGACGTGATGTACGAATTTGATCCTTATTTAAAAACACAAGAATTTCTCCAATATGAATTTGAATGTCCTCCGCCAACCGAAATTCTGCCTCTAGATGACTACGGCTGTATAATATATACAGACGGATCAGCACAACCCGCAGTAGGGGGTAAACAAGCTTACAGTGCTGCGTGCGCGATTGTTAAAGGTCGTTGGCACGAAGGGAAATTTAAACCAACCCTCACTAAAACACAATCCCTAGGAGATTGTACAGCTCAGCGAGCTGAATTACTAGCATTCAAGATGGCGCTTGAAAATACCGATCGAGAATTCCCCACGCTCATAGTGTGCGATTCGTATTATTGCGTTCAATCTTATAATGAATACTTGCAGATCTGGCTTCAGAATGGTTTCAAGGATGCGAAAGGTGGCACAATCAAGCATAAAATGCTCTGGGAACAAGTAGCTCTTTTTCAAAAAGAACTACCAAAGACTCACGTAATACATACACTGAGTCATCAACGTGATGGCGTTCACGTTGCAGGGAATTCATTGGCTGATGAGGCCGCGAAGGCAGCTGTGCAAACGGCTTCCGTAGCTGCCGTCACCCGGTCAAAAACAAAAATAGACAGCGAAATATTACAAGCTGTCAGCGCTTCAGAAAAGGATTCGATAGAACCACTCCCTAAAGGCTTTCCAGTAAAATACTCATACATAACTGATACAAACAATGTTCCTTTTGCTCGAATCCCTGGAGTGGGGGATAGGGCAATTCCAAACATGGAACATAGGTTAGGACTGATAATAGCGGCACACGAAGGGCTTGCTTCTACCCATGCTGGCGTCTCAGCCACTGTATCATTATTAAAACAGAGATACTGGTGGCCACAAATGAGAAGACAAACAAGGAACTATGTTCTAGCATGTGAAATATGTCAAAAAATGAAAGTATCAACTGTGAGACGTCCAGCACAGACGCCCCTTCTAATCTCGGATAAACCATTAGCCTGTGTTTATCTAGACCACTGCGGTCCCTTACAAAGGGATGGTAACTATAAATATATCTTGGTCGCAGTGGATTCATGCACGAGATTCATATGGATGTGGCCCCAGCGAACGGCTGACGCCAGAACTGTTATAAAAGATTTGCGAGTCTTTATCGGCACATACGCAATTGGCATTCTGCATTCGGACAATGGTCCTGCTTTTAGCTCTCGGGCTTATAAGGAGGCCATGGTCAGCATGGGCGTGCAATTGCGGTACTCTTGTCCATTTCACCCTGAGGGGAACGGAATTGTTGAAAGAAAAAACCGTGACATAAAGCAATCTATAACGGCAAAGGTATTAGGTTCGGGAGCTGGGTGGGTCAAACATCTAATAAGTGTCCAACGTAGTCTAAATAACTTGCCAAGAAATTCTCTGAAGGGATTCAGTCCGTACGAATTATTATTCGGAACTAGGATGTTGATCTCTGACCTTGATAGTCAGACTTCAGTGGTAACAGAAAAAAGCTTTGATGTCAAAGACCGTTTGGCTATTTTGCAGGACTTAAACAAAACAAGAAAAGACCTGAGCAACATACAGTTGAAAGAACAGCCAACGACCACTGAAGAATCACCACCTGTCCCAGCAAGACCTGTCTGGATTCCAAAAGTCGGGGATCTAGTCAGGGAGAAGATCGCGGTAAAGAAGGAATTTGGGCCTTCTTACAGAAAAGCAGTTCCTGTATTGTCTGTCAACGGGACAAGATCAGTTGTACTACCGCCACTTGCTGGAAAAAAGGAGAACCGAGTTGTATCCATCGACCTGGTAAAACCACAACATGTGGCCGATAACCAACAGTAGGCCAAGTGGACTCCCAATAAGTAGCAGAACACCAAGGTTTGCTACCAGTACAGAGGTCCTATCAAAGAGGCTCATCACATTCGAAACGCCTACAGAAGAACAACAAGGACTATGCAACAATGCAATAGAACTTAGACCTCTGAAAACCCAAATAAAGACATTTAGCAGAGACACACCAATCTATACAGAAGTACCAAGTGAAAATGCAAGAAACAAAAATCCTGAACCAATTGGAACAATTGACAGAACTGCATCCGGTTACTTCATCAACTTCGATGATTCCTCTGAAGGCTTCAGCGAACAAAAGACACAGCCATCATCAAAATCCTTTAAAGACAAAGCTAAGGAACTTTTGAAACAACTGAAAGAAACATATCTAGTTTCTCCATGGATTGAATTTTGGGTGGGTTTTGGTGCATTTATCCTCATACTTTGGCTCATCATGGTATTTACCTTGGGACGCTTCATTGAGGGAAAATATGCTAAAATGGACACAGCAAGTCAGAACATCAACTTGGTCCTCAAACCACACACATCTTCACACGTCGAGAAAAGAGAACTTTCTTCAGAACTTTCTTCAGCCAACTTCACAGCAATTCCAATATCTGGTGGGGTAGCCTGGGACAACACTGACTATGAAATTTATGGTCCGGTCGAGATCCTGAAATATCCACACCAAATCAAGATCTCCTTGAGTGACTTTGCAAAACCAAACTCATTTGCTGATGATTGGGACTTTGAAAGTATAAACAATATGATGTCTGACTTAGTAATGTCTGCTAAATTTACAAAACATGATTATTTGCAGGGTTCTACAAATTATGACAGCATGTACTGCTATAACCATTATGGTAACCATTTCTTGCATAAATCTGCACAACCTAGAAATGTTTTAAATTTTAATCAATGGGAACATTGTGCTACACCTCCAAAAGGGAGCTCTAGAACCGTGTATGGCAAATATTCATATTTTTCAGGTTTTAACATAACTAATGCTGAAACATTTTATTACAAATTGTCAAACAAGACAGGGATGAAAACCATGATAACCAACACAAAATTGATATATTCAGATTCTTTCTTTGAAAAAATGAATACTTTTGGATTTGATTATTGGGACAAACATGTTGATTTGAAAAGTGTTTGGGGTACAAAAGAATGGCAAGTACAGGGTATAGAAGCTTTGTTTAGAGCCTGCATGATCCCAGAACAAATGATATTTTTAAATGACACCGTTCAACAAACCACCTGTCTTGGCTTAGCCAAAATCAAAGATTTAAATAACCTGTCTATTCCAAAGCCAATAATGTTTAGCAATAACTCTGAAACAGATGAAGAAATAGACATAAACCATATACTTAACCAAAACAGAACACATCCGGATTGGAAACAATGGTTGATCTGGCCCACAGATACAAATAACTGTCAAGATAGATTCCTGAATAAAACACAGGGTTTCAAAATGAACAGGCCAGACCCTAGATATCCCCAAAGACATCACCCAGGGATAATAACAACCTACAGTGTGGGCAAATTATGCCTTCAATGGCTACAAACTTCCACACTGCCTGAAATTAAGCAACACCTAACTTTACTTACTGATGGTGCTGACTTGCGTGATTTCATAATGGGACCACGCAAACAGCGTCAAAAGCGTTTCATAGCAGCCTCTGTATATGCAGCATACAATGAGGCCTGGAAGGTTACTCAAATTGAGACAGCAGAGAGAATACGGGAAATTGACCGTATTAATTTGGAAAAATCACTTTCTGTAGTGGACAATGGGTTAATGACTCTGTCCTCCAGAATTTTTTCATTGGACAGCATTGTGTCTTCAGCAATCGATATATTATCGCAAGACTTACTGTTATTACAACATGGTCAGTCACAATTGCGTTCTATTGTACAGCTTGGCTGGACGTTACAAAATCTGCGTTCAGGCTATGTGCCTTGGCGTTTAATCAACACAACGTCACTATTTCAAATCTTTAACCTTACTGATAGACAGATCGGTATGGCGCAGAAGGGTGCTGATTATACAATCTTGAGCATTGAAAAACTAGAAAGATTACCGTTGACAATGTCAGAACGACCTGTCAGTGAATGGATAATCCACGGAATCATAAATATTCCAATCTCAACCTTCAGGTTTCAATACTGCCAAAAATATATACAGGCTGGCATGTACGAGAAATTGGGAAAGGGGTACCTTAAAACAACTTGGAACCTGCCCTATTCACATGCATGTGTCAGTAACAAAGGACAGAAAGTGTTTCTTAGTGGCAACAATTGTGCTATGTCACTAAGCGGCACGCTTCTGTGTAACGGTATTAGTTTGCACGGAGCCTGTGAAGGGAATTCATACAACCTTTCATGTCACCAGCAAGGCGCACCTGCAACTGAAATAGAACCATTCTTTCAAAGACTCTATAATGGGAGTTACATTCTTATTGTAGACCGCAGATGCTGTAGTCTTATGCCCGGGACTCCTTATCTCGTCACTACGACGGCGAAGGTCAAGTGCTGTGGACGTTCTTTGTTTCCCAGCTCCTTTCCAGACAGGGAGGCAAGGGCATGGCCCGGTTTGAAAATTACTTCTATTCGAATAGACACTTTAAGCAGAATGAAAACAGTGCTTCTTCAGACGCCTACAAGGCTCACGTCATCTAAAGAAACGTATGATCTACAAGTCGCAAGGACGACTGCAGAGATACATACATTATTATCAACTAATTCCCCCGTACATTTCGCGGAAATCCTGAGCGAAATCTTAAATATTTCTGATACCACTGGGGTCTCAAAGGTATTTAAGACAGTATTTTCGATGGCATTAACACCATTCAAAGCCATACTGGGTATTTTTCCAGATTTCGTCCATTCGATTTTTGGCGGACTTCCCTTGATCCTGGGACTAATTGCAGGAATCCTATTCCTAGTCCTTATTTTTCGTTATGGCAACCCATGTCACAGAACAAACTCTCACGACAATGGAAGATACGATCCTAGCCATTGGATACCGGGACCGGATATCAAAAATCCTGGGACTCTCCCGGCTTAGAGACCTAAACATGACTTGGTTTCTATCATTTCGACCAATGTGGCAAAGGTGTGTTTTACCTGTACTAAGGTGTCTGCTATGCGGAGAAGAATGCGTGTTAGACACCTGTCTGACGCTACAATCGGATGCGCCGGTGGATGCAGATACACTGTTGGTTCCTACCAAGGTTCACGCACTGTGCTGCCCTCAAAGGCTGCCAATTCTGATGACGGCATTCCTGGAATCTTCACCACTGCGATTGAAGAGTAGTGAAGTTCAAGATGAAAGCAGCATCGAACAGGTACGACCTTCTGTCAGCAATGCAAATCAGAATGTCAATGGAGACAATCATGCGCATGAATGCATGGTTACCCCTATTTCCGACTTAGAGGAACTTTCCCATGAAGCTGTTGACAGTTTTTTCGAAAGCCTGAATGATATGATGTTCTCTCCGGAACAGAAATAGAGACTTTTGAGTAAACTCGCACACAGCGTTCCCTGAATTCGGCCTTCAACTTTAAAAATAAAGTCACATGAACAATTACAATCCAGTTCACGGACAGCAACTTTTTTCAGCAAGCCCCTAAAATATTTTTCTATATATTTTTTCCCGGGACACTGATTTTCTGCTTAAAGTAAGAGACTATTCCTAGAGAACTAAGATTTCTATTTTAGATACTTTATAGACTTTATAGACTTTAGCTGCCCGCTGGTATGTTCGCAATAGATTTTATGTGATGAAATGGTTTCGACTTTTTTTCTGTATAGCCATATTAAGAGCCATTTCATGTGTATTTCTCATATACCAACAAGCAATAATGCATAACAATGCGTGTTTACTTTTGCATTTAATTCATAGCTTAAGTGCATACAATATATATGACTGCAATTTTTCAGTATATTTGAAAATTTCGAAATGCATTTATGTATTTTGGGGTGGTAAGGTATACACTATACTCTATAGTATGTTGTACTATGTTATACTATGCATAGATTAGTAGATATGACCATAGTTAGCGTGGAGTGGGTGTCGTGTATTTCTATAGGTTCCGATTCGATCCCCCTATTCCTGACCCTATTCTGGTTAAACTTACTAGCTAGTTAACTAACAGTCAGCCCATGAGGCAAGAAAACCCCCATGATGCAGATACCGTTATCTGACGCAGTCACACTACGGCACAGGAACGTGTTATCTGATTAGGTCATAACGCTTGAGATCTAATTAGACAAGCGACATTCCTCCAGCCCCTGATAAGGCATACGACGTTCTCATAACAAATCAAACCTATGACAACCTGGATAATCCGTGCGGCCATTGTTTTGATTTCACAGAGAACTTTAGTAAAGAATGTGCTAACGAGCAAGTCGTATGACATCTTTATTGACGTACCTATGTCCATCCTTACGTCAATCCCGGCACCTTTAAGGTATAAATATTGCCGACCTTGCCCTATGCAAACACACGCGTGGTGACAAGACGGAGCAGCCATACTTGCCGAAGCCGAGAGCAGAAGCAGACCCCGCAGGCAGCAGCCCCGCCTTCCTGACGCGCTGCTATCTCAAGCCGAGAGACCCAGCACCGGCGCTTCCGGGTAGCCCTCGCAGGCAGCCTGGAATATCGAGAGCAGAGAAAGATACCATTCCTCATTCATCCTAAATTCCAGGTACAGAACTGAATAACCCCTCCTAGAGAATTCTTTAGTTATTCACTTGGCAAAAACAAACTTAAACTAAACTGTAACTTTCTATTCCCGCCCACGCATTAGACTTAGGTCAGGTACACGGGGTAGGCGTATTTAGAAACACCAGTTGAGTACGTTTAGTCAAATGTATATGTGTATGTAAATATATTTTAATCATTTTAAACATCATATGGCTCAGAAACCATATCAATGTTTTTACAGTATTATTTTATACTATTGCTTCTAATGTATGCACTTTACTTAACTATAAGTATTGCAATAATATCGATCCATTTCTCTTGTACGAGAAAAGAGACTGATCAATAAATAACATCTTTTATTGAACACGCCCGTCTCTTCCTTTTCTCTACATTCTGATGAGACTAAGAATGCACGTACTGACTGAGTAAAATAATTGCCTTGTGCTCACACGACTCTCGAGATTGACTCTTGATTAGGGGAGAGCAAAGTTGTCATGTTCTATGGTTGTCAGAAACTAAATCCCTTCTTGTCTAATCAGGGAAGTTAATCCTTCCTTGAACATTCGAGAAAGTTTCTAGCGAACTCTGAGCTTAGCTGGCAAACCCAAAAATTAAGTCTAGTATCGACAGTAGTAGACCTAGTTAACGTCTGGCCTAGGCCTTTACTGCTGTAGGTACTATTCCAATGCGCAGAGCCTATTGGGAAAATAGGAGCTACACTACAATGTACCTCCAATGTAGAGGGCAAATATGTAAAAATCAATGCTAGTACCCTACATGCACTTTTACTACATCAAAAACAACTGTCCCCATTCATCATCATTTCAAGAATTAACAATAGCCATGTAGGTAAGCGCTGTGGCGCCCCACATAGTAGTAAGCACTTTATACATTTTGCAATACAACACAATTTATTTATTTATACATTTTTATATAGCGCAAACTTGATAATGAGGGATATCAGAGCGCTTTACAATACAAAAAAATTATGGTGGTCTAATCACATCTGACCTTGACCTTATAATTCAGGAGTAGGAATTATGCATCCCTCCTTCAAACTTGGCATCAATATGAAACGGAAAAATTTGCATTGGTACTTTTCAAGTATATATGTGAAATTTACATCATGCAAACCTAGACAAAGGCATATAACTGCTATACATGGTGGGGGGGGCAAGTATACAGTCAACATATTATTTGAGAGTTAGCTGTTACTGTTACTTCTAGTATTCTTTGAAGAAGAGGTGCGTCTTAAACTGCATCAAGGTTGGGACGGACCTGATGGATACGGGGATGTGGTTACACATTCCGAGTGCATTGATGGACAAGACCTCCTCATTGCTCTGGCTGGGGGGGAGGGGGACTGGTAGACAAGAGATACGAGTTGAGAATCAATCGACCAGGGGTTGGTAAAGCACAACTACTCACCTGTGAGGGTCTCAAGGCGCTGGGGGGTGAGGGGGGCAGCTCCGTTGAGGGCTGTGGGGTCATCCGAAAAGCCAGGTCTTGAGGTCATTCCTGAACTGGGGCAGTGTGGGAGATGCTCAGATGTGGAGGGGAGGGTGTTCCAGGCTTTGGCTGCGAGGTAGAAGATGGACTTTTCTCTCGTTCTAGTCTTGCTGATATATGGGACGGTGGCCAGAGAGAGCTGGGCTGATTGGAGCGGTCTTTTGGGTGCGTGGAAGGAGAAGCGGCTGTTCAGGTATGCCGGTCAGAAGTTGTGAAGGGCCTTGTATGCGTGGGTGAGGAGTTTGAATGTTATTCTTCTTTCGAATGGAAGGTGGGGATCGCAGAGGTGTTGAGTGATGTGGCTGCGAGGGAGGATGTCGAGTGTAGGAGAGTAGGATCCGCTTTGTATAGTTACCCCCACTTTTTGCTGAAGTTTTACTGGTTTTGGACTTTAGTCTGGCTAGCCTAGCTGCTTCCTCTCTAAAATGATTGCATGTACTGTAGGTACACCACAGACTGGATTCTGGGATACCCTTATAAGTCCCTAGTATATGATATACTATATACCCGGGGCATAGGTACTCTCAGGGGCTGCAGCATGTATTATGCCACCCCTGAGAGACCATCATTCAAAATGACACAACAGGTCTGTTCCAGCAGCCTGTGTAAGGTGGTGTATGCACCCCTTACTTAGATATAGGTTCCCTATTTCTACCTTATATCACTGCACATATAAACCTATCAATCACCCCTATGGCAGGCCTTATTTATCCTGAAGCCAGGGTGCTGGATTTTGTGTGAGGGTGCCCATGCACGAGCAGGGCCCCTCTGCAGCCTTCGGAATCTATTCTCCGGTATTATTCTGTGAAGCAGCAAACCATATACTCTTAAGTGCATTATAACCTCACAGTAAATTCTATGTTCAAGATGGCTGAAAGGAAACAGGTCGTGTTTGGTGTCAAACACCTTGGAATCATATCTCCAAGCCAGTCCTGGCAGGGGAGGTATGATTCCACCCTCCTAGAGGGAGAAATAGGACTACACCGGTACACCTGGTACCAGCTTCACAGAACCCTGGCATCACAAAATGGGTTCTGCCAGCCACAGACACGCGTTTACCCTCCTGCTGCTGGACGAAACTCCGGCAGGGGCGGCTGAACATTAGGTTTCCTGTCACAGGCACTCAGCCCCTGCTCTGGCGCGAAACTGAACAAAGGACATGGGTGTAACCACCCCTCTGTCCTGACCTTCCCATAGGTGGTCCTCAGAGTTTGTTCCACCCCTTCCTTGGATATAAAGTAGGAACCCCCAACTACAGGACTTTAGATTTACCTGGATGAAAATCTGCTAGGGAATCCCAGAACTTCAACTATCTACACTTCGTTGGATGACCGAAGAATCTCCCTTGGAGTAAAGGAGTTGCTCCACCCCTGCAAGGTAGGCACCAAAGACGCATCTGGTCGGTTTGCAACTACACAGCTCCTGAAGGACTCCGAAGACTTTGCAACACAGGAGGTGGGTTTCCAAGCTTCCGAGGCCGATCCGTACTCTCAGCAAACCTGCGATCCAAAGCCCTCGTGGGGACCGTGCAACCCGAACCCCTGGACACCATGCACATTTGCAGCAGCATATGCTTCTCGGCAATCCCGAGGCTGTGCTTTGGGCTACTTGTAATCCAGACTCCGAGCAGTGATTCCACCGAAGATTGCTGGCCTACACTCCACGAGTGACCCGTGGGTTGGTATTTAGTGATACCTCTCGAGGTCCCTTTGCGATCCCTTGTCCGTCGACTTAAGGGTCCCTGAAAAGGGTACTGTAACTTTGCAAAGGCTTACCTGGTTGCTCCAGACGTGCCCTGACTCTCCATCGATTAGGGAGTCACCAGGACCTTGGTGGTCCACACCGAAGCCTATTTACTCTCACCGCGTGGGTTGCTGTTGCCAAGGCTTGTTGGTCTCCGATCCGGACACCAACACCCCAGCATTCGACATCCTTCGTGGGACAGCTCGCCTGCGGTCTCTGGTATTCGTTGACATCTCCTAGTCCCAGTGGCAGCGGAGTCAAGCTTCATCTTATCGCACCTGAAACATCCGACATTGGTGGGCATTGGTCTACCGTGCCCCTGGCCACCCTGACGTGACCCAGACTGTCACCTCTGCTTTCAGGTTTTTCACAGCTCAGATCCAGGCTTGGATCACACTGGACACTTTTCCTTTCCACAGCAGCAGTACTTTGCAGCAACTCGCCATTGAAGACAACGAAGATTCCCAACACCATTTGGCACCTATGCACCCGGCTTCCCTGGGTGAGGTAACACGAGTACTCCGGTGCTCACATGGGTGCTGGCCTTAGAACCTTTTAAGTCTAAAAGGGTTTGCTCCAAGTCCTCTCCGAAGTGTAAAAACCAAAAAGCTGAGGGGGTAGAGGCTGATTGAATCCGCACTCAACAAATGAATAGTGTTTCTAAGTATTAGATAGTGCACGAAAACAGGGAGTACTCCCCTCTATACTCCCCAAAAAACAGGAACAAATCCTACAACAACATCCAATGCAATAAGTTTCAGCACTATATACGATAATATTAGCGTGTCATATCAGAGTTCAGAATGTTTCTTGACGAGGTTCTCTCTTTTTTTTTTCACAAACAGATTTTTTCTTTAAAATTCCATAGATCATAGCCAACGCATTTCGTCTCCCAAGAGACTTCTTCAGGGCTTCAACGTATGGCATACGAAAAATCAATGCCTACTACACATGCGGGCGGTTATTATACCGCCGCCGAGCGCTTGACACTTTAGACACCCCATGACAACTGGATCTGAAACTTCACGACCATTTAAGGAATACATTGTATGCCATACGTTGAAGCCCTTCAGAAGTCTCTTGGGAGACGAAACACGTTGGCTATGATCTATGGAATTTTAAAGAAAATATCTGTTTGTCAAAAATAAAGAGAAAACCTCGTCAAGAAACATACACCCTGGATCTGGATGTTTCTTCGTGCGTTATTGTTCCTCTCCGAAGTGTCCCTAATCTTCAAAATTCTAACTGACTTTCCCATAGGATTGTACGGAGCTCGCTGCTGTGATCTCACACTGCACGTGTCCCCCGTGGATCCCCTGTGTCACTACCTTGGGTGGTTCCTTGGGGTGCCAGCGATTCTACGTGCTCTAGGCACTGTCTAGTCAAGTTGTGGTTCTTATACCACTTTCTTAATATATGGTTTGGTCTCCCCCTGGGGCCCATTGTGCTATATACTTACGTTCTAGCGTGTCGATATTGTGTATCTTGCTCTCTAATCTCCAAGAGGTTAGTAGAGAGTGGTTAGTAATAAATACATATATTTTATATATACCTTGTGGGGTTCTTTTTTCATTTGGTCATTCAAAAGGTTATAAGCTGGTAAGCCAAGCTGCTTTACACTCCTTGAAGACTTAGCCTGAAGGCTGCTCTCCATAGCTACCACAAGGATAGCTTTCAATAAAGGTGGTCTTAAACCCATTCATCAATAAGGGTTGTTTGGACAGGTGCAAGGTGCCCACTATAACTAGTGGACAGCATATACCAGGCCAACTTCTCACATCGAGAATCAGTCTGGCAGCAGCATTCTGGACAGTCTGGAGTTTGCGGAGGAGTTTCTGGTTGATTCCGGTGTAGAGAGCATTGCTGTAGTCCAGTCTGCTGCTGATGAGTTCATGCGTGACAATTTTTCTGGTTTCCTTTGGGATCCATCTGAAAGTCTTCTGAAGCATGTGAATCGTGTTGAAACAGGTGGAGGAGGCTGCGTTTACCTGGCAGTTCATTGTGAGCAATGAGTCAAGTATGATGCAGACGTTTCGTGCATGGACCGTCCAAGTGGGGGATTTCTGAGGGCGGAGAGCCACCAGGAGTCGTTCCAAGGGAGGGGGTGGTGCCATGGATGAGGACATCTGGCTTTTACGAGTTGAGTTTCAGGCAGCTATTCTTCAACCAGGTGGCGACGGCTTTCATCCCTTCTTGGAAGGTGTGCCTGGTGATGTTGAGTTTGTTGGTGAAGGAGAGGATCAGCTGGGTGTCATCGGCGTGGGAGAGGATGTTGAGCCCATGGTTTTTGTCGTTGGTTATATGGGGGGCCATGTAGACGTTGAAGCGAGTGGGGCTGAGGGAGGAGCCCTGGGGCACTTCACAGGTGGTCTGTCGGTTCAGAGAGGCAGGGAGGGAGTCAGACCCGCTGAGTTCTGCTGGTGAGGAAGGAGCGGATCCAGTCGAGGACCTTGCCACGGATGCTGGTGTCGTGGAGTCTGGTGGCTATGGTGCGGTGGGAGACTGTGTTGAATGTAGCCGAGAGGCCCAGGAGAATGAGGGCGGCTGTTTCACCCTGGTCAAGGAGGGAGCGGACGTAGTTGGTGAGGCGAGTAGGGCGGCCTCAGTGCTGTGGTTGCTTCGGAATCTGGATTGGAAGATGTCCAGGAGTTGTTAGCGTCGATGAAGTTTGTAAGCTGGGTGTTGACAGCCTTTTCGATTGCCTTTGCTGCGAAAGGAAACAGGGAGATAGACCTGATATTCTTGAACTCCGTAGAAAGTTTCTTCAGGAGGGGCTCAACTTCTGCATGTTTCCAGTCGTCGGTGAAGATGGCGGTCTCGAAGGAGCAGTTGCTCGTCCAACATAGTTCGGGTTCGATGGACAAGGCGGCTCTGTGTAAGATGGATGTGGTGCCTGCAGGCGTCTGATGGTGCTCCAGAGTTGATGCTTTCCATGGTCTTCAAGGTGTTTCTGTCCTGAGCGGGATCCATTTAAGCAGGGTCTGTTGAGTGACGTTGCAGGAGTTGGGAGCTGGAGCGGTGAGGTGGTCTTGGTTGTCAAAGTTGCTGTAAATCATCATGATCTTGTGGTGGAAGATGGTGCTGAGTCTGTTGCAGAGGTCTTGGGCAGGGGGGGACATTGGTTGTTTCGCTGCAAGGTTTGGCAAATGCCTTGATGATGGAGAAGAGCAGTTTAGTGGTGTGTGCGTTGGTTAGGATTCTGTCTTGGAGGGATTTCTTCCTTGTGGATTTGAGGAGTTGGTGATGAGCTGTGGTGGCTGCTTTGTAGGCGGCGCATGTTTCTGGGGTTTTGTTGTTACTCGATGTCGGAATCGTCTGCAGGAGCGCCTGGATTCTTGGACTGCACGAGTGTACCAGCTTGCTTTCTTGCTGTGTCTCGTGGTGGCTTTGAGGGGGGTGCGTGCTCCAGTGGTGGATGTTGCATGCTATGGTGTTTGCGTCAGACGTAGTCAGTGGTGGGGTACTGACGAGGATAGAGGTGAGCTGGTCTTGGGTGATTTTGTTCCAGCTTCTGCGGGGAGGCAGTGGGCGTGCTTGTGTACGGTGGGTTTTTTGAAGAGAAGTGGATGCAGTGGTGACCTGTCCAAAGGAGTTCTGGGGTGTGGCTGTAGGAGAAGACTCGGTTGAGTGTATGCCCTGCTGTGTGCGTGGGGGCGGTGACTAGTTGTTTCAGTCCTATGTTGGCGAGTTTCTCTAGGAGGAAGGTGGTGTTTGAGTCGTGGTTGTCTAGGTGGAAGTTTAGGTCTCAGAGTAGGATGCAGTCTGTTGATGTGAGGGTGTGGTGTGCAATGAGGTCGATGACTGTCAGTAAAGGGGGCGCAGGGGCCAGGCGGCCTGTACATGAGGGATCCAGGGAGAGAAGTTTTTGGGGTTGGTTTGGATCTGGAAGTAGAGATGTTCCATGAGGGTCGTTGGGTCGTCCTGGTGGGTAGTCATGCGGAGGGTGTTTTTGTGGATGAAGGGGATGCCGCCTCCTGGACGGATGGAGCGGTCCTTGAACAAGATCTTGTATCAATCTGGAATGTGGCAGTGATATCGGGTGCAGAGTTGGCATTTGGTCCAGGTTTCCGTGAGGGTGGCAACGTCGGACGAGTAGGTGTTAAGGAGGTCCCAGATTCTTATGGCGTGTATGTGTAGGAAACGTATGTTGAGGAGAATGCAGTTGAGAGGTATGCAAGCGTTGACATCCGGTAGGTCGTGAAATGCTGCTGGGATACAGAGGTGGGTGAAGGTGCGGCGGCAGTGTAGACAGGAGAGGGGGCCGTGAGTTTTTTTGGGGGTCGAGGGGAGTACCAGGTTGAGATCGTGGAGGGTGCTGAAGTTGTAGCAGTGCGGGTCAGAGGGCCAGGGTCCCTAGTCAGGCTTGCCTTTGGCGCACTCATTGCGCAAGGCCCCCATTAAGTAGGAGAGCGGGTCAGCTGGGAGGCAGGGAGAACACACTTGAGGGGGAGAAGGACCACGGGGGTGGAGTAGCTGCGGGGAGATAACGAGGGAAAAACAAAGGAAAGAGTGAGAAGAGAGGAAAGAAAGAAAAGTGACATAAGGGCAAATGAAGGAAAGAGGAAGGAAGAGAAGGAAATGAAAGGAAAGAGAAAAAGAGGGCACAGAAGAAAACAGGCAAGAGAGGCAGAGGCAGAACAGCAGAAGAGCAGAGTGCTCACCCAATGGACCACCAGGGATGAGGCGCAGGCAGGAGCCTACATGTGGAGGAGGGCCTCATACATTCTGCAACTGTGAGATCAGGGCCTCAGGGGGCAGCATTTAGTGATGGAGCTGCACGGGTGAAGTGTAGTAAAACTGTTAATGGAATTGTGCAAAATGTTTACGAGTGGGCTGATGAATGGTAGTTGACGGAACGCATCAGGGTTTACGTCTGGATTAAAGATGAAAATGTTTGACATTATGGTACCTGCACGTGTCTTGCATCCTTTTTTAGGTCGAGCAGAGTAGTCTGCGCGAGACCTATTGCTGCCCGTATTTGGGAATGTAGACACGAGAGGGGCACGAGCGCAGATTTCACCTCGTGGGCGCGCACAACGCCGTGCCCCTCTCGTGCCTCATATTCCCATGCGCAAACACACTCACACAGCCACACTCACGCATGCGCACATACACAGCCACACGCATACACAGGCAAACACACACACACACACACCTGCATACACTGCATACACTGCATACACTGCATACACTGCATACACTGCATACACTGCATACACACACGCACCCCCCCTAAACAGACCCACGCGCGCACACGCACAGACACACGCACAGACACACGCACAGACACACGCACAGACACACGCACAGACACACTCGAACACGCACACTCGAACACGCACACGCGCGTACACTTCCCCCCCCCCCCCCTCCCCCCTCCCCCCCCCTCCACTCACCGGGCTCTTTCCGCGTGTCCCTCGGCAGCCAGCATTCAGGGTTCCAGGACGTTCTCCCGGCAGTTCCTTCCTGTTTCTTTCCATGCCCCGCCCCAACAAAGGCTGCCTGACTTCCGCTAGTTTCATTTCGGTTTCCTTTTCTCTGGTGACAACCAGTTTCCCTTTTACGGTTCCAGGAAATCACCCTATCGGTTTCCTTTTCTCTGTTTTGTGACAACCAATAGCCAGATTGCCCGATCGCTCTAGGGGTCATTTTCAAACCTTGCAGATGAATGCTTATTTTTTCTGTGTAACCATTCTGGCGTAACAACACGTTCCCGTGTGAGCAATTGTTGTAGACATGGTTTATTCATAAATAAAGACAGTCACACAGATCTGATATCATTTGATGCTTACGTCCTCCAATTGATTCCTTCCAGAAATAGTCACGGTGTAAAATAGAAAGTTCGTGAACTCTTGAAGAATGTCTACCTGATTTTTGAAGTTCAGACCTCTAAGCTGGTGGCGGCACATTTGAACCTCTGCTTCCCTCCCTTGCAAGTTGCCAGCAGGACACGCTGTGCCCTTG
>NC_136057.1:1497033884-1497306384 GCF_964261635.1 Lissotriton helveticus | reverse complement strand
GTATGTGCTCCTCATAGCGTTTCAGTCCCCGAAAACACACCAGTTGAAACAAGGGAAATCGTTTCAGGGAAAATAAATCAGACTGCTGAGAGTCACATAAAATAATTACTGAAAGTTCATGTTATCGGGATGCCAGTCAGAACATACACTCTCAAAATCATCTTCTACCTGGCATTGAACTTTAAAAGTTCCTCACCGAGTCATCTTAGTTCTAAATTCACTGGAAAAAAACATAGGTTTCAGGGACGTTATAGTTAGTTGGACATTTCACTCGTACAAAACCAGAGAAATTCGAACGTTATAGTTAGTAGAGCTAACTATAACTCGCGCCCCCGCAATGCACTGCTGATGACGTCACATATTACATCACTCATGACATGGTCAGTGACCTCACTGATGACATCTCAAATGACATCACTGATGCCATCATCCAGTGAATGTGTGTTTCTGTAAAGTTTAAATATATTTTATATATGTTAATGCCAAGGTGTATTGAAGGATGATTTGGTGTACAAGTGTCTGGGTGGAGGATTTAATAGGTGTGTGACTGACTATTAGGAAGTGATTGTGTCTTACTGAATGCATGGGTTAGTGACTATACTTTGTGAATGTCTGTACCAGTCCCTCTGTTGTGGTCTAAGCTGCTGCATGAGTTGATGAGTAGGTACATGACAGTCTATATGGGTTACTTATTGGTTGCATGAGTATCTGTATGTGTGCCTCAGTGTTTGTGTGTGTGTGTGTGTGGGTGGGTGGGCGAGTGAATTTCTGCCTAAATGTGTGAGTGGATAATTTACTGGGTGAGTGGGTACAATAGTGCATGTGGAAATAGCTGTGTGAGTGTGTGTGTGTGTGTGTGTGTATCAGTGTGTTGGTCAGTGAATGTATGTCTTAGTGGTATGCGTGTGAGTAAATACATATGTGAAAGGCAGTATATGCGAGTGTTGGAGTATATAAATGACCATATGTGAGAGTGAGCAATTGTGAGTGGCTGTATAAATGAGTGTGTGCTTGTGTCAGTGACTGTATACGACAGTAAGTATATGTTGATCTGTATGAATAGGTTAGATAGTGAATGTAAAACTGTATAGGTGAGTAAATGGCAGTGTTATTGATTATTTACATGACTAGCTAGGTGTGTCAATAACTTAATGGATGAGTGACGGTGTAGGAGTGTTGGTATAGGTGTACGAGTACATATAATAGTGCTGTATTTTTTGAGTGACTGCATGTATGAGTAACTGTATGGGTGAATGAATGTGTGTGTATAGCTAGGAATTAGTCAATGGGTATATAGTAACTGCTATTGGTTTCTCTATGTTTTCAAAAATGGTAGTCTGTATTTTAGAGTGGGTGTATCAAAGGTTATATTAGGGTGTGAGGAGGTGCATCAGATTATCATGTGGATGATGTCATCAGTGATGTCACTGACTATGTCATGAGTGATTTAATATGTGGCGTCATCAGCAGTGCATTGCAGGGGCGCGAGTTATAGTTGGCTCCACTAACTAGAACGTTTGAATTTTTCTGGTTTTGGATGAGTGAAATGATCAACTAACTATAACGTCCCTAAAACCTATGGTTTTTTTCAGTGAATTTCTAAGGTTTATTTAAATACTAATTTCGAATTATAATGTTCATTAAACCTATAGTTTTTTCAGTCATTTTAAATTATCATTCCATTCCCAACCTGGTGAAAACTGCCAATATCCCCAGTTTTCCATCGATAGCTTCCGCAAAAAATAAAATCTCCACAAATGAGAGTGACAACTATCGCTAATGATAAGCAGAGTAGGTGTTCTCGTGCAAAAATAACACGAAAACACCGCTTCCCGATATTTTCAACGACCAGTCAAATCTGCAATACCATCCAAAACCAGGCGAAAAGCTGTGTTAGCAGTAAGAATTTAACATCGGCCTTTTACTGGTGTAAAGCAGGACTACCTACAGTATGACAGGTAGCCCAGAGCCACATCTAAAGACCAACACTTCATAGAGCTACTGATCATGCAACTCCTACACCCAAGAAAGTCACAACACCCATCACCACCACCCCCAGGACATGCCCCCCGGACCACACCCACCCCCTACTACCACCGAGGCAGGACAGCCGTCTTCAGCTCCACCTGGGAGGATCACCTGATCCACCTGAAGAAGGTTTTAGAGGTCCTGCAAAAGGCAGGCCTAACTATCAAGGCCACAAAGTGCCAGATAGGGCAGAGTAAGGTTGTGTACCTGGGCCACCTTGTAGGTGGGGGTCAGGTTCAACCACTGGAGAGTACGATCCAGGCCATACAGAACTGGGCTCCTCCAACCACCCAGACACAGGTCAGAGCTTTCTTGGGCCTGTCTGGGTACTACAGAAAAGTTGTCAAGAATTATGGGTCCATTGTGACAGCACTCAATGATCTGACATTCAAGAAGATGCCAAACAAAGGTTCAGTGGACAGTTAGCTGTCAAAGGGCATTTGATGACCTGAAGAAGGCCATGTGCTCTGCACCAATCCTTAAGAGTCCTGACTACTCCAAAGAGTTCATTGTCCAAACAGATGTTTCTGAGTTGGGGGTGGGAGCTGTGCTTTCACAACTGTAGATGGTCAAGACCAGCCCATTGCTTTTATTAGCAGAAGGCTGACCCCTAGAGAGAAACGTTGGTCAGCTATTGAGAGGGAGGCCTTTGCTGTGGTTTGGGCCCCGAAGAAGTTGAGACAATACTGGTTTGGCACTCACTTCAAAATTCAGACCGACCATAAGCCCCTCTTATGGCTTAATCAGATGAAGGGTGAAAATCCCAAACTGCTCAGGTGGTCCATTTCCCTACAGTGGATGAACTTTACAGTGGAGCACAGACCAGGGACTGACCATGGCAATGCAGATGGTCTCTCCAGGTACTTCCACTTAGAACATGAAGACACAACTGGTCAAGGTTAGTCTAATGTCCCTGCGTTGGGGGGGGGGGGGGGGGTTATGTAGGAGAGTAGGGTCTGCTTTCCTATGGTCACCCCATTTTTTTGCTTTTTGCTTCACTGGTTTTCGACTTAATGTGGCTGTGGGCCTGCTAATCAGACCCACAGCCCTGCTGTTCTCTCTCTAAATTCACAACCATGTACTTTAGGTACATCACCATTTGGGTATTGGATCACCTTATGAGCCCCTGTACAGTGTACTATAGGTACCCAGGGCATAGGTGCACCCAAGGCCTACCAGGGGCTGCAGCATATCTTTTGCCAGCACTGGCTGGCCATCCAAACTGACAACTGGCTGACCACTCAGCTGGGGCAAGGTCGTGTAATCACCCCTTGCTTAGGTATAGTACTCCTATATCTACCTTTACATATAGACACATAAGCACCTATAAGTCACTCCTATGGCAGGCCTTAACAATCCTGGAGGCAGAGTGCTTGGTTTTATGTGAGATGGTGCTCTAGCATGAGCTGAGCCTGTCTGCAGCTTTCGGAACCAAGTCCTTATAGCTGTTCTCTGATATTGCCATACCATATACTCTTAAGTGCATTATAATCCTTGCGGTTAGATGCTATCTTTGGTTTGGCTTTATCAAAGCATGTCGTATAAGGTGTCATACGCTTTGGAAAACGACCCCCTCGCGAGTCCTGGCGACGGCGGAAGCATTCCACCCTTCTAGAAGGAGAAGACATGTTACTTTACTTAAACGCGGTTAAAACTAACCAGAGCCTCAGCATCACAAAATGGATGCTGCTGCCACAGACACAAGTCTGGCCTCCTGCTGCTGACCGAAACTCCAGCAGGGGAGGCCTGGACAAAAGGTTTCCTGTCACAGGGAGGTGCTAGCACCACCCCAGACAGGAGATAGTGGATTGGGGCAGGGAGGGTTGAATGAAACTAGACACTGCCTGGGGCACACAAGGTGTCCCATGCATAGCCCAGTTCAAACCGGTGCTGGAGCACTCCAGCCTCAGCTCTGGCGCGAAACTGGACAAAGGGAAAGGGGTGTAACCTCCCCCTTCCTGGGTCCCACCCATTGGAGGGACCTAGCAGGTAATCCAGCCCCTTGATTTGGAATAAAGGTAGGAGCTGCGTCCTAAGACATCAGATAATCCTGACTGAGACTTTGATACATAACTCTGGACCCTTCAACATCCTACTCGACGTAGAAGACTGAAGAATCTCCCTTGTGGTCAAGGAGTGGCCACCCTGTGCAAGCAGGCACCATCAAGCGCTCAAAGGTTTGCTTTGTTGTTGCTCTCGCCGGAGCTCGAACGACAGAGACCGTCAAGAACCGGACTTCCAGACATCAAACAGCCCGATCCACAGCCACAGCAAAGCTGAGACCCGTGGAGGCGACGTGGGACCGGCCATCTTGGAAAGCTAGCGAAGTGCATTCTGTGCAGCTCCCGAGGCACCCTCGAAGCTGTGTATTGGGGATTGAGAAGCCCCAGCCCCGAGCATCATTTGCACCGAAGATCACCTCTCCACACTCACAGAGTGCTGCGTGAGGTCCTTTTGCATTTTCCTGCTCGACGCATCTGTCCAGTCACTTGCCCGTTGGCTAGTGGCCTCTGTGACGACGAACCTTCGAATTTACAACGCTGGTCTGGTTGCTCCAGACTGGCCCCTGCTCCCCTGAAAAGGAGCAGCCCATCAGACCTTGCTGGTCTGATCCAGAAGCCATCTTCGATTCCTGCGTGGGTTGCATTTGCCAAGGCCTGTTGACTCCAATCCGGAAGCGGACACCGCCGACAGTGAGAGCCTTCGTGGGACAGTCCGTGTCAGACTCCTGGTCATCGTCGATACCTCCGGGTCCACGTGGCAGCGGAGACCAGCTTCACGACAACCACCTGATTGCGCCCGACATCGCCTGGTTCCTTCTTGGTCACTGGCTAGTGACCCAGACTCTGTCCCCTCTGCTTTCAGGTACTCTACATCTTCGAGACAACCTTGGATCCACCCGGACTCTTCTCACCTGGTCGCCTGCAGCATCTTTTCTCCAAGGCTCCATAGAACTCCACGACGAAAGCCGACACACTTTGACACCTATGCACCCGCTTCCTGTGGGTGAGGTAACGCCAGCACTACGGTGCTCCTGTAGAGATTTACATCCCTAGTGTCCTAGTTTTAAGTGGTTAAGTTATAGTCCAGTCGGAAGACTTCCAAAACTGCAACTTTCTAACTTCACGCACCATTGACTTCTATTGGTGCACGCGTGTGCATTTAGACACTGCACCCGCATCCTGTGGGCCACCCAGTCCTAACTTCTGTTAGTCCAGTGTAGCCCCAGTGATTCTCAAGGCCCTAGTCCTTACCATTGTTCGTGACGTGGTTCTTATACCACTATTTTAGTATATGGTTTTAGGGGCCACCAGGGCCTATCCATATTTGTGCAACTTTTGTATGTTATATGAAGTTCTTTGTTTAACGCTTGTGCTTCTGTCCTCATTAGAGTACAGGGGATTATTCTAGTAATAAATACATATATTTTATAATATATTATATAACTTGTGTTGTGTCCTTTCATTTGGTATTAAAAGGATTGCATATGGTAATACAGCTGGCTTCACATGCCCTCTTGAGTTAAGCCTAAGACTGCTTAGTCCATGCTACTACTAGGATAGCTGGTCTATAAGGTTGACTTTACAACCATCACCCTAAGGGTTGTTTGGACTGGTACAAGGTGCTCACTAGAATAGTGAACATCATACACCAGGCCAACTTCTGAGGGAGGGCGACCAGAGGGAGGGCGACCAGAGGGAGGGCGATCAGAGGGAGGGAGATCAGAGGGAGGGAGATCGAGAGGACGAAGGCATCCGCTGCAGGGGCCTGTGTTCAACCACATGGTCACCGTTTGTTGTTGTTCTAGCCCCGCACCTACACTGTTTTACTGTATCCCAAAAAGATGCATCTCCAAAAAGTGTGTCACCAACATGAAAAGTTTGAAAAGCTGTGCCCTAACCTGATCATGCTATGGGTATGGTTAATCAGAGCAATCTCAGATTTCTGGGCCAGGTCGGTTCCATAAATTTTTGGAAGATGAGCCCGATATATGGCTGCCAGAGATCTCTGTAAGAATACCCTTGCTGTGTAAGTGTCAAAGAGAACCTCTCCATACCAAGCACATGCCAGATGGGATGTAGCCAGTTCAGCACATTATCCATTCCCCAGAGTGCTAGTATAGACTGGTACGCCGCCCCTAGTGAGAGAGCTATACTATGACCTCTTCATGAATAAAGTGGATATGTAAGTGCGTTGGGGAGTCCCAGTATGGCATATGTGGGAAATCTGAGTATCTGTGTTTCAAAAAATAAGTATCTATGTCAGTCAAAATTTCATTCCGGAATTGTTTTAGTCTAGGGCACTCCCACAGAACATGCATCGCAGTTCCAGGAATGTCGCAGTGCCTCCAGCACCTTATCACTGGGCACCAGTTTACCTCTATGAAATCGAAAGTCAGCAAAATTCTAAATTCAGCAAGGGGTCATTTGTGTAGATTCCTCAAGGTTTCCCTAAAGAAACTGTTGAAATAAAACAAATTATGTGAAAATGAGTAGAAAAAAAATATATTTGTGACAACATTTTCATCAGTAGCTTCTTGTTAAGATGACTGATTTCCAAAGCCTTATACTGTTAAGACTGACAGATCCTTCTGGTTATGGTGAAATGCATGGTTTGTAGGTTCCCCAGAAACATGCAATACCCAGACGAGTAAACTAAGCCGCAACTTACAAATGATTTTTTACTGTGTACCAAATCATATGATAAAATATAAAGAAATTAAAAATAGATATCATGGAAAACTATATATTTTTGGAATGTATACAAAACACTGAGTTTAAAAACAGTGGTTATTTGTCATCTCTGAATTTGGGGTTACCCATACTATCATGTGATTCAGAGGGCATTTTGCAACATGTTTTCTTTCTGGCACACTGGCTTACATTTGGAAGCCACAAATGCAGAGAAATCAAATTAGTAATAACAAATGTTCTACTATTCTGAGTTTCCACATGTCTTTCGATAAAAACGGTACCCCACGTGTGTGGCTGAGCCTGCAACACAAATCATAACTTGGAGACATATTTCATGCAGCAGAATCCATTTTAGAATGACTGCAGATACAGTTCTAGCTCAGCTGCCACCCAAAGAAATCTACCATACCCAGACATTTCTGAATACACCCGTGGAATCTCCATTGACTGGTTTGATCTATGCCTGTTGCAGGAGCTAGCCCCAGCCACACAAACGGGGTAGCGTTTTTAGCAAGACAAGTAGGGGATCGCTAGTTGATAGGAATTTTTGGGATTCATGCAGGATCTGGAAGTTTATGTCACACAAATGCATGATTTTAGACAAAGGTTGAGTATTGTGGGTAGGAAAATATTGTGGGATCTACGCAAGGAAAACCACCTTGGACTCCCTCTGGTGTCTAGTTTTGAGGAAGGTATGGGTTTTGGTAGGTGTTCCAAGATGGCGGCCGGACCGAGCCCGAAACGTGCAGCCATCCAGCATGGCAAGTGAAACAATGCTGGGATTTTGCTCTCTCTGCTGGCCCATTCGGAAAAAGAACACCTATAAGTAGCCAAATGTACTCTTTCTTGCCATAGGGATGGAGATGCTTTGGTACCCAGGGGAGAAGAAAGGTAGGGCCTGATGTCAAGATGGACCAGAACCCATCCCATTATTGTATAAAAATTATTCATGGTATGCAGCAGGCCTTCTGCCATCTACCCATGAGGGGCTAATTAGGGTAAACACCTTCTTGGCACCCTGTGGGAGCAAAAAAAAACGTTTGATAATCTGGATGCTGGAGGTTTGGCCAAAGGGTTCGGCGGGATGGCTCCACCCTTTTTTTAATCCCAAAACAAAGGCCAGTAAAGATTTCGGTCCACCGCCAAATGGTAGAATGGATGAAGAAACATGGTAAATGCTCCGGAGGGCAGGGGGGAGGGTCAGAAAGACTTCTAGCCGTGACCATGAGGGAAGCACAAGCCCATTGCCAGAGGGTCAACTCTACCCTCCAAAATAACTCGTTAGGGTATAGTGGGCATTCTGCCCCCTTTAGGCGTGTGGAATGGATAAAGGCTTATCTTCTCCTTCCCCCCCAGGGAGAAAAAAAGACTGCTGGTGGTAATGTGTGTGGGGGGTACAGGATGGGACAGATACCTGTCGGAACGCCTTATTGAAAGGCAAAAAAATATCCACGTGTCTAGAGGGCTTTCTGCTTTCCCCCCCAATCCCACCAAGGGGCAGATTGGAGATATTAACCTCTTATCTGCCCCCAGAGATGGGCGAAAGACTTTTGCGGCTCGGGATAGTTGGGGCACTCCCTCATCCAAATAAACTTCTTGGGGTTTATGCCCCCCTCTGGGGCGAGGATTAACGGTAAACACATCTTGTCTGCCCCCAAGGGGGCAGAAAGACTGTTGCAGGTTATTTTTCTAAAGAAAGTGCCATCCCTGGTGTCTAGTGGGCTTCCTGCTCACCCCTGGGGGTATGTCGGGTGTGTGTATCTAATTTCTTATACAAGTAATTGAACTTATTACCCATCAAACTTTGTTCTCTTTCGTGTGTTCCCTTTGGATGAAATTGTTTTGTTGTTACATGAGAGGATTATGCATAAGTAACAGGATAATTCAATTACTTGTATAAGACGTTAGTTACGCATACCATTGTTTTTTCTTCATAAATACCCAGGTTCAGAGGGACACTGGGTCACCCCATTGTTATGCTGCACCCCTGGGGGTAGGTTGACAGTAATAACCTACTAACTGCCCAGTGGTGGGGGGGTGAGAATACTTCTTGGAGTCTGATGGAAGATCCCTGCTTGGAAATCACCTTCCTGCATTGACCCCCAAACAGGAATCTGTTAGAAATGGGATTTCCGGCTGACTAGGGCTTGCGCCTAAACCAGTCAGAGACCACCATTCCTACGTCAAGGCAAGGGAGTTACACGCCAAGATAACCCCTGCTCACCCCCTTGGTAACGTGACACGAGCAGTAAGGCTAAACTTGGAGGCAATGTGAGTTAAGTGTTTGCGCACGCACCCCCAGCAACAACACCCAAGGCCCACCACAAAGGAAACTCCACACAAGGTTATATATAAAAATAGCCTTTGTATTGTACAAAACACATTAGCTAATAAATACACACTTTACAATGTGCCATAGGCACGGGCAGAATTTACAGGGGATAAGGTACATGGGACAGGGCCACGTACGCCACTGTCAGGAATAAACACGTTTAGAACTAGCACTTGGTAGAACTAGCACTTTGTAGGGATAACCCTTAGCACATAGAACAATTGTAGAACCAAAATAGAAAATAAAGCACACAACAAGTAACTACTGGTAATAGGTAAGTACCACCTACGCAACCCTAACCACCTTAGGAAAATATCACGCAGGGAACCAGGACCTCACTAGCAACACCTGTACTAGGAAGAACAACCACCTAAGTATCACTATACATTTAGGGGGATAAGCTAGAAGCTAGACACATGATGCATAAAAACACATTCAGAGGTGTAGGAAAAACAATTGCGCAGAAATCACATTAGGCAGGAACACATTCGCGCATAAATTACATAAGCCACCACCTGTGACTGTCCTTAGGCCAACCTGGCCTTTCTGGGGCTAGGACGCCCCGTGTCCCAAATGTCAGGGCCGGCTGCACAGGCAGCCAAAGAACAAGCCTAAACGTGGCAGCTGCCCACTAAGTGCTGGGCAGCTGTAGTAGGGAGCCTGGCACCACGTGCCTCCTGGCTCTTTTCTGGACGCTGACTGAACAATGGGGCCAACAGCGACGTGGGAGCCTTGTAGGCTCTAAAACAATGTGGCCCTCACAAGCCTCGTGGGCTCTTAACAATAATGTGCCTCTGTTTGGAGTCCCGCTCGGGGGACTCGAAACATGCGAATGCCCAGGGGCCTCCCAGGGCTCTCCACCAAAATGCGGGCTGGGAGCCTCGTGGGCTCGAGAAATCAAGGCACCCTTGGAGCCTCGGGGCGTTTAGGAAATGCTGCCCGGTTTGAGCCTCGTGGGCTCTGGAAACAATGCCCCCTGAGCCTCTTGTGGCTCGCTCACGTTAGAGTCCCCCGCCTGGGGACTCGAAGAAACAAATGCCCCCTAGATGCTGGAGCCTCTCAGGGCTCTAACAAAATGCCCCCCGTGATGCTGTTGCAGTCCCTCTCGGGGGACTCTAAAAAATAATGCCCCCGGGGTGTCCCGCTCTGGGACTCAAGAAAGTGCCCCAATGTCAGCAGAGCCTCCACAGAACAAACCCCCGCATGGAGGAAGCACACTAGGGGGGGCGGGCACCGGCTATGTGCCCAGACGCCCCCTTCCGCCCCAAACAGCGCTGGGCCCCACTCACCGGCTTGCAGGGTTCCTCATGCTCTGCTTCGGTCTGCGGGGCTCTCTTGCTGCGGCCACCGGACTCTCCCTGGTGCGGCGGGCGGGGCTCCTCCTCTCCGGGCCTCGCTCTCCTCGCGGACCTCTCTCTCTCTCTCTCTCTCTCCCTCTCTCTCTCTCTCTCTCCCTCTCTCTCCCCAGGGCTCTCCCTTGCTCCTGGGAGCCCGGGGAGGGAACAGCGACGCTGGTTCTCTATTGGTGCTTGCGGCCGCACCTCCGGAGCTCTTCTCTTCGGTGCCGGAGCGCGGGGTGGGCTCCCGGCTGCTTCCTGTTGTCTCTCGGTCCCGCCCCGCCTGACTTCCGGTTCGGCCGAACTGGGCCACGGCGGTGATTCTAACACGGGGTAGGCTCCCGTTATAATTAAATGATAAAAACGGGGTTGGCACCCGTTTAAAGCACAGGGGGATCCCCACGCTGGGGAAACCTCTCGGGGACAGGGAATTGCAGCTTCGGTCTCCAGCAGGAGACAACAGCGCTCCCCTGTAGGAGAAAATGAGCGCTTCCCAGGCGCTTCAGGAACAATACAGCGCTCCCAAGCGCTGCTAGGAACAAAGTTGAAGGTCCAGGCAAAAAGGCCCTTAGGAAGGTGGGGTGGGGGGGCAAGGCTGGGCCCAGAGCCAGCTCACAGGGTCCTACTAGGCAGGGAGGCAATCCCCAGTGGCGGTCCTCCTGGCGCCCAGCAGCAGCCCCCCTCAAGAAAAGGATCCAAGAGGAGAACATTTTGTAAGGGGACACAGCCCCTTCTTATACTAGAAAATCCTTTGTCTCAGGGTTCAGGGTGGGGTAAAAACCAGTCGCAGCTGGTTTTGGAGCACTCTTGATGTGCTCAGCCACCATTCCTATTCACTAGTTAGGCTAGGGTCATCAGTCGCACCACAGGGGGCAGAGCCAGCATTGTGTGGGGGAAAGCCCAGCCCTATTCAGGTCCCAGGTGTACTCCTCCCTCACATCAGACAATGCTAATCTCAACTCACCACCGGGGCAGACCCATCATGACCATTGGAGCCAGGCTCACCATAACACAACAAAGAGAGGAGTACCCCCTGCAGGCGTAACAGAGAGAGTCTCTGTGCCTAAAGCTTAAGGCTTCAAGAATCGCTTGTGCCCAACCCGTAAGTGGGACAAAGCATGTCCTTTATGAAGACCCCTCACTCACCAACCTAGTTGGTGACATGCTTCATCATCGGGGTCCCACCCCGTAGGCCGAGTGCCAGGCTCACCAGCCAGCTCCAGGCAATCACAAGCCAGACACAAATTATACAAACATGCCAACTTCTAGAAGTGACACTTCCACACTAGACACAATCATGCCTCATACATCACTGCGCAGCATTCAATCTCACGAGTTCGCACATACCAAACTCGACCCTGCACTCCCCACACATCAAGAACTACCATGGTCACACATATTCCCCTTGCATTCCTATGGGAGGGCAGGTCACTCACCACACGCACGCACTTTACCCTGGGACACAGTGGTAAAGTGCGCAGAAACCAAAAATCACTATCCCCAGGTCACCATTAAAAAGCAAAAAGTTCAGGGGTGAACCTGCCAGAAGGGCCAAGTCCAACAGAATCTACTAGAGAGCTATACCATTGGAAAGGTGATAGTCTCATCTAACCAACAACAAATCCCCTACGTAAATTACTGCTCAGGGAGGGGCTGGGATATGCGTTCGAGCAACCATAAAGCAAAACTGAAAGGCGTTGGTCATTTTACTTTCACTGTAATAACGTCAGCGCAACATGCATCATCATTACAAACTGGGGGAAAAAAAATCTTGGTCTGGTGGGGACACTCGAGCTGGAAATTTTAAAAGGAAATCACTCTGGTGAACAGACCAGCGTGATTCCTTGCAGTGGGTGCATGTACCAGGTGGTCTCGTTATGACTGGGGCTGCGATGAGGACGAGACCATCTGGTCCATACCACTGAACAGGTTAAACCCCTACACAGCAAAGTATTGCATAGTAGATACTATTTACAAAGGGCAGTATTTTCTAGGATATTTAAGAAAATCAAAGTGCGCCTCTTTACTACATGAACAAAACAAGCTATAAATCCAATCTGGAATCTTGACAACAAATTAAAACAAATAAATACACATGGGCAGTTATTAAATCAAAAGTCTCTTATGACAGGCTCAATAATCCATTCAGGCTAATCACCTATTTAAATGTTGTGTTTGTGTGAGCAAAATGCATCAAAGAACACATACGCTCTGAATTACAAGATACACGTCGCACATGCAGTTTAACTAAGGGGCTACTTGATTTCCAATCACCAAAACATAATGGAAACACCTATGGGACAATGTAATGATCTACAAAATATAATAGCCTCAATGTATAACACAATCCAAGCAAATGCAACCCAGAAAAAATTACATAAAAACCAATGACTGAAGAGGGTGATCATACCCATTTTCTCTGTGTACTTCTTACTGTACTATTTTTTTAAAGCAATTTAAGAAATGCGACTTTCTCATAACTAAAGTTGACCTGTCTCCCCACTGTCTACCTAATTGCAGATCGCCAACAACCACTTATCATTGACCCCCCCACCTTGCACAATAATCCCCCCCTGACAATTTGGAAAACTTCCCCTAGCACTGCCTGCAGTCAAGCAGAGGGCATCAACAGTCCTGCCAAGTATCACGCATCAGGTGTGACACTAACGCATTTCAGTGTGGTGGTCCGCATCACCGCACTGAAATACGTTGTCACGCATATGATGCATTCCACATTATGTGTCTGCTGAACTTAGTGCTGCCTTAAAGTGAAGTGTGTGGCAGCTATCAGCACGTCGCCCCTGGCCTGCACACACAGCTTGTGCAGGCTTGGTGCGCCCACAGTTAAGCTACGGGCTCCTGGCAGGCAGCTCACTGCTCTGCTACAATGTATCTTAATCCCCGGCGCCATTCTGCCAGTCAGGTTGTAATAAATCTGGCCGCCCGGGCGATGGCGCTGCGGGGTGACATCATGTCCTGCTGCCAGGCCACTATCAAAATCATGGCTCTCTTTAAGCAGCGCTGCTGCTGCTTGCATCAACCCAATCAACAAAAGAAGGTTTTGGGTCCTGTCACTGACCAGCCTGGACCTCAACAATCGCTAAACAGAACAAAGTGGCTAATCAGGTTTACTTTATAATTATTCAAAACACACCCAGCCTGTCTGTGCTGCGTGAACCACAAGTTTGTTCAAAGAAAATTTCTTTTCATTTTTGACTTAATTTCATTGATTTATCCATGCGACATCAAAGGCACATTTGTCAAAACAGTCGAATCAACATACAGACATTTATGTGCGCAATATATACAAGTGACGAAATTATTCACAATGGATGCTCAAAATTCAGGACACCAAAAAGCAAATTGCTAATACAATGCAAATTGAAACAAACAAAACATTTCATAAAAAGAACCAGTCCTTTAAATTATATACCAATGGACAGGCGGAAACAAATACAATAAAACTGCCTGCCTGTCTCAAAAGAACCTGTGGTTAGGTGTTTAAAGGATTGAACAGCTGGGGGCAAAGACAGTAATATTAATTATTCCCTTGCTGCACCCTTCTTCCTTATCACAGACTGGGGGTCAACGCGTTTCGAACCAATGATGATTACAAGGTTCTGCTCAGGACGTGGACTTGCATCAACCCGGCAGCCCACACTGTGGCCCCCGCCCGCTGCAAATCCAATTGAAATTGCCGAGCCTGGGGTCCGAGTCTCTCTCTCTCTAGCGCACTCTGTGCCTGAGTGTCACCCAGCTGTGCAGCAGCCCGGGGCTGCCAGCACTACACAGACTTGTCACACTGACCAGGCCGCCAACCGAGAGCGGACTATCCTGCAGTGGACTGAGGAGGTGGACGCCAAACAGAAATGATTGTCGCCTGTGGGGGTCAGTTGCTCGGGGCCTGAGGAGCCTGGCTCCTGCCTTGAATGGTAGCTGAGAAGGAAACCAAGCTTGACATGGGTAAGTAACAAGTGTACACTTTGTTAGTAAAATGTGTGCAGGCTGCAAGAAACGGAGAGCTGATATGGGGAACTGGAGCTGATTTTTTACTGGAGTACCTGGTTAAGTTATTCGGAATCGAATTTTGACAAGATTTACTACTTTTATGGTATGAAAAACTTAGATCCTGCATATTTTATGGAGCCGTGCTTCATAGGAAAAAATGCATATTACGGTCATTGTTTTTTCTTTTCACGAACTGCAGAACATGCATATTACAATATCTACTACGTTACATTTCATTTTTAAGAATGCAATCTTTGCCTTAGCCAATGTAATGTTAAAATTATTTTAAATTTTAACTCATTCTGCTCACATACGTTTATGTGCGCTGCGTGTTGCCATATAGAGAGGCATCAACTTTGACACCATGTTGAATCATTTTATACATTACCAGTCAGAGGTTTTTTAAAACATGCCAATATGGGAATAGCGACTAAAACCATGTATGATCCAGATATTACAATCCTGCATAACCCAGACAGAGATCTCGTATGAAAAGATGATCATACAGACAAATACTATTTTTATACCTTGACATCAAAATGTATGTCAAATTCCTGGCTGATAGACTTGTTCCTTACATTGTTCCTTACGTAAATAATACACTCTGACCAATCGAGCTACATCGGGGACAAACATTTGGTAATACTAGGAGGGCATTTTGAGTTGCAGACACAGTCACTGTGCCTGCTGCAAAGTGTTGAACAAGTAAGTAGCGGTTACCCTGAGTGTGTGTCAGACGCATTATTGGCAGAGTGGCGCGATCAGGCAGCTGCCTTTCAGAGTGGGTGCTCACTAAGGAGACCGGCATTTATGATGTAACTCACTGTTCATGGATGATGTTGTTGGGTGGTCGCCTCTTAGGTTACAAGGGCACTAGATTACTACCTCCATTTCTGGTGCTTAGAAGCAATTTTAAGATTTTGGAGTTTCTGGTTGTTCAATTGGGTGTCATTTCTGATATTTATATGTTTCCCTCGTCCTCGTTGCTTGAGTTTGCTTGCGAGAAAGTGTCACACATTGTCATTGAAATGTCACTCATAATTACACTGACATTATGAAAATGTCACACAGAGATCCAAAACCTTGGCAGCTATGCACCTTCTTCTTCAGTAATAAACAATATCCCCACCATTTCTCCACCCACCACTAACCCCCACCTCTTATCTTCTCTGTACTCTCTCACGTCCGACCTTTTCTTCGTGCTCCATTTTATTACCCATGTATTGTTAAGTACTCCATTGATTTGTCCATTGATTTGTTGAAAAGGCTGCGCTCTAAAGTCACATACGTGCATACCAAGGAAGATATGAGCCAAACAACAACGTAGCGAGGCCAGTATTTTGTGATGCCTTCAAGTACCACATTAATCTGCACAGTTTAATTACTTTTAAACTGACATTGTGTTCGTGAATCTTATATGTGTATCTGCAAAAGAAGTTCACAGTCTAAGCCAACCAACGACTGCTCGCAACTACTCTCCTGTTCTACTTAATGGCTGGGCACTGGCTTGATACACTTGTCGGGCCCTTGCTGTAGCAGAGTGTGCTTTTTGTGTTGGTCAGCGGCCATATTTAACTGGAGCCTTCTCTCCTTGATGTGTGTAACAGGCACAAGTCTTACGATTAATTCTACAAAAAGGCAGACGAGTATGAGCAACCAGCCAGTATCTGATGCAAACTACCATCAAATGTTCTGACATATATAGAACATTCATGAGCACCTTTGCGTCAGGACACAGTGGGTGTCATCTCTGGCCCCAGATTATAAAACTAGCCTGTGTTGTACGCTTTATTCCTATGCTCTGCATCCCTAAATTCAATGCTAAAACGAATTTTAACACTGGTGGAGCATGGGATAAATTTCAGAGCTCAAGCATATCAAGAACTTCTTTTTCCAAGCGTATTCTTTTCACATTTCAGATTTCGCATCCTCTACGCACATACAAACGACTCCATATTACCTCCACATGAAAACATGTACCCTAGTTGGTATTCTGTATCCCTAGACAGGCTTTCTTTGCTTGTCACAAAGGGGAAAACTTTGTGTTCACCAATCACAAATGGTTTCCAATTGATATAGTTCCTGGCATATGGAATTCGGGACAGGTAATCAATTGTATTGAGACTATTTCAGTTCATTCAAGCGCCACCCTGGAAATTGGATGGTATATTCTATCAATCAACCATTTGTAGTGCACGCTACATACCCGTGAGGGTCTCAAGGCGCTGGGGAGGGGAGAGGGGGGCCTCTACTGATCGAACAGCCAGGTCTTGATAAGTCTCCTGAAGGGCTGCAGGTCTTGGGTCTGTCGTAGGCTCAGTGGGATGGTGTTCCAGGTCTTGGCGGCGAGGTGGGATATTCATTTACGCAGCAGAATTCACCTTATGTTTTGCTACCTGTATATGATCTAATGTACAAATTCTATCTGGCACAACTGGATCTACTACACCATATACAATCTGACTCCTGCAATTTACTTACGCTCGAGATTCAATTTCTCTCATCTCCTCTAACAGGCCCTTTCTAGGGTGTTCTCCCATCTATTAGCTACGAGAAAATATTCTTCTGTCAGATCATTCACACAAAGTCTCCCTATGTAGGGCTCCAGGGTAACCATAATCTTAAATCTCGTTTTTAAATATCAGTCTGTACCCCCTCGTTACCTGTGCTGCCTTGTGAACCTTGTTCTGATTGTCGGGCTGGTAGATGAAAACAGTGCATAACCGCCCGTCCCGCAGCAATGCCGGGTGGATGGAGAGGCCGGAAGGCAAGGTCCAAGAGGGCTCCTGCAGGGTACAGCCTCGAAGAGCACTACTCTCCGCGCCCATCGCCCCGAAGAGCTCGCTGCGGTACAAGGTGTTACCACCACTGTCAACAGGAAACGCTGGAGCCCAGGAGAGCAACTTCAGCCTACCGGGCCTGGGGGCGTGTCTGATGGTGACGACCATGTCAGTTGTGGGCAAAACTCTTCAAAGTGGCTGTATCGCGTGGGGGAGGTTCTTTATCCGGCGTCAGCCTAGGGGCGTGGGCTCTACACGCCGGCTGCCATATTAAATGTGGGCAAAAACCTTACGTGAAAGAGGACGCTAGAAAGCTTCTTCCTCATACAACAAAAACTTACAGTTATCAGAAGGCATTTTGTTCCCAGTTTATCAACTCATTTGTTATTGGGGCAGGCGAAAAAAAGGTACAGCACCAAGAATGAGAATAAGTGACTGCGTGATAAATACATTAGGTCCGCAGTTGGCCAATCATTTTTCTTACACATTTCAAATTAACATTTTATGAAAACAGATACTTTTAAAGATCCAAAGACTATTTCAGTAGCATTGACATATTTAAACTGAATTTCTGCTCATAGTCACGTCGCTGTTACATTTTTAAGATGGCCGCTTGCTCGCGACGCCTGGTAGAGCCAGCGTCACTCAGTGTAATGTTCAGCTGTTTGCAAACGCCTCTGCGCCGTCGTAGAATGGTGACGTTCAAGACTCAATCCAACCTGCCCATTGACGACTGGAAGTGGAACTAGTGAGTATAGCAGTGGATACGAGACTCTCGTAGAAGAGGCAGATATGGCCGTGGACATCACCCTGCTCTTCAAAGCTAGTGTCAAAACAGTGAAGACAAGAAACAAGGCTCTGGGAGTAGCCCTGGACAACAGCAGTAAAGATGAGCTCTTCAGGAAGATCCGCCCTAAGGGGGACTTCAATGTTCGAGCCAAGGAGGTGGTGAGTTAATTGACAAGATGCATACTTGAGTTTGATTGATGACAAGATTTCCCCCGCCCCCAAATATATTATTTGTTTTTATTATTGAGCATTTTTAAAGACTTCGTGCTCGCTTGGCAGCCTAAATGTGGTCTCACGGCTAGACTGCCGACTTTGGAGCTGGGAAACCAAGGTTGGAGCCTCGGGGTCGACTCCACATCCTGTGATTCTGGGCAAATCACTTAATCTCCCCGTGCCTACCAAAACAAGCATTTGCAATGCAATACTTCTCGCATTTACGCGAGTTTGAGCTATTGGCATTGTATATGACAATATCTTTTTTTTAAGTTTTGGTTTTTAAAACATACATCAAAGGCATTGTCATTTACAATGGCAACAGCAAAATTCGCGTAAATGCGAGGCCTGTTGCATTGCAAATGCTTGTGTTGCTCGCCCTCGCTCCGACTGGTGTGCTATTCCTAGGGCTCGAGTCGGGGTACCACGCGGGTGGACGGCGTCCCCCCACTTATTTTACTGTGAGCTCAATAACTATAAACTGCAACTGAGTGCAAGCCACCTTTTGTGACGTGACTTCCTGTTGTGACGTCAGCGTCCCCCCACTTCTTTTTTTAGGACTTGTGCCCTGGCTATTCCGTTCACTGTGAGTGCATTGTAACCGCAATCGTGCCTGTAAGACTTCCACGTGTGGGACATGCAGACCGTGTTACGAGCCCTCACGCACAGGGTCACACAGTGCGATGCATTCCAGCTGCTATTGTGACTGCGCTCTCATGAATGAGGGTTCTTCCACCTGCGGGGCATGCAGCTCACAGGGTCATGCCTGCACGTGTAAGGTGCATCCTGGTAGCTCCATACAAGGCTTGGCATTTTAAAATTTATTTTATGCGTTTTTGTATAGCGCGGACTTTACCCGAAGGTGTCAGAGCGCTTCACAATAGGAATCCTACTGGGGTAAGGAAAGGGTGTTCGCCATTAATGTGGGAGCACTCAGTGTTTGATAAAATACCCCTCACACACCAAAAGGCCCCTTGGTGTCATGCTTCATCATCGGGGTCTTTGCACCCCTCTAACGGGATGCGGTGTGCTACAACCTACGACTACGCGGGAGCACTTATAGAAATGACTATATGTGGTGCAAGTGAGTGAGTATATTATATGTGAGTGGTGGGTTGAGGTGAAAAAAATTAAAAAGCACCTGGCTCGTGGGTTGACTAGAAAAAAGTTTATTAAAAGAGGTGCAGTGCGAGGTAAATCTGTCGTGATTATGGACAGTACCTCAAGTGTGCGTCAACATGTTTTGGAGGCAAAAGCTCCTTCTTCAGGACGGGGGCACAACTTTCCCACCTTACTCACGTTTCACTTAGTTATAGGAAAAGTGTGTTATATGTTAATTTAAACAAAAGTGAAAAAAACTATATATACATGTGAATGTAATTAAAGGCTACTATGTGCCTACAGCGGATTAGCTCAAGTAAATGCGATTTGCATCACTTGTCAAGTATTCTTTGCTTGCTTCATGAGCATTTCAAAAACGTCTGGGGGGTGATTGCTCTGTGCAATGGACTCAGGATTACTCGTCCTCCGTCTTACCCCACACGCTGCTCCGCTCTCAGGTATAAAAGTGGCAATGGCACTAGGGATGAGGTCAAGAGAATGGTTTGAGGGCTTTGTTTCGAGGATGCATTTGAGGAGGGCATCTTCGGAGATGCGGTCAAAGTTCTGCCAAATGGCCAAGGATTTGCGCTCCTCTGGAGGGGTAGGATGACTGACCTGATCCACAAGTGATTTCACTTTTTCGTCAAAGAATATAGCAAATTCCACTGCTTTCTTTGTAGAATCCTCCAACTAGGAGGTTGGTGGAGAGCAGTTTGGATTCTTGATGAGATCGAATTGTTTTTTGGGTCTGTTTTTGGCTGAGTTGAGGAGGGTTCTGAAGTGCAATGTTTTTCCAAGGAAGATGTGCTTGTGGTACTTTGATCTTGCTGAACGAAGCGTAGCCAAATTATCGGTGGAGGGTGCTTGTCTCCATTGTTTCTCCAGGAATCTTAGGTACTTCCTTTCTTCATAGAGGGATTTGTTGAACCAAGGTGCTGAGGGAGTGGGCCTTTTCTTTTTGCTTTGGAGAGGAGCAACGTTATTGATTTCGACTGCAAGGACTGTGAGGCATTGGGAGGTGAGTTCGTTAACATCTAGGTTCGGGTCTAGCCTTGGAAATGATAACAAAGCTGATTCACAGATGGCACTGAGTTCAATATTTTTATTGTCATGAAACCAGGAGGTAGCCCTCTTAGGTTGGCAGAGAGTTATAGAGTGTGATAGGTGAAGAGAGAATGGGATAAGGAGGTGGTCAGACCAGTCTACATGAATAGGGGTAGCGATAGTAAGCATGCCTGTTTTCGAAATAACAAGGTCCAGGATTGAGCCCTTAGAGTGTGTTGTTTCTGTGCAGTGTTGAATAAGATAGTTTGCAGAGAGGAAGGTGGCCAGCAAATTCGCAGAAGAGTTTTGAGACGAGCCACAGTGGAGATTGAAGTCACCCACTAAGATCTGATTGTCACTTTGCGAGTATTGGTCGTTAATGAAGTCAGTGAGTTCCTCCATAAACGAGGGGCCGCTACAAGGCGGGCGGTAAATGGCATGGAATCTGAGGGGTGAGTGGTGGTGCAATTGAAGTTCAAGGGATAGGCATTCAAAAGTGCGGAAGGAGCTGTTAGGAAAAGCCTTAAGTTGAAGGGAGTTTCTAACGATGACTGCAACACCTCTCCCAACTTTGTTAATTCTATCATTTCTAAATATAGAATAACCTGTGGGTACTAGGAGATCAAACATAGAGTGAGAGGTATTGTTGAACCAGGTCTCTGTGAGGAAGAGTATATCAATATTGTGAAGTATGATGGTGTTGGAGATTTCAAGTTTGTGTTTTATTGCAGACCTGCAGTTGTGGAGCAGACAGCGCAGCTCTGTCAAGACTGTTTTGGTGACGGGGCACTTAGGCTATGAGGGGTGATAGGGATGTTGTACTAAAACGAGGGTGCTCGGGAGGGTTTAGGTGGATGAGTGGTTCTGACAGAGGAGATGGTCGGAATAGTGTAGATAGTAGGGCTACTTGGAGATGAAAGTGGAAGAAGGGTGGCGTTCGAGGGCTTGTGTGAGTTAGCTATGTTTGCAGACAGCAGGTTATGCTTGGCTATTATGGGGTGTGGGGGTGAGGTGCATCTCATGGGAAGGTGAGTGTTTTCCACAGGAGTTGAGGTGTACGGAAAAGTGGAAATCTTGGAGCTTAGAATTGAAATGGTAGCTTCAAGTTGGGAGATGGAGGTTATTGGAGAGCCTAGCTTGTTTTCCAGAGAGACTAGGGCAGAGCACAGCATGTTGGGTGGCTCAATGGAAACAGGAGGGGGTGCAATTGGCGGTGGAAGGCAGGGGGAAGTCGGGGGAGGGGAGTTGGGGTATAGGGTTCAGAGGTGGGGAAAGGTGGTGGTTGAGAGCGGGCGTTGGTGCATCAGAGGTGAAAGGAGAGTTGTCTTTGTTGGCTGTAGAGAGTGCATTTCTAGTTATGGATATTTATAACTTTAAGGAAGGTATGTCTGCTTTGTATTCTTTGTTCTAGAATGTTGTATGTGCATCTTTCATTTTACTACCTGCTCTTCGCTAGATCAGTCGTGGGTTTATTGTATGGAATAAATCTTCTTTTAACTATACTTGCTTTGGATTCATATTTAATTCAACCTGAAGATTGTACTTCCTACAATTATTGGCGAAGTTTTTTTTTTCTCAAGACCCACCGACCTTGGATTATTTTCTAAACCTCAATAATTATTTCTTTATCTTCAAATCCATGGATACATATATTTTTTAATTTGGATTTCTTCACTTCGTGATTTACTGCACATTTTTGCAGTTTTGCTATTCTTTTTTTGGACTTTCTCTTCAATATGTTTACAAGATTTACTCCTCGCTGTGGGCGTTAGATCTTCACATCATTCAGAAAAGGTACTTTACATTTAATTAATAGCCTCTTTGTTTTTGTACACTCCGACGCGAGCACAGATTGGCACGCTAGAGTGCAACATAGGCTATATTTACTTTTACTAAAGTGTTTACTTTCAACTCTTACCGGCACACAGCGGCAGGTGTTTACTTTTAAATCCGGACCCTGTGTGACCATTTTGTTTGTTTCTTCATGACGTCTGATGACAAGGATCTCTGTGACGCTTCACAACGTTCTGCAGAGTGTTACACAACGTTTTCGTCATCACGTTGAGAAACACTAGTCACGTTGCGTCAGGACGCTTCTCACACGCCGGCGGCCATCTTGATTTCACCGGAAAGCTCATCGGAGCTCATCACACATATCGGAGAGGTTTCTTCTCCTCTAAACTTCATAAAAATCGGATATTCATCACAGCTGTTCATCGTTTATACCCAACATATCGTCTTTCGTGCTTTTCTTCCGTGATAAGCACGGATTGTGGATTTCCATGTTTCTTGATCCTTTTACGGTGACATTATTTATTTATATGTTTATTATTTAAGGTGACATTATTTATTTGTTCAATTGACTATATTTTTTTATTGAGCTCACTACATATGAGACAGTTGTAAGTTTGAACACAATTACGATTTATCTTTTTATTAACTTTTCTCTACTGCATTTTAAACTACGTCTTCCTCATCAAACAACGTAATGCAACCTCGTCCTTTTTTGCAGGCTCCAGGTAAGCCTTTAGTTCCTTGGCACAAATGGTTTAGAGTTTTTGAGAAGTATTTGGAAGCCATATATGCTACTAAATATTCAGCGTCTAGGAAAAAAGCACTGTTATTTAATCATTTGGGTAGTGCAGGCCAAGATGTCTTTGATAATGTACCTGTTGTTACAGCGCCATCTGGTAACAAAACATGGAATGTATATCGTGAGGCTCTTGCTAGACTAGGCAGAAACTACGTTGATGAACCTTCTGTTATGGTGGAAAGGCATGTTTTTTTAAAAAGAAAACCGACACAGGATGAATCAATTGAAGATTACTTGGCTGTTTTGCGTGTCTTAGCAGCTAAGTGTCAATTTGGTACATACTTAGACACTGCTTTGAGAGATCAGTTGGTTTTCAATTGCTTCAATAAAAAGATACAGGAGCGCATTTTAACCTGTAAATATCCGTCACTGAATGAGGTTATGGATATTGCTCGTAGCATTGAACGATCTGTTTCTTCAAAGATTTTAACTCAAGATGCTGCTGGCAAATCTATGATTACAGACTTGTCTTCGAGTGTTAAAGGTAATGAACTTGTTGTGAATGTGGTTTCCACTAAACCCAAAAATACAAATTTTCGTGTTGATAATAAAGATTTTTGTTACAGATGAGGCTCTAAGTACCACATGGGCAACAATTTAAGTTGTCTTGCACTTAGTAAAAGATGTAACATTTGCAAGAAGATAAGACATTTTAAAACTGTATGTAGAGCTGCTAAATTTAAAAAGAGAGTGAATGCACTCGAGGTTGAGGAGGATGAACTTTGTCAAGCAATGAGTAACACACTGTCTACTATTGAAATTAACACTTTGAATAGTGATGCTAAGAAATGTAAAGGTCCTTTATGCAACATGCTAATTGGTGTTATTGACATCAGCGTTATGGCTGATTCAGGTTCCCAAATCACCATTTTAGATGTTAAAACCAAAAAGTTTTGGGCAAATGTTTTGCTTAAACCTACCGATGTCAATCCCAAGGCGTTTGGTGAATTTGACATCACTATGTGTGGTTACCTTTCTGATTCTATCAATTTTAAAGGGAGAGAGATTTTCACTAAAATCTATGTGGCAGTGAATAGTCGTGACATATTAGGCTGGCAGGATCAGGCAAAGTTAGGAATCATTTTGAAACCAGGACATCCAGAGCCTGTTGTTTTGGGTGATTTGCCTATATTGTCCATTATGGATAATGCTTTCACAACTTCTGATGATCCAGTTTTAACAAATTTACTTACTAAATATGCAAAAGTTTTCTCTGACAAGGTTGGTTTGGTAAATGTTTCCAGCATAACATTGTTCTTAAAAAAAATGTACTCCCAGTTGTTCAAAAGTGCAGACCTATTCCTTTGTCTGCTCGGGATGATTTAAAAAAAAATGCTTTCTGATTTATGCACTCAGGATATAATAACACCCGTTGAGTCTTCTGAGTGGGTTTCCGCCAGTGTTGTTGCTCGGAAGACCTCTGGTGAGATTCGTCTCTGTGCGGATTTGAGGGCACTTAACCGCAATATTCTCATCGATTGCCACCCCTTACCTAGAATTCAGGAGATGTTAGCGAATCTGGGTGGTACTAGGTATTTTACGACTATAGACTTAAAGTCTGCCTACCACCAGATTTCTCTCTCCAAAGATTCTCAACCTTTGACTACTTTTGTCACTTTACAAAAATTAGAAAGTGTGGGCATGACTATTAATAGGACGAAGTGTAAATTCATCACCCAAGATGTTGATTATTTGGGTCACAACATTTCGGTTGATGGCATTAAACCTAAGTTAGCTTTAATTAATGCCATAAAGGATGCCTCAAGACAAGGATGCTTTGAGAGCATTTTTAGGTCTCAGCGAGTACTATGCCCGCTTTGTTCAAAGTTATGCGTTAATTGTCCAACCCCTCAGGAATTTGTTAAAGAAAAATGCTAAATACATTTGGTCTGAGGATGCTCAGTAAATAAATTAATTTTAGATGCACCAGCAATTAGGGCCTTCTCTCATGGGCAACCTACAATTGTGAGAGTAGATGCTAGCTCAAAAGGTCTTGGAGCAGTGTTTAGCCAAGTAATTAATGGTCAAGAGTATACAATAGCTTTTGCTTCAAGAGTTCTAAGTGGTGCTGAATCCAACTACTACACAATCGAAAGGGAGGCTTTGGCATGTTGTTGGGCCGTTGAAAAGTTCCTAATGTATATTTGGGGTTCTAGGTTCCAACTTCTTACTGACCATAAGCCTTTGATATATATGCTTGGGGATAGCTGCTCTAACAGAGCTTCTTCTAGATTGGTCAGGTTGTTGGCTAGGTTGCAGGAATATCATTTCGAAATTAAATATATTCCTGGTGGGAAGAATATCAGGGCTGACTGCTTGTCTCGAATTCCTTTCGATATTGCTGATTTGGATTTGGTTGTTAATGGGAATGATTCTGATGGGGTTTTCACCATCAATGACTTGACACAGTGTAGCAAACTTTCTGAGGAAGACTGGTTGTCTTCTGATAAAAATGACCTCTGCCTGGAAAGAGTTAAGAGATTTTTAGTGCAGGGTTGGCCTTGCGACAGGAGTTTATCTATGCAAGAAAAATGCTTTGCTCAAGTTGCTGCAGATTTATCCATTGTGGATAATGTTTTAGTCAGGGAGGACAAAGTGGTACCACCTGAAGGTATTAGGTCTAAAATCATACCTCTTGCTCATGGGGGGCTTTTGGGAACATCTAGCACTGTTAGGAAAATTAAGGAAATGTATTGGTGGCCTGGTATTGATGGCCAAGTGAAAAATGTTGTAGATAAATGCCCCGAGTGCTTATGTTCTGATAAGCATTGGCGTTTGTCTACTTAGCCTTTATGCCCTGTTGAGTGGCCTGCTGGTCCTTGGCAAAAGTTAGGATTGGATTTTTCTGGTCCGTTTAATTTGCTCAGTGGTGATAATAGATTTTTGATAGTGTTAGTAGATTATTTCTCTAAGTGGCTATACTTTTTGTCTGTGAAGAGGGCTGATTCTAATTCTGTGGTTACATTTTTACAACGGTTATTCATGATTGAAGGCCTCCCTGCTGAAATTGTGACAGACAACGGGACTCACTTTATTTCCAATGAGTTTGAGAGTTTTTTGGGAAAGATCTCTGTTAAACATGTGTTAGTGCCCTTGTATAGTCCAGCTTCAAATGGTCTGGTTGAAAGAGCGAACAGGTTATGGAAAGAAGGTGTGCAGACAGCTGTATCCAATAATCTGGATGTTTGTAAGTATCTTTGTGATAAGGTATGGAATTACAACACAACACCACACTCAACCATTGATGTTTCTCCTTATCTTTTGCTCAGAGGTAGGAAACCTATTTCTCTGCTTAATCCATCTTGGTTGCATAATAAAATAGGTGATTTCAATTCTAACCTTGATTTACACAAAGTCAGGGAACATGTAAAACATAAACAAACAACATATAAAAGAAATTTTGATTTAAGGAAACATGTCAAGGTTACTTCTTTGTCTCCAGGTGACTGGGTGATCATAAAGAAGCCCATTAAAGTTAGCAAAGGAGAATCAAGAATTTCAGATCCTGCAAAAGTTGTTAGGGTTTCAAGAATGGCTGTAATGTTACAAAATCGTGGTTGGTGGAATCGAAATGCAGTGGTTAAGATTACTGAGGAACAAGCAAACATAATTTGCAATAGACTCAAAACTCAGTGATTCTAGTTGGGTTGATTTTGGTTTTCTTCTTCAGAAAAATAACATTGGGAAACACGTTTCTTCTCATTCTGTTGGGGATGGTGATTCTGATAATGCTGTTCCCAATGCTCAAAGAGCTTTAGAAAATGTTCAACATGATGCTTGTGGTTCTGGGGATAGTGCACCAATCAGATGTATGCATGACTCCCAATCCGGTTTCCGTGCGAATTACAGCACGGAGACAGCCCTCGTGGAGGTGACCGACGCCATCAGGGAGACGCTCGATCAGGGGGGAAAGGCTATGTTGGTCTTGCTGGACCTGTCGGCGGCATTCGACACCGTCCCTCACGCAGGTCTCCTTCTAAGACTCAGGGAGATAGGATTGCGGGGGACGGTGTTGGATTGGTTTCAATCCTTCTTAGCCGACCGTCGACAGGTGATCTGGGCTCCACCGTTCTCCGCGGAAATGCCTTCGCTAGAGGTGGGGGTGCCTCAAGGATCCATCCTGAGCCCCACCATCTTTAACATCTATATGGCCCCTCTGGCGGAGGTTGCGGAGGCATTTGGAGCCCGGGTCATTTCATACGCTGATGACACCCAGCTCCTGTTTACTTGCAGGAAGGGAGAGGTCTTCGACGGCGGCGGAATTAGAGACTGTCTGAGTGCAGTCTTTGCGTGGTTTCAGCGGCACAGCCTGAAATGCAACTCGGATAAGTCCGAGCTGCTTTTTTTCGGCTGTGCCCCCGATCCTGGCTGGAAGTCGTGGTGGCCCCCGGACATGTTTCCACCTGAGAAGCCATCTTCCCAAGTAAAAAACCTTGGAGTTGTGTTGGATGATGATCTCTCTTTTCGTCCACACATTATGGGACTATCAGGGAAATGTTTCAGCATCCTCAAGATGCTCAGGAAATTCCTCCCTCTGCTCTCCCTGCAATACCGCAAGAATGTAGTTCAAGCGCTTGTGGGATCTCGTTTGGACTATGCAAACGCGCTTTTTGCAGGATTGCCTAAATATCTTTTGTCCAGATTGCAAATCGTTCAAAATTCGGCGGCCAGAGCCATCTTTGGCCTGCCGAGGAGAGCCAGTGCCTCTTTGCTGCGGGTTAGGTTGCATTGGTTACCGATGTCCAGCAGAATTAGGTTTAAAATCCTCACGCTGGCGTTTAAAGCCCTCCACTCTACTGGTCCCAATTACCTCAGGAAGCGTATTGCTTTCTATGTTCCACGGAGGACGTTAAGGTCAGCTGACTTGGCTAAAGTGCAGTTGCCTGCGGCCAAACGAGTTCGGATGGGAGGCCGGTCTTTTCAGTACATGGCAGCTCGCTTTTGGAATGAGCTCCCTCTCTCCCTCCGCAAAGCTAATAACCTTCTGGCTTTTAGGAGGGAGCTGAAGACCGTGCTCTTTTCCGTGTAATCACTGCGACTGTAGTGTGTCTGCCTTTGGATTTCTGGGTTTTTCAGGCCTCTTTTGCTAAAGCGCCGGGACACCCTTTGGGGTAGCCGTGCGCTCAAAAAGTACGGCTATAACATAACATAACATGTAGTTCTCGCATAAGGAATCCAGTTCATTCTGAAGATTTTGTTTATTATTGAATTTGTTTACTTACCTGTACTTTGAATTTGATTTGTGCATTGTGTTTTCTTTTTAATTATTGGTGGGGTTTTTGTATTATAGGATGGGGGGGGTGTAGAGAGTGCATTTCTAGTTATGGGTATTTAAACCTTTTAAGGTAGGTATGTCTGCTTTGTATTCTTTGTTCTAGAATGTTGTATGTGCATCTTTCATTTTACTACCTGCTCTTCGCTAGATCAGTCGTGGGTTCATTGTATGGAATAAATCTTCTTTTAACTATACTTGCTTTGGATTCATATTTAATTCAGCCTGAAGATTGAACTTCCTACATTGGCGTTGCAAGAAGGATAGGAATTAAGGACATAATTAGGGGGATGTAGGTGAGGAGCGAGGCAGTGGGGCGGAGGGAGAGGGGAGGAATATGTGGAGACATAGGAATGAAGGAGGTTTGGGAGGAAGCGAGGGGGGGGGTTGGAGAGGTCCTGTATGCTAGGTGAGGTGGCTGTGAGGGAAGGGGCATCTGACGGAGTGAGGGGGGTTGGGAGATAGGGAAGTTGAAGAAAGGAGGTGGGTCTGCTAGGCCCGAGGGAGGGAAAGGGAAAGGGTTACCAAGGGGGGAAAGGGGGTAGCACAGTATTGGGGGAAGGAGAGAGATGCAATGGGTTTGTGGAGAAATCGGGGTACAAAGCGAGGGCAGGAGGGGTAAGAGAAGATGAGGGAATAAGGGGACGTAAAGAAAGTTAACTAGGGGGGAAGGTTGGAGGAGAGGTGGACTAAAAAGGGGGGTGGCAGGTAGGGAAACAGGGGAGGAGATGAGGTTGGATGGTGCAGATTGGCCGAGGAGCGGATTAGCTAGAAGTCTGGTTGAAGTGATGAAGGGGGGGGGCATACTTTGAGGGGGGAAGAATGGGAGAGGAGGGCACAGGGGAGGGGGAGGGAAGAGGGTCGACCTGTGCCTCCCGAGGGTTCAACCTATTGGAGTGTTGGGGGGTCAGGGGCGGAGGGAGGGAGTAATGGGTGGAGCTAGATGAAGAGTCAAGGGACAACCGGGTCGCCGGGGAGGGGAGTAGGGAAGGGAAGAGGTGGTCAAAGAGAGAGAGACAGGTGTCTTTGGCTTGGATCATGACTGTACCGTTGTTATAGAGTGAGATAGTGAGGGAGCCGTTAAAACACGCAGAGGGGGAGATTTTTAGCTGTTTCCCATGAGGGATAGAGGAGGAGGAGGTGACGTTAAGGGAGTTATGTAATCTGGTGGACCAAGAGGGGTGTTGTGAGTGAAGAAAATGAAATCGTTTTTGAGCCTCCCATAACGACCAGTGTAAAATTGATCGACAATGGAATCAGGGAAACATTCCATGGTGTTATGCTTTAATCGTTTTGCTGCAGCTTTAGTCGGGTAAGGAGGATAAATGATTTTGTAGCAATTAATTCCAGACTTAACTTGAGTGGTGGCCATGTTGGGGAAAATGAGGAGGAGGAGGTTGGTGGGGATAAGAGAGGGGTGTTATCAGGAAGGCGGTGGTGAGGAGAAGTAGAAGGACAGAAAGGGGGGCACATAACCATCACAAAGCGAACTTAGTAAGAGTAAAACAGATCATAGACTTACAACCAGTAACCACTGGTAAGCACTGTACCTAGCATCAGCCTGTAACAAAAACCACATTATGCACAGCATCACATTAGGCATCAAACGCATTGTATGCCCATAATCTCAACAGTCTCATATTAGACCCTAACCTCCTAAGTATCACTAACATTAGGGGCATAATCTCACTAGTATAAACCATAGTATGCAAGATAATCTCATAATTTAAAAAAACACATTTAGAGGTAACCGGGACAGGGTGCATAGATCATACTACATGAAATACATTTCCTGGCACCACATGATCACATTAGGGCCTGGCGCCCAACAAACCTCCCAGTCCCCCTGGCCAACTGGCCATCTCAAAGGGGCTCCGTGGATGGTCACTGTCAGTTGAACTACGCTGGGGGGGAGGGGGAAGCAAAGGAGACAGTGTCCATGTCAATGGGAGAGAGTGGAGGATTCTCACAGGTGGTCCCAGCCCCCGCTCATCCACTCCCATTTGGGCCACCAGCGTCGTGTCATAGTGCAGCAGGTGCAGTGGCCCCAGGCCAACTGTCTGCACCCCAATTTGGACAGATTTCACTACTTACCTGCGGTTAGGGGGTGTACTCCTTACTTGCTTTAGGGCTGTTACTTCCGGGACGCAGTGCAAGCTCCTACCTGCTGCAGCTGGCACACGACCACAAGGAAGGAAGGCATCTGCTGAGAGGACAGGCTGTGAAGTAGAGAGGATCTTACCTGAGAAGTCTTCCAGCGCAGAGCAGTTGCAGGGCCCAGCAGAGCAGGACGGGGCGGCATGGGCTTGCAGAGGTGTCTCCTGGGGCAGCCTCCCAGGTCCACCATGGTGCTGCTCTGAGCATGCATGCATTGCTTGCTGTAATAATGTTGTCTCTTAGCATCTAAAGCTTCACAGAAGACATGTCAAGATTTCTTTTTCACAAAATTGAGTTGAGTTGTTTAAGAAATTCTACACGGAACGCTTTCTGTGGGTGATATGTTTTGAATAACAGTACATATATATGGTCTTTACAGAAAGACATATATCACTATGGGAAGTGATACCAATTAGCTAGTTTACCAGCTGTAGCATAATTGCCCGGACCTGACTTTTTCCAGGCGGTTTACCCTTGAGATGCAAAATTGTGTCTTGACATAGACTGACAACAGTGTGACGTCGGCATGCATGTACAAGAGTGGACACCGAGCATGCCGAGTAGTGATGCTACATCCTCCCCTTCCACTGAGCTTGATCCCAGTAGAGTCCCAATGAGCTTTTCACTCGCAAACATCAATTAAGACTGTTTTTGCACCGGATGTTTAAAAAATGTCCCTCGCTCCAGCATCACCCGCTCTCTGTAAGGGGCAGGGGTGAAATGGAAGCAGCATGCAGATGTTGGCGGAGATGAGTTTAGGACCCAAGTGATGCATGGGCTGTGCTCGTGCCTTGCACGTGCTCCCCCCTGCCCGAGCTGCACCAGTGAAGGGGAGACTGGCAGGCTTGTGCAGGCGACTGGGGGAGAGCAGCATAGAGCCGCCAGCGAAGCATGGCCCGCGCAGGGAGAGCTCTTTTGCCGGACTCGCTGTGCACATGCGGTGTGAGCAGGACCTGCGCTGCGTCTGTGAACACTGACTGAGCTGCCTGGCTAATGAGGGCCACTTGGATCCCGATTCTTAAAAGAGCCATGGGAGAACGGCTGAAGCAGTCTGATATCTGTGTAAAGCACCTTTTTATTTCATTCGCTGGGCGGCGGGGGGTAGCTATGAGAGCGGTGTAGGTAGAGGGCACTGCGCCGCCTGGGGTCTGAGGACGAGGTAAGCTGTCTGCATTGTGACAAAAATATAGTGCGTCCTGACTAATGAAGAAGACTCTGTAACGCCTCAAGTGAAAGATCCAGTCCGGATGGGCCGTCCGAGAAGGAGACAAGGCAGTAACAAAGAAGCCTCATTTTGAATTGGAAGCCAGCGTTTAGCATAAACGATGACGCCAGCCAATAGGAATGATGGGCGGGGCTTCACGTCCCCTTCTGAAATCTACTCGATTACAGAAAGCCTCGTAGAGCGAGCAGCGCATGCGTGTTGCAACGCAGGTCTGCGAGACCTAAAAATGAATGTGTCCTTGTGTAACGTAACTGGTGCTCATGTAAAGCGGTCCAATACCTTTCGGGTCGAGTTCGCGCTATATAAATCTGCACACCCAAAATGTATTTATTTTTATTTATTTAATGCAATTTATATAGCGCGGACTTTACCCAAAGGTGTCAGAGAGCTTCACAATAGAACCAAGTACTTACATGAGGAAATTTACATACTTGCACGTTACAGATACAAACGAGATAGATGAAAAAGTTAAATAAAACAATAGATGGCAGTTGCACAAAAATCAAAAACACAATAGGATTAGGATCGTTCAGGCAAAGATTACATATTTACAACATTGTAAGAACTTCCTTGAGGGACATAAGAAGGGATGTATTAATTCTAGAAGTGTCTTTGGAACAGAAGAGTTTTGAGGTCCGCTTTGAAAGTCCGGGTAGCGGTGGTGGTACTGAGTACTGGAGGAAGCGAGTTCCAGATTCTGACCGCATTGCCTGAGAAGGATTGAACCATCGATCTTTCCCTTTTGAAGGTGGGGTGCTCAAGCAGTAATTTTTCCGCATTACATGTGTCGGGTACCCCACAAGGCTTACCTTTGCTTGTGGAGTATTCTCGCAGAGACGACAAGAGCTACCGCCCCTGCACCCACCTAACCCTGTGGGAGAAAGGAGACGCCCCACTGGGATGAGATGGAACCAGGGCAAGGGAGCCGATAAGTATGATGGGTTGCTGTCTTGGGTGCAGATGTGGAACGTCCAGGGGAAGAGTAGAACCGGTGACACCAACTGGAAATGGATAAGGGACACCCAGTTAGAAGGAGACCCACACCTCCCACTCCAACGTACTCCTCTACACACATACAGAGAAACAACTACCTGGTAGTGAAGGCCTCCAGACTCCAGAACTGTCTTTAGGATTCTTGGTAACCCCCTGTTACTCTGTGTTCCAGAACTGTTCTACAAACCAAATGAAAGCGCTCCTGCGCGATAAGGTAAACCCCAAAGTAACTCTGGCAAGGCAAGCGCTCCTGCGCTATAAGTAGCTCCTCCAAGACAGCTGGCAAACAATAAGAAGGTTAGGTAAAAGAAAACAGCGCACCAGCGCGATAAGGATAAACCCTATACCCAGGCAAACGAAAGTGCTCCTGGGCTGAGTAATAAACCAAGGAAAGCGGTCCAGCACAGTTAAAGCAACAATGAATAACTTGCGCCCCAGCGCAATGTCACGTAACTAAGAACCAAGGCAACATGAAAGCGGTCCTGCGCGGTCATCAAAGGCAAGCTTGGAACGATTAAAGAAAATGCTTAGAGGACGTTCGCAAGGCAGCAAAACTCCTCTGATACCTGTTCCGACGCTTCTCGTGGCAGGAAGGCTTCAATCAGGAAAATGCCAGGATACGAAGCGCCGATACGGGCGGAACCGCGATGGTTATGCGGATTCCCCCGGAAGCGCATCATAGGAGGAGGCTGACCCTCTGTAAAGCTAGACCGCTCCTTGACTTCAAGGCGGAAGTGAGGATGCGGCGTTCTGTGTAGATGTGTAGGCGGTGCCGTACGGCAAAAGCCGCGACCTGACAGTACCCCCCCCAAAACAAACCCCCCACCCCAGGATCAGACAGGAGTGGCAGGGCGAGGAGAAAGCGGGTGGCCAATGTGAAAGGAACGGACCAAGTCGGGGGCATGACGCACATGTGATAATGCCTCCCAAGAACGCTCCTCGGCACTGTACCCCTTCCAGTCTACCAAGTAATAGAGCCTTCCTCGGGAACGACGAGAACCCAAGATGGCCCTGACCTCATACTCAACATGGCCCTCCACCTGTACAGGCGAGGGAGGAGAAGGGACCACGCAATCCGGGTGTACAGCCCGCAGAAGGGAGACATGAAAGATGGGGTGTATTTTCATGGGGGAAGGCAAGGAGAGCTTCATGGAAACAGGGTTGACTACTCTCTCAATGGCATAAGGACCCACAAAGCGTGGTAGGAGTTTTTTGGAGCCATGCAAGTTAAGGTGACGAACAGAGAGCCACACCTTGTCTCCCTGCTCGTATAGGGGTTCCTTCTGACTGTGTACGTCAGCATGCGTTTTGTAGCTTTCCTTGCCTTTGGCCAATTCGAACCGGGCTTGTTGCCATATATGACACAATGCACTGTGATATGCCCGGACTGTGGGCAACGGACTGTCCTGAGGCTCTTCCCAAGCCATGGTGCGGGGATGCTTCCCTTGTAGGCAGTAGAAAGGAGACATACCAATGGCTGAATGTTTGCTGTTGTTATATGCGTATTCTGCGATCCATAGCACTTCCGCCCATTCCTTTTCTACTACCAGCAGCAGGCAGCGGAGGCACTGCTCCATGGTGTGGTTGGTCCTCTCGGCTTGCCCATCAGTCTGGGGATGGTATGCAGACGAAAAACGAACGTCAAACTCCATGATCCTACATACCTCGTTCCAGAAACGGGACACGAACTGGGAACCCCTGTCTGTGATCAACACCGAAGGAATGCCGTGCAGACGCACCACGTTCTGCATGAAGATTACAGCCAGCTTGGTTGCCGTGGGTAGTTTTTTCAGAGGAACAAAGTGTGCCATCTTGGAGAGGTGATCCACAATGGTGAGAACTGTGGTATAGCCGGTTTTGGTGACAGGGAGTTTGACTACGAAATCCATGGAAATGGTGTGCCAAGGACATGGAGGAAGAGGAATGGGATGTAACTGTCCTGTAGGAATTTCCGGCCGGTTTTTTCCTTGTACACACACGGCACAACGGGCTACATGGTTTTTTGTGTCCTCTTCCATGGTAGGCCACCAGAAGTGTCTCTGTATCAGGTCTAGGGTTTTGTGGTATCCTGGATGATTGGAGAGAACATGATCATGACACATGGTCAACACTTGTTGTTGTCGAGCCGTCTTTGGGAGGTAGTACCTGTTTTCTCTGAGTAGGAAGCCTCTTTCCTGGGTCACGCCTTCGTTTCTTCCTGTTATGATTGATCAGGTTTACGTCATTTCGTAATTGGGCCAGAAAATCTGAGGATAGCACAACCCCCTGGAAATACTGTTCTGGAATGATGGGGACAGGTTCGTTCATGGGTAGTGTTTCGTCGGTCTCTGTTATTCGGGATAGTGCATCTGCCTTGGCGTCCTCTTTTCCTGGTCTGTAGGTTATCGTGAAATTGTATTCATTGAAGAACAGGGTCCAACGGAGTTGTCTGGCTGTAAGGGCTTGTGCTGAACGCAGGAACTGTAGGTTCCTATGATCCGTGTAAATGGTCACAGGGTGTTTGGCGTCTTTTAAGTGATGGCGCCATTCCTCGAATGCCATCTTTATGGCCAACAGCTCCCGGTCAGACACGTGTAGTTGCGTTCTGCAGGTTGGAGCTTCTTGGAGTAGTATGCCACTGGATGAAGAAGCCACGTACAGGCGTCTCTTTGTGACAACACGCCCCCCAATGCATCCTGTGAAGCATCTGCTTCTACTACGAATGGCAACTCCACGTTAGGGTGAACCAGAACGGGGGGCCGTGGTGAACCGTCTCTTCAGTTCCTGGAACGCGTTGTCAGCTTCTGCGTCCCAACAAAAGGAAACACCTTTGCGAAGCAGCCGGGTGATAGGAGCCACCATTCTGGAGAATACTGTGATAAAACGGCGATAATAATTGGAAAACCCCAGGAACCTCTGGATGCCTTTCACGGATGTTGTGGTTGGCCATAGTAGAATGGCCTCCACTTTTTTGTTGTCCATCTGTATACCAGCCGGGGTGATGATATGACCCAGGAATTCGACAGCCTTCATGTGGAAGACGCTCTTTTCCAGCTTCACGTAGAGACGGTGTTTAATCAGCTGTTATAGGACGGCTCGGACGTGCTGGACGTGTTCAGTGGTGTTCCGTGAATAGATCAGTATATCATCGATATAAACGATACAGAAGACATCGATGTAGTCTCTCAATACTTCATCTATGAAGAACTGGAACTCTGCGGGGGCGTTGCAGAGTCCGAAAGGCATGACCTGGTACTCGAAGAGGCCGAATCTGGTCCGGAATGCGGTCTTCCACTCGTCACCCTTCCGGACTCTGACGAGATGGTAAGCCCCCCGCAGGTCCAATTTCGTGTAGATAGATGCGTTTTTCACCTGGTCCAGGAGGCTGGAAATCAGCGGTAATGGATACCGGTTCTTCAAAGTGATGGCGTTCATAGCCCTGAAGTCGATGCAGGTCCTCAGGTCTCCCTCCTTCTTAGCCACAAAGAAAAGAGGAGAAGACACCAGAGACCTGGAATGGCGTATGAAACCGTTGTTCAAGTAGTCATCCCGATAGGAGCGTAGATGTTTGTTCTCCTTCTGGGTGAGGGAATAGATCCGACTGCAAGGAAGTGTGGATCCAGGCAATAAATCGATCCTGCAGTCGAATAAATGATGGGGTGGCAGGGTATTGGCCCCTTTTTCGTCGAACACGGCTGCCAGATCATGGTACACCTCTGGTACATCTGTGTGGGTGACGACCCCCATACCCAGCAAGGGTAAGGAGTGTGCTTGTACGGGGCGCACACCGAGTGGTTCATCACCTGGATAACAGGAGGCGCTGCTGTAGTCCGAATCAAGGGTTGTGACCCTGGACACCCAATCGATTCGGGGGTTGTGGTTTACCAACCAAGGAAGACTAAATATGACCTTGAATTGAGGAGCATCGATAACGTCGAAGCTGATTGTTTCTTTGTGGTGGTTAGCAAAGACCATAATCATGGCTTCCGGATGAGGCCGAAAGTGAGGTCCGTTCCGTCTTTAAAGGCAAGCTTGGAACGATTAAAGGAAATGCGTAGAGGACGTTCGCAAGGCAGCCAAACTCCTCTGATACCTGTTCCGACGCTTCTCGTGGCAGGAAGCTTTAATCAGGAAAATGCCAGGATTCGAAGCGCCGATCCTGGCGGAACCGCGATGGTTATGCAGATTCCCCCGGAAGCGCATCATAGGAAGAGGCGGACCCTCAGTAAAGCTAGACCGCTCCTTGACTTCAAGGCGGAAGTGAGGATGCGGCGTTCTGTGTAGGAGGCGCCGTACGGCAAAAGCCGCGACCTGACAACATGAAGGTGTAGAGCTTCCAGCGATTTTAAGTTTATATGCCAGGTATCGAGGGGAGGAAGTGTGCAAGGCTTTGTGGGTGATACAGGCAGTTGTGTAGATTGATCTTGCTTCGATGGGAAGCCATTGAAGAGAAAAAAGTATGGGTGTGATGTGGTCACTTGCCCCAAAGACAAAATGAGCCGCTGAATGGAGAACGGATTTAAGAGGGGAAAGGTGAGATTTGGGGAGGCCAGTAAGCAGAGAATTGCAATAGTCTAATCTAGAGAGAACCAGAGATTGGACCAAAGTTTTTAGGTCTTGCACCGGAAAGAAACGTTGAATCCCCCAGAGAAGGCGCAGTTGGTAATGTGCGTTCTTTGCAATGGAATTGATGTGGGAGTGTAGATTGAGCCTTTTTTCAAGAATGACACCAAGGGATTTATCGATGTCGACAACAATAGGTTTGTTGTTCAGTAAGTTCAGTTTATTCATCCAATATTGGAGGAGGAGGAATCAGTTTTGGATGGATTCAGAATGAGTTGATGAACTAACATCCAGTTTTGAATAGAGTTGAGGGTAGAGTTGATGATTGAGATTTCGTGTGAGGAAGACAACTTAAGGTAGATTTGGGTGTCATCAGCATAGAGGTGGTAAAGTATCCCAGATTTCCTTAAGAGGTTACTCAATGGTTCCAAATAAAGATTGAACAGATTGCGTGCTTGTATAGATCCTTGAGGGCCGCCTTGACCTACCGTCATTGAAGACGAAAGGCTGTTCGCTATTTTAATCACTTGAGACCTGTCCTAGAGGAATGATGCAAACCATTTAAGCACTGTGCCTTCCAAGCCCATTTTATGTTTTATCGTGTTATGGAGAGTGTTGTGATTAACAGTGTTAAAGGCTGCAGAAAGGTCTAGAAGAATCAGAAGACAAGACTCCCCCAAGTCAAGAATACGCAGGGCATCGTCGATCACTTGCAGCTGGGCTGTTTCAGTGCTGCAGTCTTGCATGAAACCAGATTGGAATTCGTCGAGAAAATTGTTATCCTTAATATGTAGGGAAAGTTGTTTCGCTTAACATCTTTCTGTGATTTTCACAAGAAAAGGGAGGTTGGTGATGGGGCGTAAGTTTTTGAATCACCGGAGGGTTTTTTAGGAAGTGGGGTAACCTGTCCTGTTTTAAGGGCTACAGGAAGGGAGCCTTGGATGAGGAAGAGGTTAACCAGACCGGTCCAATAAGAAAGAGTGTGGGTGTAGAAGTCAATGGTGATGTCACTCGGGGTGGTGTCTGTAGGAGGATGGATATCTGACTATGGTTACCCCAGATTTTTTGCCTTGTGTTTAGCTGGTTTTCGACTTAGTTGGCCTGGAGCCCTGCTAATCAGGGCCCCAGGCTATCTGCTCTCTCTGTAAAATGGACTCCATGTACCCTAGGTACATAACTAATTGGATATTGAGTCACCTTATCAGCCCCTGTACAGTTTACTATAGGTACCCAGGGCATAGGTGCACCCAAGGCCTACCAGGGGCTGCAGCATATCTTTTGCCACCCCTGGCTGGCCATCCAAACTGACACAACTGGCTGATCACTCAGCTGGGGCAAGGTCGTGTAATCACCACTTGCTTAGATATAGTATACCTATGTCTAAACCTATATCTGGACAAATATACACCTATAAGTCACTCCTATGGCAGGTCTTAACAATCCTGGAGGCAGAGTGCTTGGTTTTATGTGAGATGGTGCTCTAGAATGAACTGAGCCTGTCTGCAGCTTTCGGAACCATGTCCTTATATCTGCTCCAGGGTATTGCCATACCATATACTCTTAAGTGCATTATAAACCTCGCGGTTATTGCTAACTTTGGTTTGGCTTTATCAAAACATGTTGTGTAAGGTGTCATACACTTTGGAATACTACCCCCTCGCCAGTTCTGGCGACGGGGGTAGCATCCCACACTTCTAGAGGGAGAAGACATGTTACTTTACTTAAACGCGGTTAAAACTAACCAGAGCCTCAGCATCACAAAATGGATGCTGCTGCCACAGACACGAGTCTGGCCTCCTGCTGCTGACCGAAACTCCGGCAGGGGAGGCCTGGAAAAAAGGTTTCCTGTCACAGGGAGGTGTTACACCACCCCAGACAGGAGATAGTGGATTGAGGCAGGCAGGGCGAGTGAAACTAGACACTGCCTGGGGCACACAAGGTGTCCCATGCATAGCCCAGTTCAAACCGGTGCTGGGGCACTCCAGCCCCAGCTCTGGTGCGAAACTGGACAAAGGGAAAGGGGTGTAACCACCCCCTTCCTGGGTCCCACCCATAGGAGGGACCTAGCAGGTAATCCAGCCCCTTGATTTGGAATAAAGGTAGGAGCTGTGTCCATAGACTTTAGATAATCCTGACTGAAACTTTGAAACGAAACTCTGGACCCTTCGACATCCCACTCGACGTGGAAGACTGAAGAATCTCCCTTGTGGTCAAGGAGTGACCACCCTGTGCAAGCAGGCACCATCAAGCGCCCAACGGTTTGCTTTGTTGCAGCTCCCGCCGGAGTTCGAGCGACAGAGATCGACAAGAACCGGATTCCCAGACATCCAACAGCCCGATCCACAGCAAAGCTGAGACCCGTGGAGGCGATGTGAGACGTGGTACCGGCCATCTTGGAAAGCCTGCGAAGTGCTTCCCGTGCAGCTCCCGATGCACCCTCGAAGCTGTGCATTGGGGGACTGAGAAGCCCCAGCCCCGAGCAGCTTTTGCACCGAAGGTCACTTGCCCGATGGCTAGTGGCCTCTGTGATGACGAACCTTTGAATTTACACCACTGGTCTGGTTGCTCCAGACTGGCCCTTGCTCCCCTGAAAAGGAGCAGCCCATCAGATCTTGCTGATCTGAACCAGAAGCCATCTTCGATTCCTGCGTGGGTTGTATTTGCCAAGGCCTATTGACTCCGATCCGGAAGCCGACACCGCAGACAGCGAGAGCCTTCGTGGGACAGTCCGTGTCCGACTCCTGGTCATCGACGATGCCCCCGGGTCCACGTGGCGGCGGAGACAAGCTTCTCGACAACTACCTGTTTACGCCCGACATCGCCTGGTTCCTTCCTGGTTCCATCCTGGTCACTGGCTAGTGACCCAGACTCTGTCCCCTCTGCTTTCAGGTACTCTACATCTTCGATCCACCCTTGGAACCAACCGGACTCTTCTCTCTGGCCGCCTGCAGCATCTTCATCTCCAGGTTCCATAGAACTCCACGACGAAACCCGACACACTTTGACACCTATGCACCCGCTTCCTGTGGGGGAGGTAACGAGAGTACTCCGGTGCTCCTGTAGTGGTTTACTCCTCTAGTGTCCTAGTTTAAAGTGGTTAAGTTCTAGTCCAGTCGGAAGACTTCTAAATATGCAACTTTGTAACTTTTACGCGCCATTGACTTTGCATTGGTGCACGCGTGTGCTTTAGACACTGCACCCGCATCCTGTGGGCCGCTCCCGTCCTAACTTCAGTTAGTCCAGTGTAGCCCCAGCGATTCTCAAGGCCCTAGGCCTTACCATTGTTCGTGACGTGGTTATTATACCACTATTTTAGTATATGGTTTAAGTGGCCACCGGGCCTAACCATAATTGTGCAACTTTTGTATATTTAACTGTGCTTTTGTTTAAACGCTTGTGCCTCCGTCCTCATAAAGAGTACAGAGGATTATTCTAGTAATAAATACATATATTTTTATAATATATAACTTGTGTGGTGTCCTTTCATTTGGTATTAAAAGGATTGCATATGGTAAAACAGCTGGCTTCACATGCCCTCTTGAGTTTAGCCTAAGACTGCTTAGGTCCATGCTACCCCTAGGATAGCTTGTCTATAAGGTTGACTTACAACCACTCACCATAAGGGTTGTTTGGACTGATACAAGGTGCTCACTAGAATAGTGAACATCATACATCAGATCAACTTCTCACAGTGTCGGAAGAATGGTTGGAGGGTTTCGTTTCAAGAATGCATTTGAGGGCATATTCAGAGAATATGTCAAGGTTCTGCCAAGTGACTAAGGATTTGCGCTCCTCTAGGGGGGTAGGGTGAATGACCTGATCCACCAGTGATTTCACTTTTTAATCAAAGCGTATAGCAAATTCTGCTGCTTTCTTTGGAGGATCGTCAGGATTGAAGGTTGAGGGAGAGACGTTTGTATTTTTGATGAGGTCAAATTGTTTTTTTGGGCTGTGTTTGGCTGAGTCGCAGAGGGTTCCGAAGTGTGACACTTTTTCATGGAAGATGTGTTTGTTTTATTTTGATCTTGCTGAGCGCAGAATAGAGAGATTATTGGTGGATGGTGATTGTCTCCTTTGTTTCTGCAGGAGTCTCAGGTTCTTCTCTCTCTGCATAAAGGGATTTATTGAACTATGGACCCGAAAGAATAGGCCTTGTCTTTTTACTTTGGAGTGGAGCAACATTATCAATTTCGACTGCAAGGCTGGAGAGGCATTGGGAGAGAAGATCGTTGACATCCACAGTAGGGTATAATAATAAAAGTGATAGCATGGCAGAATCGCAAAGAATGTCAAGGTCAACATTTTTGGTGTTATGGATCCAGGTGGTAGTCCTTTTAGGTTGGCCAAGAGTAACAGAGTGAGATAGCTGAAGAGAGAAGGGGATGAGGAAGTGGTCGGACCAGTCTACTGGAAGAGGGACAGCAATAGTTAGCATATCTGCTTTGCATATAACAAGGTCAAGAATTGAGCCCTTCAAGTGTGTTGGTTCGGTGCAGTGTTGGATTAGATCATTTACTGAGAAAAAAGTGGCAAGCCTATTGGCAGTTTAGTCTTTCAAGGAGCCCCAGTGGAGATTAAAATCGCCCAGAAAAATCTGTCTGTCACTTTGAGAGTATTGGTGGCTGGCGAAGTTGGTGAGTTACTTGAGTAAAGAGGAGCAGTAACAGAGCAGGTGATCTATAGCATGAAATCTGAAAGGGAAGCAGTGTTGCACTTAAAGCTCCAGAGAAAGGCATTTGGAGGTATGGAAGGTAAGAAAAACATTGACTTGAAGGGAGTTTCTGAAGATGATTACAGTGCCTCCCCCAACTTCATCTGTTCTATCGTTTCTAAAGATGGAGTAGTCGGTGGGTAGCAGGAGATCAAAATTAGTATGAGAGGCGCTGTTGAACTAGGTCTCAGTGAGGAAGAGAATGTCAAGATTGTGAAGACTAATGGTGTCAGAAATTTCCAGCTTGTTTCTAACTGCAGATCTGCAGCTGTGGTGCAAGCAGCGCAACTCTGACAGGACTGTTTTGGTGAAGGGGGTGTCAAATATCTTTATTCGGATATACATTATCCATAAAAGTACAGACATACACATAATCACGTACATAGTCCATCATTATTTAAAATCAGCGTTAAAATATTCAAATAAAATATTAGTAGGTTATCCATATCTTTGATGACGACGACGGTATTAAAGTGACAGTGTGCAAAATGCGATATTTCCCTTTGGAGCAGCTAGGAATGAACAAATCACTAAATCTCAGATTACAATTAGCAGCATCAGATAAAGTGCAACTGTGCATAGTACAAGATGTAAGTGCAAGCAATACAAAAACCAATAAATACATATGGTACAGCCTAATCCGACAATCATCAATTCATAGAAGAACGTGAACGAATGGCCATTTTCAAAAAGGTACACACTCGATATATAATGTCATAATTTTTAAGCTGGAGAATGGTTTTGTATGCTACCTTAAAATCCTTTATGCCTTTGGCTCTGAAGAACGGTATCAGTAGCTGCATGCTGTAATTTTGATAAAAAAGAGCAAAAGAACAAAAAATGTAACAAAGACTGTGAAGGGGTGTGTGGGCTTATAGGGGTGATGGAGATAATGTTCCTGTATGAGGGTGCCAGGGTAGAATCAGACTGATGTTTAGTGGCAGAGGAGATGGTCCGGATAGTGCACAGAGTAGACCTAATTGGAGAGGAGAGGGGACGGGGATGGCGTTAGAAGTCTTGTAACTAGCCAGTAAATTAGTGATGTCTGCAGAAGACAGATTATGTGAGGCTTTTTGGGGCGCGGGAGCAAGGTATTCCTCTGGAGTTTGGGGAAGTGGGTGCTTGCCAGGGAAATTGGGTTGTTGGGAAAGTTGGAAGTTTTAGTACTTAGGAGTGAGATGGAGGCTTCAAGCTGGGAGATAGAGGAGATGAGAAGTCCTAGTTTGTTTTCTAAAGTGAGTAGGGCTGAGCACGGAATGTTGGGAGGATCGATGGGTTCCGGAGGGAGTCCAATTGGTGAGGGAGGGCAGGGAGAAGTGGAGGTGAGGAAGGAGTAATGGGGTGCAGGAGTGAAAGGCGGAGATAGATGGCGGCTCGGTTTCAAGAAGGCATGTTGGCAATTAAGGAGTGGATGGCCAGGAACTGCTTAAGACTCAATTCAGAAAAGACCGAGGTGATTATTTTTGGAAAGTTATCTCCTCTGTGGTCTTCAGTTTGGTGGCCTCCATCACTTGGAGCCTTACCAACCCCCGTTCAGAAGGTTAGGAATCTAGGGATTATCTTCGACGAAAAACTGAATTTTGTTAACCATGCTAATCAGATAGCATCCTCAGCATTCCTTAAACTCAGGCTTTTAAGGAAAATCATACCATTTCTTCCAGAGAATGCTGGGAAAACGGTGGTGAGCTCCCTGGTACTTTCGTCCCTGGATTATTGCAATGGCTTATTTGCAAATGCTCAATCTCGGGTGGTTGCCAAATTACAACTAATTCAAAATGCAGCGGCAAGGCTGCTGTCTGGCACTTCCAAATTTAAGCCGATTAAGCAAGTAATCAGGAATTACCACTGGCTAACGGTCAAAAATCGGATCAGATTTAAAACCTTATGCCTTACTTTTAAAGCGCTACATCGTCTTGGGCCGGAGTTTCTTAAACAGAAGCTCATCCTCTATCGCCCTACTAGACCACTTAGATCCGAATACTCGCACCAACTAACGGTGCCACGGACTAGGACTGTTACATGGGGAGACAGATGTTTTACGAACACTGCAGCCAGACTCTGGAATACTCTTCCGCTGGCGATTAGATCCACCCCTTCACTGTTTCAATTCAGAAAACTGTTGAAGACCTGGTTGTTCGATCAATGATTTCCTTCTCTACTTTATCACTTTTGGAGAGCGATAATGTTTCCACTGAGACAATAAGTTGAGCCACAGCGCCAAGACACCCACGGGTAGAAGTCGCGCTTTATAAATTTTTAAAAATAAATAATTAAATAGATGGTGGTTGGAAGAAGTCGGTGCATCTGAGGTGGAAAGAGAGTTATCTTTGCAGCTGTTGAACAGAGGAGAAGAATTGAGTTAAAATTTAGGAGGAGATGTGCGTGAAAAATGGAGAAAGGGCGGAATGAGTGGAGTGAAACGAGGGGAGTCAGGAATGGCAGGAGGTTAGTGGAAAAGAGAGGAGATGGGGCTGGAGAGGTCCCGTGGGCTGGGGGCAGTGAGTGGAAGGGGGCTGGCACCAAATAGAGCAGGGGGATTGACCTAGGGAGTAGTTGAAGGGAGAGTATGGTTCTGCTAGGCCCAGGTGAGGGAAAAGGAAGAGATTGCCAGGGGGGATACAGGGTTGAGCAGCAATTATGGAGAGAAGGGAGAATGAGGAGAGAAGAAAGGGGTTCGCTGAGAATTCAGGATGCAAAGAGAGGGGAAGAGGAAAAGGGAGGGAATAAGGGGGAAAGTACACAGAGTTAACTGGGAAATCAGGCTGTTGGAAAGATGGGTTTAAAAAGGGGGTGGTGGGTTATTCATTAAGGAGTCGCTTTACAAAGTGCGGCTTCACTGGCTTACCCAAAAGTTATTGTGGGCTTACAGCCTGCCCCTTCTTACCACTGAGTGACTTTCTTGTCAGTCATTTGCTTACTTTTTATTCAGTGGCTTTCCTTCTATTCTATTAATTGGACGTCCCTTGAAACATAATTTCTTACCCACCTTTTCGACTGGATAACTTGTATCATTCCACAGCTCAAATTCATGGAATACCTTTTTTATTTTCCATTAAGCATTTCATGAGTGCAATTGGTTTCTACCTCTCTTCGTCATAGCCTTTGCCCCCGTAGTCTGTTGCTTCCCACCCTTCCAGCTTATCTGTAAAAGCAAAGCAACAAGCATATTTTTCTGGGGTATGACTAAAGAGAAGACTTTATTTTTCTATTTTTTATTTTTATTTTATTGCTCCACAGTATCAAAACAAATTACAACATAATTATTTCATACATTCATATGATCACTAAATGCCCCCCAGATACACATTCCAATCTTCCTTGTCCCTTTTGCTGAATATAAACTCAGTTCTAAACTAAATAAGTGGTGTTCAGACTGAAGCCAGTCAGCAGCTATGGACAATCGAGCTACAACCATTGCTATAAAAATCAAATAGCGATGTTTAAACATAGGGGTCCCCTTTTCTAAACCTTGCCCAATGCATAATAACATTATAGCAGGAGTAATTTTAATAGGTATCCCAGTAATCATTGACAACATTTTTTCAATATCCCTCACGTAACTGGACAATTTAAAGCAACTAAAAAAAATATGTAGACTATCCACATTATCGCACCCACAACGAAAACATTTGCCATCATACCTCCCGCCTCATTTAAGCATACGTGCCGGGTGTAATAAAAATTAAAAACAGTTCTAAAGCATTGAGATTTCAAATTAGCAGATAGAAGAGTTTCCCTGGACATTGCAATAGCTTTCCCTATAGATATATTATGTACCCCCAATACCATAGACCTTTGAGCATTATGTTTCTCCAAATCATCCGTTCTGCCAGATAGTAACATCTTTCATATAACACCCCAATTTTCTCCTGCCGTCTTACAGCTTCAATAATTGGGTTTGGTGTCAATACCAAATTTTTTCGACCGAGAAAATCACGGATTTGGAGAAATTAAAAAAAATTGTGTTTTCGGCAAATTATATTGTCTGACTAAATCTTCATACATAGGAGATTTCTATGAGGCTGGAGGGCTATTTTCTATCTGTAAAATGCCCTTATTCCTCCAACTTAATGCCACCCTATCCCAAAACAATGGGTGGAAGAATCTTTAAAGCATTCGTGGGTGTATAATATGTTAGTCCTTCCAACAAAAGTAGTTTCTGTATATTTCTCCATACCGTAAATACAGCTACTATTACTTTAAACCGTGTCCTTTTGAAATAGCTGCCGTCAATTTCCTTAAAAAGACACTTCCTTGCCTCAGAACCCAACATCAACTTAAATATTGAGGGAGCCTCTGCTGTATTGCTAGCATCCTCCCCAGTCAATAATACTCGCATCTTTAATAAAAACAAACATAATAGTAAAATATAAAATCGGGTATCGCCCAGCCCCCCCTCTCTCTTGATAATGTCATAAATCTTGTAGCACGCTTGGGTTTGCCTGGGGCACAAAGAAATTTAGCACACAAAGATTGTAATTGTTGAAGTTGGGCCTGCATCACTTCCAGGGGAATAGATCTAAATAAGTATAACGCTCTTGGTAAGATATTTATTTTTATGATGTTACCTCTGCCAACCAATGTTAGATGTAATTGCCCCCATCTTTTTAACGATTCTCTGGTACTACGTAGTATGACCAACCAATTAGCATCATCCAGTTCTAACATTGATGTTCTAATTTTGATACCCAAATATGTGACTTCTTTTACCAATCTAACATCATTTAACACAATGTTACCCGTACATAGCAATTGTGTTTTAGTTACTAAAAGTTTATAATCCGGTACTTGACTGAATTCATTGGCTAGATGCTCGATCTCCTTAAGTGCAGAGATTGGGTCAACCGTAGTGATAGCTACATCGTCCGCATATGCGAAGACAGAGTGTGGGATCTCCTGCACTATAAAAGGTTTAATTAAAGGACTATTTACCAGCGTATCTACAAACTGGTTTATGTATAGAGAAAACAACAATGGGGAACAAGGACATTCTTGCCGAGTTCCTCTAGTGATCCTCACTGGCTCTGAAACCATAACCATTGCAGCAATTTTAGCGACCGGTGTAGTATACAATACCTGTAAAGCAGTCATAAACCCCTTACCAAATCCTGCCCGATACACCAATTTCCACAAATAATTCCACTCCACACGGTCAAATGCTTTTTCAGCATCCAATAAAATTAGCCCTAGTTCCTATTTTTCAGCCTGAGCTATGTCAAAGAGCGTCACCACCTTATTCGCATAAGTAACCGTCCCGCGTGCAGGTATGAACCCATGCTGATTCACTGACACTAATGCTCAAATAATCTTTGCCAAATGATTGGCCTGAATTTTCGAGTACATTTTTTTGCCATCACAGTTCAACAAAGATATCGGATGATATGATCCCGGCAAATCTGATGCTTTCTCCTTTTTCCTAAAGACCACAATAGTGGCCTCTTCCCATGATTTGGGAGCTTGCCCGTGCTGTGCTGCCCTAAAAGTGGCCAACATTTTGGTCTTAATCTAATTAAAAAATACCTTGTAATTCTCTCCTGAGAGTTTATCAGGTCCCGTGGCTTTCCCCATCGCCAAACTAATAACCGCTGTTTCTAATTCCTCCATAGTAATTGGGCAATCCAATTGCTCCACCTCATCTGGATCTAGTTGTGGTATATCCCCCCCCCGTAAATATATTGTTACCCACATCCACCACTTCCTGATGTGTGTACAATTCCGTGTAAAACTGATGAAAAATTGCCAAAATCCCTTGAGGATCTTGACATGGTACACCTAAATTATCCTTTAACTCTGATATGCGGTGGGAGGCTTCTTTCATACGCAGCCGTAAAGCTAGACACCGACCAACTGCTTCCCCATACTCATGGCATTGCTTTTTATATACCAAATAATTTCTCCCATTCTCCCTATTCCACACCCCTTTAATTGTGGCCCGACATCTAGCAGCCTCATTCTCAAGGTCCAAAATATTTCCCCGCTGTGCTATCCCCTGAGTCAATCTCAAATTAGAATATAGTTCCTGTAGCTCTAATTTAGTTTTTTTCACATGATATAGACCAATACTCAATGCTTCGCCCCTGAAACAAGCCTCAAAGGTATCCCATATGATTGCCACATGGGCGGATTGTCTATTGCATTAAAAAAACACTTTAATCCAACTAGTCCTATGCTCTCTAAAACCATCATCTACGCACAGCTTCCGATCAAAAGAGAAATCTCTAGGTCTAGAATTAAGACCAATTGCCCCTATCTCTAAAACAATTGGAGCATGATCTGATGAAAGCCTAGGAAATATTTGGACCGAGGCTCCTGTTAAATATGCGGTAGATAAAAAAAAAAAAAGAAAATCCAGCTGTACCACTTTCTTATGGGAAAAAGAATAAAACGTGTACCCCGGATCCATAGGATATAAGTTACCCCATACATCGACCAAACCATGATCATTCATAAAATTGTATAAGGCATTGAAGACCCGCGGTGTACGTCCCTTATATCCTCGTGGTCCTTCCTGCAGCTCCTTATTAGCCAAATTAATGTTTACATACACATACAATCAGCGGAGTTGGCCATAATGCAAGTTCCAAATTTAAATCCTCCATAACTGCAGACTCATCTAAATTAGAACCATAAATAGTACAAACTGTGCATTTACTACTGCCAAACATACACTCTGCTATAGCCCACCGGCCTAACTTATCCGCGAGACAGCGATCGGTTGTCTGCACATTCGCTTTAGCTAATATTGCAACACCGCGGGTCATTGAAGTTTGCTGAGAAGCCACTAAGAGTGAAAACCATAACTCTCTTAAGATATTATGTTTGCTCCAGGGTATGTGCGTCTCCTGGACACATACCAAATCCGGTTGAATAGTACGGAGTTCGGCAGCAACCCTTTTCCTCTTGTTGAAATTATTAAGGCCGGAGACATTTAAAGAACACATTTTAACCCCCATGGAAGCCATCATAAAACCAAAAAAGGGCAGTGTCAATGGCCATTTCAAATACGCTACATTTACACATACCAAACAACATCCTTGATGCTGTGTCAATATTTTATTACCATTTTTTATTTTTGGTCCTGTGGAGTTTTTCCCCATTATACCCCAACTAGGTGCCCCCCCCCCCCACGAGTCCCCCCCCCCCCCCCCCTTTAACAAGGCTTTAGAACCCATGGTTCTGTAGATGCCAAGCTTCCGTGCACCCCCTGCCTTTGCTCTCAAGCCCCTCCAGTCATGGGAGAGGAGAATCTTCCCTCCTCCCTGGTTGGACGGGAAACACATAAACATAACTGTCAACTATAAAGGGTAGAGGGAGTATAGCCACTTAATTAGGAAGAAAAAAAAGAGGGAAGGAGGGGCAGACCCTTACATTGCAAGCAAAAGAAAAGACAAACTTCTTGTGCCTGATCCCCTATACCTTACCCTCCCTGCCCACTATTATACATCCGTCCTATAACAAAGGAATCCCTAAATAGAAATTCAAATACTCTTTAGCACACCCTTCATTGGTAAAGAATCGAGTACGCTCCTGAAACATCACTTTTAATTTTGCTGGATTCATCAGGTATGCTTGAGCCCCTTTGCCTTGAAACAGTGTAATAAGCTGCCGTAACTGCCAGCGATTCTCTACTGTGTACCGGCAAAAATCTGGTCTTACTAAAAACTCAAATCTTTTCCAGCTCTTTTCTTGTCGGGACGTGCCAAATGAAAAACCTCCTCTCGAGCCAAAAAACTATTAAATGAGATTAGGAAGGAAAGCTCTAGGTTCATCATCTACCTGACCTGCTCGAAGACGAATATTAAATGGAAACTTATGTGCTTGTTCAATCTCCCTGTCCCAGTCACACCTAGTGAGCCCAGGAAAGGCATTTGTGAACAAATCCACTATGAACTTGCGCAGATCCTGCCCTTCCCTTTGGAATCTGCAATACTCTTAGATTGTTCCTTCGTGCATGATTTTCAATGTCAGCTGTTTTCCACTGTATATCTTCCTTAATAGAACGGAGTGATTCAGTCACTGCCTTCTGCTCATGCCAGTTAGTCTTCTAAATTAGAAATACGTGTTTCTGCTTCATTAAATCTTGAATGAAAGTCAGCATACGATTTAGCAAGCCTTCGCACAGAGTTTTGTAGTTTGCGGCACAAGTTTTGAACTCTCTGGCTTTCATCTCTTGTTTCCTCTCAGTGAGACATGATTGATTGATATATTAATGACAAATAAATATCTTCGCCTTCGCAGACTGTTGCCAATTCTCGACCTCCCCCCTACCCGCATTATGCTCCTGCACAGTATGTGGTCTACCATCTATAAAGTCGCCAGAATCCTCCAAGCAGATACTACTATGATCGCTGCCACCGGCCACATTTATCTGCTCAGAACACTGTACCACCAGAGCCTCACAAGATGACGTAGACTGTTCCGACAGCACCTATTCAGCCCTGCTGCAAGTTCGAGCAAAATGTTCAACATTTAGTGCCGGCAGAGGTAACAGCTCGTAAATCAAACCAAACTGAGACGTGAGTTTAACCAGAAAATCTCTCTTAAATGGTCTTGAAAGTCGGCAGAATGATATTATTTTATCGCATGATTAACTCCATCTCCGTTCAAACGATCCCTTTGCGAGCTCTGGCAGGAGCAGTCAGCTCACACGTCCACTCGCGCGGACGCCATCTTGCCTATTTGCCACCACCCTTGCCACTAACTAAAGAGAAGACTTTAAGTTTTTTTTGTTTTGTGCATTCCACACATTGCATAAATGCACAGGCCTTGACACATGGAGGTTTCTATGGTGCTATTGAATGGGCTTGTGCCTGCACTCACTATCGGGCGTAAAAAGGTATATTTATCATGACTGTCAAGGTGATACCTCTATTCCTGGAGGCCTATACATCTTCTCCCTGGTCTGATGCAGAATATCAAATGGCTGGCGCATGTTTCAGTTTTGAATGCTCTGAAAAGCAAATTTGGCCTTTGCAAGTGTATTCTTTAAATTCTGACATTCCTTTTCTCTTTAAATTATGTTCAGAGTTTTTGAGTGAAAAGTATTTGATAACTAAAGCAGCCCATTTACATAGACTGAAAATATTGACTTCAATGGGCAGTTGAAGTTGAAGAATTGCCTTAAGAAGTGTTCACTTTTGTTACAAAGTGAGATGACACTGGTAAGTACAGGAGAAGGCTTTATTTCATCTCTCCACCACCACAAGTTCCAGTCAACTGTGAAATGTTCGCAGAACAAAGGCTTGGCACATGCCAAATAGGATAGAGAGGAGGGGGAACGGAAGGTAACACATAGATAATTATAACACACCTCCTTTACATAGGGTGACAAAAAAGGTGAGGAGAAAAAGAGGAAGAGGAGGAGGGGAAAATAAACAACAAGCCTTGGAAAAAACAGACCAGAAGAATAAAGAGTGCACAGGTTGTAAACACAGTAATGAAGAAATCACTTTACACTGTAATCCTTATACCACACAGGTGATGATTTGGTTCTCTGAGATCTCCTTGGAATGGTTTAGGAAGGTCAACACGTACCCATTCTCCTTCCTGAAACACCTTGGATTTCACATGCTCGTTCTGATCATATCTGCTTTTATATTTGACCTGGTGTGCAGAAACTCTCCTAGTTATTTCGCTACTGTCAAACACACACTCCCTTTTTCATCACCCATGAAGCAGACAACCTGGTCTTAGGAATCCTGCCCTTCAAAGACATGAACGGGGAAACCCCAGTAACACAATTGGGAGTAGAGCGATATGCCCATACGGTTTCCTGCAAGGCAGAAATAGCAGGAGTACCTAGTGATTCCGCTCTTTGTAGACACTCATTAGCACCGGGGCAATACAAGGCATTATGATGAGTAACATTTAAATCTGATAAACACGCTTTCATAACTTCTGACGTGAATTGTACCCCATTGTCAGTCACTAAGATGTCAGGAATGCCTTTTTCAAAGAATGCCCCTTTCAAGAACTGGATGAGGGCCTCCGTATTGATTTGGTGTACATACTTGAAATCCAACCGAGCGTGATAGTCCACCAATGCCAGAATAAAATGCTTGTTCAACACCTTGAGATTGAGAGGGCCAATAATGTTGAGTGCTAATTTGGACCAAGGGCTATCTAGGACCTCTACGGGTGACACTCCCAGGAGAAGGGCACGGGGACTGAGGGGAACTTCCCACCCCAACCCCCCACTCAGCTCAGATACAATGGAAGTCCAGTACTTGGTGAGGATGTCGCAGGACCAAACCAAGTGATAGAAATCGGCTGTGTCCGCTTTACAGTGCGGGCAATGTGGGGTCAGGAGGAAGCCTGCCCTGTGGAGTCACGCCGGGATAAACACAGTCGGCAAAAGGTTTCACACACTCAAAGACTGAACTCCAGGCCAATTGTTTTTATATCAAAGATATAGTTGTTTTATTTTTAGAACCAACAGGTTTCAAAATATACTGTTCTCAATATGCGAGTTCTCAGATGAGTACTTTGCAGAAAGGCAATAAACGTTGTAAACACAATAGGTACAAGGGTTGCAGTAGGCAACACAATTCTACACACAATTTAGCATTGAGCTCAATGGGGTTTCCTATATAAACACAGTTGATTACTTTGTTGATTACTTTGGTAGTTCCAGGACTGGAACCTAGATTCAGTCCTGGGGTCTAAGCTGAAAACAATTTAGTAAAAACGTTTTAGTTATTACAGTTATTTTTCAGGAATATAAAGCTATTTTAAAAGTTCACACTTAGAAACTTTTCAATGAAAATCTGGCAATGTTATCCAATGGGAGAAAATTCAAGTTGCAGGTAAAGTACGATCTCTTTACTTTTGTAATCCAGCACTGGGGTCTCAACTTAAAACAGGTAAGTAATTATGTTTCAATATTTGGTATGATTTTTAACCCCTTCCAGGCTGATGACGAGCTCAGCTCGTCATGAGCGTAACCTGCCGTGCGCTCATGACGAGCTGAGCTCGTCATGTAACGCAGTAATTTTAAAATTGCCGCGCACAGCGGGAAAAGCCGCCGCAGCGATGCGGTTAAAGAAAATTTCAAGTTTTCAAAAGTAGACAGAAGAAATTTCATAGAAAAGCAGACGATTGATTCCTATGGAGAAAATACAGGTTACTAGTAAACCCGGTAAGGATTACTTTTGCGGTTCAGTACTGGGCTACAAGATACAGTACTGGCTTCTCTCCTGATCACAGGTGAGTACTTCGGAATTCGGAATACGATTGATTTTATATGAATATTTTAAGTTTCCAAAACTTCACACTTAGAATATTTTTCGAGTCAAACCAGTCAATGTTATCCAATGGCAGGTAAGTGAGTTATCGGTTTCCAGGTGAGTACTCGACTGGTGAAATTAAGGTTCTGGGCATAGACTCAGGGGTCCCCCAGGGTCAGGCAGGTACAGTTGGTTCACCCGCAGCAGCACAGGGGCGGCCGGGTGCAGAGGTAGTTGGGCCCAATGTTATCCAATGAGGGGCAAGGGGCCTCCGGTGGGTGCCTGCTGGCTAGCAGGCCACGCGGCTGTGGGAGATGGGCTCCTGGTCACTTGCTCAGGGCAAATGGGGAAGTAGGATGTGGCAAAGGTTGCACGTCCAGAGGCACTCGGGCGGCTGGGTGCAGGGTGCTTTTAATCTATCGGGCGCTCAATGTTATTCAATGGGAAAGGTAAAAAATGAACAAAGGCTGCAGGCTCGGGGACGGAGACTCTTCAGGGGGCGACCACCACTTCGAGAGGTAGGTTGGGATCTTGGAGCACAAGTAGGTTCCCCAAAGGAAGGCACAGGGGGCTGTAGGGTGCCGGATGCAGGGGTGTCTTTGGGTGTCGGGAAATCTTACCCTCAGCTGGTCGCGGTTGGGGTGGCCCCTTGTTGTGAGTCTGCAGGCGTTGTCTGGTTCGTCGAGGAGGGTCTTTGGGCACTGGACTTCGGGTCCCAGTCGCCGGCGGGACGTCCTTGTGGTCTTGGATCACTTGGGCACGGGCCAGGCTCGGCGGGTGCAGAGTGGGTTGGTCCGGAGCTTCCTGGCTGGCACCAGGGGTGTTGTTGCTGCAGATCCTCTGCTGATGGGAGTCCCAGTCTTTAAGAGGGTCAGGGCAGGCAGGTCCTCTGGGTGTCCTAAGGTTGCTGTCCGCAGGAGTCACCGGGATTTAGGCAGGAGCAGGTTCCAGGATCGACAGGCTGGTAGGGCTGGGGCCAAGTCAGTTGTTGTTGTCCTGTTGTTAGCAGCTGCACGGCGGGTCTTCTTCTTCTTGGTCTTCTTCTTTTTCTTATCGGGATCTGAGGAAGGAAGGTTTAGGATGCCCCAAAATACTAAACTTAGGGGCGTTACAGGTAGGGCAAAGGCAGGGATCAATAGGTCCCTGTCCTGGGGTGGGTACACCCCCTAGCCTGCTCCTCTCCTGTGGCAGGAGCCTTGCTGTGATTGGGCAGGACTCCCCATCTTCAAGATGGCTGGAGCCCGGGGGCGTGCTTCACCTCGCCTCCTCCACCCGAAGGGTGGGGTTGGCACAGGTTGGAACACCCCCCTTCCTGACGTAGGGTTTGCCGCCAGTCCTGAGAGGCTCTATTGTTGATGGGTTGTTGTTTACCAGGGATCGATACATTTGGGATATCACCCCCTTCCTAAGCTTCCCATAAGGAGCTTGGCCTCTAAGGGACTAAATTCAGGGATGGTTGTGTGGTCAAGGACATGAAAGGTCCGGGCGCGTCGCAACTGGAGATACCGAAAGAATTGGGTGGAGTGCAAGGAGTATGTCTTTTGGAGGTCTTGGAAGGAGAACAGATGCTCCTCCTTCCATACGTCTCCCAAGCAAGTCACCCCAATTAGGTCCCATTTCTGGAACCCTAGTAGTGTTGCAACCTTCCGTAGCCATGTGCCATGCCAGAATGGGGTTTGTAGTGAGAGTTTGGTGTCCCATTGGATATATTGCAGCGCGGAACACCATGCCAGGAGGACAGTGCGGGTATGTTGGTAGGGTGCGTTGGATTGGGGCCCCATAGAGCATGGTCTGAACACGGGGGAATCCGAGGCTCTCTAGCTCCAGTCGATAGGTAGGGACCGACCATCCTCCATTAACCCAGTGGTGTATCACTAAAAGGCGAGTGGCCAAGTAGTACAGGAATGGGTTAGTCATTCCCATCCCCATCGTATGTGGGTTGTTGACACGTTGTGAGTGTCAGTCGCGATCTCGCCACGCCCCAGAGGAAGGTCGTGATTAGACCATCTAGGGCATGGATTCAGCCACAAGGGAGATGGGGAAGAAGGTTTTGAATGATGTATAAAAGACTGGGGAGAATCATCATCTTAAACCGTGCGACTTGGTCTAGGGGATTCAATGGGAGGGTCTGCCACGACAGAGGTCCTCTTTCACGCGCTTGACTAGTGGGGTGAGATTAAGGAACCAGGTCAGTACGGGAAGGGATGCCACCCAGGTCCAGAGATATTTGATTGAGGGCCTACGCAAGGGAATGGTTGTTTGCCAATCCACACATTCCCTCGAGACATGAAGAGGCCCCACTGTAGATTTGTCCGGGTTGAGACGCAGTCTCGATGCCTTCTCGAACAGGTGCAGGATGTGTAGAGATCTTGGTCTGGCTCTGGCCGGGGCCGACATATCGAGGAGGATGTCATCAGCATGACGGGTGAGCCATTCCTCATGAGATTTATGCCAGCGCCAGCCCTGGATCTGGCCATCACTACAGATACAACATGCCAAGGGTTCAATCGCAAGAGCAAATAGGAGAGGGGAAAGCGGGCATCCCTGGCGGGTCTCCCTCGATCAGAAACTCATCCGACAGTGCACCATTTATGAGGACTCTGGCTGACAGAGTAAAGGACCGTCACCATCCCTTAGTTTTCCAGCCCCTTTCAATGCCCGAGAGGCAAACAAAACTATTTGCTCCTTACCCTCACATACTGTGTAAGACTAGCCCCCAAATCCTGTTGCTGGCATCAGTGTTCAGTAGTGTGGGTTTCATGGGGTCAAATCTACCCAGGGAATGGGTCGCAACAATACCTTCCTTCACCGACATGAAAGCATCATGACACTCTTTACTCCACACGTAAGGGACCTTGGACTTCAATAACATCCACCACGGTTCCACAATGCTGGCGTAACTACGAACAAATTTATGGTTTAAATGTTTTTATTGATTTAAAGTTTTTATACACACAGACATATCCATGTATGTTTAGCTGTCAGCATCAATGTTAGAACAGTATAACCGGACAGTGTGAATTGAGTGTACTAGCCTGCTCTTAGAAACATGTTCGGCTGATATCACGGACATGAATTAAAAACTATAGGGAAAAGGAAAAAGGGAACAAAACACCCCCCCTAGTAACCCCCCTTCCCCCCGTCCAGTGCCCCCTCTCTTCCCCCCAGCTCCACAGCCCACCCTAAGCAGTACCAAGCCCTCAGTGGCCCCCCTAGCAGTCCATGCGCCGTGGTTCCGTAAGGCGTAGCAACCTAAGATATCGGGGACATGTGACTTCTCGAAATTCGGTAGATAATAATGACAAGAATGGGCGCCATAGTTCATCGTATTTAGATCCCTCCCTTGCCATTGTAAGTGCCAACTTCTCCATGCCCAGCACATGCCATAAGCGGTGCAGCCATACCGTAAAGGTAGGGGTGTTGTTAGTGCTCCAATGTGTAAGAATATTTTGCACCGCTGAACCCAATGCAATAGCCATCTGCCTGCCTCTGCGAGATCTAAGTGGGTAGGTCAGGGGGTTGGGGAGTCCCAGTAACACATAGGCCGGGAACCGCGGCATCTCCGTCTCAAAGTGTTTGTCCACCTCATCTAACACCTGGTCCCAATAAGGTTGAATATGTACGCATTCCCACAAGTGTACTAGATTGCCCACCTGGCCACAGCCACGCCAGCAAGTCGCCTCCCGAGTGTGATCCATCGCGTGTAAGCGCTCCGAAGTATAATACCAATACGTCACAATTTTCGTGAGCATTTGTGAGCCCCATGTGGTACGCAGAGTGCCGAGCCCTATAGTATATCCCATCCCACTCCTTGTGGCTGAGCGTTCTGCCCAATTCTCTCTCCCATCGTTCCCTACTAGGATTATGTGCGTATGCCTGTGTGACCTGCAACATCTTATAAAGATCAGAGATGAAGTTTTCTGTCGGATGTGCGAGTGATGAGCCAACGTTCGTAAGGGGAAAGGTGCCTATCTGCGCTCGAGCGCACCTGTGGTTGGAGTGACCAGTGCCGTACCTGTAGGTATCAAAATCTTTCAGCCTCTGGGAGACCATACTCCTGCCTGATTTGGGGAAATGAGATGACCCCTTCATCCCCATAGATGTGACACAAAACCTGACATCCAGCAGGCCTCCAACGTGCAAATGCTGCCGAATCTGTGCCAGGGATAAAATCGGGATTGTCGACCAACTGGGTGAGGGGAGATGGGAAGGTGGTAAGTTTGTGCTTGATGCTGGTAGTATCCCATACCTCCAGGGGGACCCGCGTTATGTGCGAGGCATACAAATTTGGGGGCCTATGAGGCCTACGCAGGAAAGGAATTTCTTGCAAGGGTCTTACCGCCACTGCCTGGTCCTGAAACAACCAGTGTTTCTCCGATACCCATCTACTCCATTCGACCAGGTGCCGCAATTGCACCTCCTGAAAGTATAGCCGGAGATCAGGGACTCCCAGCCCTCCCTCCTCTGGGGGGGAAGTGTCACCAGTGTCCTTCTCATTCGCGGTTTCCGACCGCTCCAAATAAACTGGGCTAGGTCGGATTGTGTCTGCCGCGGCAGGTGGTCGGAGAGGAAGGGTGTGGAAGAGGTAGAGGATCTGAGGTAACACCGTCATTTTGACCGCTGCAATTTTGCCCAACCAAGAGAGGGGATAGTGTTTCCATCGACCCATTTCTCTGCGGATTTTCCTGCGTAAGCTATCATAGTTAGTGGTAGCCACTGCAGGGAGGGATGGAGCCACCTGTAACCCCAGATATGGGATTGTGTCCGCCGCCCATTGAATGGGAAGCGAGGCTTGTAGATAGTCCCGAGTGGACTAGGTCAATGAAAGGTCTAGGGCCATTGACTTGTCCGCAATCATTTTGAATCCAGCCGCTCGAGCAAAAGCATCCAAGTCTGCTAGCCATGCCGGGAGGGCGCTTCTCGGATTAGCTAGTGAGATTAACACATCGTCCGCGTATAGGCTAATTTTATGGACGTATCCACCAAACTTAATCCCTGCTAAAGGCTCCATGGAGAGGGCAAATAAAAGGGGCGACAACGGACACCCCTGTCTTGTATCCCTCTCGATGGGGAAACGAGAGGAGGTGTGCTCATTCACTCTGACCGTGGCAGTGGGAAATCTGTAACAATTAAAGACAAAAGTACGAAACCTCTCCCCTATCCCCACCCTCTCCAGCACCTGCTCCAAGTAGGGCCAGTGGACGCGGTCGAACGTGTAGGAGAGTAGGGTCTGCTTCCTATGGTCACCCCCACTTTTTGCTGTGATTCACTGTTTTTTCGACTTTAGTGTGGCTGTGGGCCTGCTAATCAGACCCACAGCCCAGCTGTGCTCTCTCTAAATTCATACCATGTACTTTAGGTACATAACTAATTGGGTATTGGTTGACCTTTGTTAGCCCCTGTATAGTCTACCATAGGTACCCAGGGCATAGGTGCATCCAAGGCCTACCAGGGGCTGCAGCATGTATTATGCCACCGCTGGCTGGCCATCCAAACTGATACCACAGGCTGAACACTCAGCTTGGGCAAGGTGGCGTAATCACCCCCTTGCTTAGATATAGTATTCATATATCTACCCTTATATAGAGAAACATATATACCTATATGTCACTCCGATGGCAGGCCTTGACAATCCTGAAGGCAGAGTGCTTGGTTTTATGTGAGATGGTGCTCTAGCATGAGCTGAGCCTGTCTGCAGCTTTTGGAACCAAGTCCTTATAGCTGTTCTATGATATAGCCATACCATATACTCTTAAGTGCATTATAATCCTCGCTGTTAATGCTAACTTTGGTTTGGCTTTATCAAAACATGTCGTGTAGGGTGTCAAACACTTTGGAATACTACCCCCCCCCCCGCCAGTTCTGGCAGCGGGGGTAGCATTCCACCCTTCTAGAGGGAAAGGACATGTAGTTACTGCTTTACCCGGTTAAAGTTAAACAGAGCCTCAGCATCACAAAATGGATGCTGCTGCCACAGACACGAGTCTGACCTCCTGCTGCTGGACGAAACTCCGGCAGGGGATGCCTGGACAATAGGTTTCCTGTCGAAGGACCTCCCCAGACAGCCTGTAAAGTGGATTGGGGCAGGGTGGGTTCAATGGAAACCGCTGTTTCCAGACACTGCCTTGGGCACACAAGGTGTTCCATGCATAGTCCGGTTCAAACCAGTTGCTGCTCTGGCGCGAAACTGGACAAAGAGAAAGGGGTGTAACCACCACCCTTCTCAGGTTCCACCCATAGGAGGAACCTAGCAGGTAATCCAGCCCCTTAGATTGGTATAAAGTTAGGAGCTGTGTCTAGAGACTTTAGATTATCCTGAAAAGAAACTCTGAAACGAACTTTTGGACCATCGACGTTTCATTTCGACTGGAAGACTGAAGACATCTCCCTTGTGGTCAAGAAGTGACCACCCTGTGCAAACAGGCACCATCAGTAACATGCTGGTTTGCTTTGTCGACGCTCCCGCCGGAACCCGAAGACTCAGCGACACAGGAACTGGACTTCCAGACTTCTCTGACTCTGACCCACAGCCACAGCAAAGCTGAGACCCGTGGCGGACATGAGAGACGTTGGACCGGACATCCTGGACTACCTGCTTTTTGCTGCCTGTGCAGCTTCTGAGGCATCCTCGAAGTTGTACATTGGGGTTTGAGAAGCCCCAGACCCGAGCAGCATTTGCACCGAAGCACAGCCCTCCACACTCCACGAGTGCCACGTGGGGCCAGCGCCTGCATTTCAGCTCAACGCGTCTTCGCGGTTGCTAGCCCGTTGGCTAGTGGCCCCTCTGAAGACATCCTTACATCCTTTTGAAACAACACTGCTTGCCTGGTTGCTCCGGGCTTGCTCCAGCTTCCCTGTGAAGGCGAAGCTCCCCAGACCTTGCTGGTCTGAACTGAAGCCAATCTTCCCATCCTGCGTGGATTGCATTTGCCAAGGGTTGTTGGGTCCAATCTGGATACCGACACCGCCAACAGTTAGATCCGTCGTGGGACAGCCCGTCTCCAGCTCCTGGTCGTCGTCGACGCCTCCTGGTCCGCGTGGCTGCAGAGACAAGCTTCCCCTCCTCACCTGATTGCATCTCGACATCGCCTGGTTCCTTCCTGGTCACTGGCTAGTGACCCAGACTCTGTCCCCTCTGCTTTCAGGTTCTTCACTGCTCAATCCACCCTTGGATCCACCCGGACACTTTCCTCCTGGTCGCTTGCAGCACTTTCTTGCAGCTCTCCATAGGATTCAGTGACGAAAACCGACATGAAAGAACACCTATGCACCCGGCTTCCCTGGGTGAGGTAACTCGAGTACTCCGGTGATCCCATGGGTAACAACTATCCAAGTGTCCTAGTTTAAATGGGTTTTCCCGTAGTCCACCCGGATGTGTCCGAAATCTATTACTTTGTAACTTTTAAGTTCCCATTGAAACTCAATGGTAACCCGCGTGTGTGTTTAGACACTGCACACGCATCCTGTGGGACTCCTACTTCCTAACCTGTGGTTGTTCAGGGTAGCCCCAGCGATTTCCTAGGACCTAGGCCTACTCACCTTTCCTGAAGTGGTTCTTATACCACTTACTTAGTATATGGTTCGTGAGGCCCCTAGGGCAGAATTGTGTTTGTGCAACTTATATTCTGCTTATTGAGTAACTTTTGCTATATCTCGAACTCTGACCTCATAAAGAGTGCAGAGGGGTTGTGTTAGTAATAAATACATATATATTTGATATATACCTTGTGTGGTGTCCTTTCATTTGATATTCAAGGGATTATTATTGGTAAAACAGCTGACTTCACATGCTCTCTGAAGTATTAGCCTAAGACTGCTTTGTCCATGCTACCACTAGTATAGCTGGTCTATAAGGTTGACTTTACAACCATCACCATAAGGGTTGTTTGGACTGGTGCAAGGTGCCCACTAGAATAGTGGACATCATATACTAGGCCAACTTCTCACAGAACGCTTTTTCAGCGTCTATGGCGAACATCATGCATTCCCCGGGCACCCTAGTAGCTTTCTCAATGAGATGGAGAATCCGTTTGGTTTTGTCCGACGTTTGGCGTTCAGGGATAAAGCCTGTCTGATCTGGGTCAATAAGACAGGGCATATGGGGGGCAAGACGAGCAGCAAGAATCCCTGTATACAGTTTAAGGTCTACATTTAGGAGGGATATCGGACGATATGCTCCGCATTTAGACCTATCCTTTCCGGGTTTGGGTATTACCACTATGGAGGCCTCTAAGAGGTCACTCTGTCCTGGTCAGCGAAGGAGTTAAACAGCTGGGTGAGGACCAGGGCAAGTACAGTACAAAACGTGGAAAAAATAGCGGAAAAGCCGTCTTGTCCGCGGGCTTTCGCCAGCTTGAGACGAGATATAGCAGTTATAACCTCCTCCGTTTGGATGTTCCTGTCTAGATGGTCGGCCTGAGCCGTAGTCAGAGATGGCAGGGAACAGAGTCTATGAGGGCAGTTCCCGCAGCGCGGTCTAGCGAGGCCCCGGTGTAAAGAGTGGCATAAAAATCCCGGAATGTCTCCGCTATAGCAGTATCCTCCCACACACTGGTCCCATCCGGTCGGGTGATCTCCTTGACCCCTTGATGCTGACGGGCCTCCCTCAGTCTATTGGCTAAAAGGCGCCCGCATCTATCACCCCCAGTATAGTAAATGTAAATTTAAATGTAGAGTATTTATATAGCGCACTTCTACCCGGAGGCCTCGTAGCGATGTATTCATACCGCTGTGGAACCCATCCTGGCTTTCCTGTGAAATGTCCACTCCTGGGCACCCCCAAGGTGAAGCCAGGCATCCACAGCGCTGCTGGGGCCGTTGTGGAGATTAAGCAAGCTATTGCCCAGAGTCACAGAGTGGGACCCATGATTAGACTAGGCCCCGAGGCGAGAATTATCAGGTCCGGGGAAATTGAGTTCAAGAGCCGCCGAGGCGGGAATTGAACCCTGGTCCCAGGCCAGACCTCTGCACCAGGGTCTGCCGCTCTAACCATTGAGCCACGCTTCTCCATAGTAGGCGTGTCGCAGCCGCAGAGCCGCAAACTCCGCTCTGTCCTGATCTAGCGCTGCCAATTGGTGGCGCACCGTTTTGAGCTGACACCACACCCTCGGGGCACCCGTTCTCTGGTGCACCTGCTCCAGTTCCCGAACCTGTTGTGTGGGCTCGTCCCTTTTGCGCTGGCGCTCCCTATCATCGACAGCCGATATGGCGATAAACTCACCCCTAACTACTGCCTTCAGAGCTGCCCATTGAGTTGCGAGAGGCGTGTCTGGGTTTGCATTATGAGAGAGGTAATCGGTAATGGAGGTTTGTATGTGCTCAACTACGTCTGCCCTGTGTAAGAGAGTATCCCTGAGGCGCCATACCCTGGCTGGCCGTGATGCGGGTGGTAGGGTGAGAGTGGCAAGTACCGGGGCATGATCTGACAATGATGCCAATCCTATTTCAGCTGTAGTCGTGAGTGCTCGCACTGGGTCAGATACCAGAAGATGGTCCACTCGGGCGTATGTCTTGTGTGCATTGGAATAATAAGAGTATTCCCTCTCTAGGGGATGAAAACTGTGCCAAAAGTCGTGTAGTCCTAAGTCCTGCGTACGTTCAAGTCCCTCTGTCGAGAGCGCGCACACCTGGTGAGAGCGCTGACAGGATCTATCTTTTACGTTATCGAACACTAGGTTGAGGTCGCCCCCCAGCATAATATTGCGGTCTGATGTGGCTGTGGCCTCGGTGAGTGCGGAGTGTAGGAACCGTTCTTGGCCTTCATTCGGGGCATTCATGGAACCTATAGTAAACGTCAGGCCGCCTAAGGCAAAACTGTAGGTCAAGAGTCTGCCCTTAATCTCAGCCCGCTTATGCAAGACCTCCCCTTTGAATCGCTGGGCCACCAAGATCGCCACTCCCGCTGTTTTAGTAGAGCATGAGGAGAAGAACTGAGTGGGGAATCTGCAGGACCGTAGCCGGTGGCAGTCTCTTGCCAGCAAGTGGGTCTCTTGGAGTAAGCATATGTCTGCTTGCTTGTTTTCCAAGCATGACAGCACCGCTCGGCGCTTCACCGGATTGTTAGGACCCCTCACATTGAGGGTTAAAATCTTAAGCGTGGTAACAGGCATTCCCAACATCCATCGGGGTCAGACTTGTTTGTATGGAGCTATGTGTGGCGTCACTAGTGTGTCTGGCTGCTGGGCAATGGAGGGTCTCACAGACAGGCGGATCTACGCTAATTCTATAAGAAAGGTGGACACGGAGCACTGAACATCCCCCCCCTTAATCCCCCCCTCAACTCCCAAACTATAAAACAATCTGAAAAATTGGAGAAAAGAGAAAACATGTAGTCCATCAACCATTGTTGATCAGAGAAAAGAGTATTGGGGTTAAATGACCAACAGTAAAGGCGCCCCCCTCCCGCCAATGACCTGAACCTCAGAAAACTTAGCCAATCAAGTAAGGGTATTGTTCAGAGTCAACCAGGCTGAGTGCTAGGGAGGTCTGTGGAGACGGCCTCCAAAGCCGACCTCCGGCCCTCCATGACTTCAGCGGGCCGGGGCTTCCTGAGGCGGCGCCTTCGGCCCTGTTGGCGCCACTGGAATCTGGAATCGGCAACTTCTTCCTTGGAAATCTCGCCTCCCCCTTCCGTCTCTGGTAGTTCCAGACCCAATAGCTTGCAGGCTTCGGACAGTGAGCGTAGCTGGTAGAGTTTGTCATCCATGCGAAACACCAGTCTGAATGGATGGCCCCAGCTGTAAAAGATATTGCGTTGCCGAAGGTGCATATTGATAGGCTTAAAGGTTCTCCTCTTCTGCAGGGTAAGAGCAGACAGGTCCTGATAGAGCACCGGTGTGTGATCCCGAAATTTCAAGGGGTGCATTTGATGCGCTTTTTGGAGGATAGCTTCTTTGGTGCGAAAGTCTTGGACGCAGACTAAGATGTCCGGTGGAGGAGCTGTTGAAGCCCTCGGAGGGCCCACCCTGTGCGCCCGGTCCACTCGCAGCTCCGTTTCCTGCCGACTACCAAGGATGTGATTGAAGAGTTCCCTTGAATAGGCAAAAAGATCCTTCGAGTCGTCGTCCACCTTCACTCCTCTGATGCGGATATTATGGCGCCGGGACCTGTTTTCCAGATCCTCGATGTGGGCTTGGAGGTCGACTTGTTGGCCATGTGTCCTAAGGATCTCCTGTTGAAGGATCTCTATCTCTGCGTCTCTCCCATCGCTCTTGCCTTCCAGAGTAACAACACTCTCTCCAATGCTCTCCACGTCCCGCCTGCCCACCCGAATCTCAGAAGTGAACTCTTGTTTGAGGATGTGGATGTCGTCCCTCAGTGCAAGGAGCATAGATTCGAGGAACGCCTTGGTGATGGGCTCAGCACCCTCGTCCTTTTCCAACGTCGGGCCCGAAGCTCCCGCTGCTGCGTTGGAGGCCATTTGCCCGGCTTGCGTTTTGGCGAACAAGTCTTTAATGGTCTTGTCTTTCCGAATCCTGGAGGAGGACATAGCACCCCCCCAACCGGTCCCAAAAGGGTTGCACAGTGCCCTCCCCGTCACTTCTTTCATCTCCCTTTCAACAGCCGTGGTCCACTAGTGTCCCAGACAGCGGAGGCCGCGCGTCGGGCGTCGGGCGTCTCCTTGAGCTATGGAGTCCCGACCACTATCAATGCCAGGCCCAGACCAAGGTCCAACAGATGTCTCCTGCTCCTTTAGTACCGCAGCTCAACAGATCCCCTCTCTCCCATTGCAGCACCCACCACGTTGGACGAATCTGTGAGCCAGCACCAGTGTCCCGCCGCAGGGGCCGCAGCGATCTCGCCAAAGCAATTGCTGGGGGCACCCGAGTTTGCCACCGTCCGTGTCCCAGCTCCCGGGCGGAGGCCCCCTCCGGCGCAACCCAGGCCGGCAGAGTCAGGCCCACAACTGCATCCCCACAGGGCCCCCTCATGCTGTCTTATAAGCCTCTGGGGCCGAGTTTCCGTTCCGATCACCCCCGTAGTAAGCCAACGACCCCACTCCAGACACCCTCTGCAGCCTCCGCAGTCCGCTCTCACCCGGGGCTCCGAGTTCCCAAGGCCCGGCCCCCTCTGGGCTCCCACAGTCCACCAGGCCCAGGCAGGAGGGTGGGGAGGCGGACCTGTTCCCAGTCGCTTCAACCCGTGAGCTCCTCTCTCACGTGAGGCTGCCGAAATGTCTTCCTGGGCTCCACTGAGTCGCTAGAATGGCCTCCGAGGTAGAGCGCTACGCTGTCTCCAGCCCCTCAGTCACTGCCGCGTGGGCCTCAGACTCGGATTGCTGCTCCCCGAAGATGGCGGCGCCCCGTTCCGGGCCTCACATCAGGGTCTTGCTGCCGCCTGCTTGCCGCGCTGCTGGTACCTGCCTCTCCAGGGCCCTCTGCGAGGGTCGCCTCCGCCTCCAGGCAGCGTGCAGGCCTGTGTCCCTCTGTGCTGGCTATTGGCTCTCTCCAGGCTCCAGCAGTCCTCAGGGCGGGAAGGCCAGTCCGGCCGCTGCCTCGTCGTCAGATGTACGCCACTCCTGCCACCGGGCTCCGTATCTGGGCCCCGCCTGACCTTTGGGAACACCCCGGGTGGGCGTGCAGCACTGTCCCCGGGCCCGCGACCGCTGTCCCGCAAGCCCAAGGCCCAGAGCGCTTCCTCCACAAAATGGCAGGCCGCTACTCACCGCACCAAGCTCCTGCCATCTCCTGACTTCCGTCCCGGCCGCCGCCGCCTCACCGGAGTCAACCGCTGGAATCACCGCTTTCACAAGGCAGTGTGGGGATCCGTGTCTCAGCCCGGTGGACTCTTGCAGGGACCCCAGTGGCGCAGCGCAGCCCTAACAACTCCGCTTCCCGTCGACCCGCCGCAGGGTCGGCGCTGGATCCCCAACGGGTGCAACCTCATTCGCACCCCAGGTAAGCCTCCCGGTACCAGGACTCTTCCTGACTCTGGCTGTAGGCTGATTGTGGCTGTGACTGCCCGTGGGGCGGTGCTTAGACGATCGGCGGCGGGAGCTCAAGAGCAGTACGTCTGCTCACTCCGCCATCTTGGCCACGCCCCCTACGAACAAATTTAGAGTAATATTCCGATAGACCCTGAAAAGCTTTGCGGTCTTGGACACAGGTTGGGGCTGTTGTATTTTGGATTGCCTCTACCAAATTTAACTTGGGTTTAATACCGTCCTGTGAAATTTGGTGGCCAAGGTACTATACTGATCCCACCCCTGTGTGACATTTCTCCTTTTTTAAGGCGAGCTGCGCCTTCTCTAGACTAGATAACACCGTATTAAGCATGACGTGTTTTTTTTAAACACATTTTATTGACAGTTTTGAAATCAGCAGTATAAATACATAGTGTTATGCAATGATGGAACGTCTGCAAGGTCGTCTCGAGTGTCCAGCCCAACCGGGCAGCATGTCTCCCCTCCATACCTCCCTCCTCTCTATGACTGCCTGCCGCACTATGCGGTGCTAGCTGTATGTGATTTACATCAATGTTATCAATTCCCCCGCCCCGCCATAACCCCTCCACTACCCCCCGCCTCTCACTGTATACATGATCTGGGTCTAAGTCAGAGCTGTCTGTGCCGTGTGTCGTGCTCATAGAACCCACCATGTACGTGGATGTTAGGATGCTATGGCCCGCTCATGCCTCCCCCTCAATCCCTCCTTGATCCAATCCCCTAGGGCTAGCCGGTTGAGACCCTGCCTGTGGCGTGCTAGGCGCAGACTCCCAGTCAATATTCTTCAGGTCCTCCACCAATTCCCCCCCAGGCCTGCGCCCTCTCAAGTCGTCCTATGCCTCTTTTTGCATTCCGAAGCAGTATTCTATGTTCACAACTTGCCCACTTCACGCGCTCCCTTTTCCGGGGCCTTCCACTTGCTAGTGAGTTCGCGCTTTGCCAATATGTATGCCAGATCTTGGAACCTGGCTGTGACCTTGGTTTTAGCGGAGTGGGGGAATAGGTTGAGCAGCACATGACTGGGGGTGCATGGGATCTCCTTCTCAGTGACGCGCGCGATCTCCCGAACCACTTCTTGCCAGTATCCTTTTATCTGTGGGCAACTCCACATCATGTGAATAATAGGAGCCCCGACCTCCTGGCATCGGGGGCAGCTCGAATCCACCCGATTAAAATAGCGGTTAATTCTGTCAGGTGTAATATATGCCCTATGCAGAGTGTAAAAGCTGATTAATTGGAATCTCGCGTTGTGGTATACCTTTGTGGCCCAGAGCAGCGTATTCTCCCATTTCTTATCCGTTATAGGACTCCCAATGTCTGTCTCCCATTTATCTTTCAGGCTCTCTAGTGGCCTTGTGGAGTCCCGCCGGATGCCTCTATAGATACATGAAACCGCTTTAATGACACCTCCAGCTAAACGTATGTATTCGCATGTAGAGTGTGTAGGGGGTTCCGTCACCCCCTGACCCCAGTGCCTGCGCATAACCCCAGTGACCGCCCCATATAACAGAAAATGGCCCTGTGGAATTTCCCAATTTGCTTGGAAGGCCACAAATGTGAGAAGCTCTCAGTCACAGTATAAATATCCTATCTTAGTGACTCCCGCTTGCGCCCACTTCTCCAACCCTCTCCACTGACCCCCATGCGGGAGCGCCTCCAATAGCGCCACGGACATCTCTGGGGAGTAAGGACGTTTGGTTTTGGTTTTCTGAAGACACCTCACCCAGCAATTTCTTATTACCCTATGTTCAGAGGATTTAATGGAGCGCTGCTTAATGGTACCCATGAGTGTACTCGGGACATCTGTTCTATTCGGGGTGAATGAGGGTGTCCTCCTGTCCGGATCTAGACTTCCTGCTACCCACTGTGTGAAGCGTTGGAGCTGTCCCGCTAAAAATTGCAAATGTACAAGATGTAAAGTCGCTCAAGGAAGAGATACAAATGGATATACTCTAAGAGTCACATAGGAACGGTAGATAGTACAAAGGTCTACTGCATATACTAGTGATTAGAGTTATCTCTATATACATAGGAAAGGGATATGACTGGATATACTCTAAGAGTCACATAGGAATGGTAGAGTACAAAGGTCTACTGCATATACCAGTGATTAGAGTTCTCTCTATATACATATATACACATAGTAGATTTTCTCAGGTCAAGACCCAAAAAAAAAAAAAACGAAAAAAGCAGGAGAGCAGAGTTCCATTAAGTGGGGTCGGAGGATCGTCAAGGGGAAACGAGGGAAAAGGGTAAAGGACGAGGGAATGGACAAGATGGCAGGTCGGAGTCCAGAGAAAAGCGGCCGAGAGCAGCAGCTAAATGGCGGCCAGGACAAAAGAAAAAGTAAAGAGGTCCATGAGAGTCCTTGCTGGTTTGTTGACTGTTGGCTGGCGGTCACTGACGCTTTTCGTTGGGCCGCTTTATAAATCAAGAATTGGATGTCCCGCGGTTCCCCTGCCTCGAGCTGCAGCTTGAAGGAGGCTTTCCCGCTGTTGCCACGCTGCGCTCTCAACCGTGACTGGAGAGCTCACCGGCCCGCCCAGCCATGCACCTCACACACTCCCTGCTTGCCCGGGAGCCCCTGTTACCTGCAGCACGTTGGGGTGCCTCAGCTGCTGTAGCAGCACCATCTCCTTGAGGATCTTGTAGGAGGCCTGTCGGTAGTAGTCCTGGGCCGCCCCGTACTGCAGCACGCAGCTCTCCATGTCGTGCCCGCCCAGGTCCACGGTCTTGAACGCCGCTGTCATTTCGCCCTCGGATCCGGGGGCGTTTGCCATGTCGGTGAGGGCAGCGTGTCCAGCAGGTCCACGAGCAGCAGCTCCGAGTCGCTGAAGTCGGAGACGCCTCCTTCGCTCTCCTCAGTGTCGGCCAGCTCCTTCGTGTCCCCACCCCCCGTATCGAATCATGAGTGGGTTGTGGTCCGAGACCGTTCTGGTCAGGTACTCTGTCCCCCCCAGCTGGGTGTAGAGGCCCGGTGTGCTTAAAAAGGTGTCTAGTCGGACGTGTAAGTCATGGGTGTGGATAAGTGCGAGTAGTCCCTATCTGTCGGATGTGCTCTGCGCCAGGCATCCACGAGCCCCCAGCGAGCCTGACATTCCCTAAAAGCCCAAGCCACTGCATGTACTGGAGATTCCCGAAGCGGTGGGTGCGACCGGTCCATCCCAGGGTCTGCCACACAATTAAAATCCCCCCTATTAAAACCGCCCCAGTCACGTACGGTGCCAGGATGCCCGACAGCTGCTCCAGAAACCTAACGTGATCCATATTTGGGCCATATACATTAACCCGGGTGACATCCTGCCCGTCAAGCCTTCTGGCTACAATCACGTACCTTCCCTCTGGATCTATTTTATGCTCAATAGGTTGGAAGGGGACTCCCGCCCGCACCCAGATCAGGACTCCCGGGCAAATGCTGAGTATGACATGTAAAAAGCCTGCCCTCTCCAGCGCCTGCGCAGTGCCTCACTGTAGGAGGGTGGATACCTGACTATGGTTACCCCAGATTTTTTTGCCTTGTGTTTAGCTGGTTTTCGACTTAGTTGGCCTGGGACCCTGCTAATCAGGGCCCAGGCTATCTGCTCTCTCTTTAAAATGGACTCCATGTACCCTAGGTGCATAACTAATTGGATATTGGGTCACCTTATCAGCCCCTGTACAGAGTACTATAGGTACCCAGGGCAGAGGTGCATCCAAGGCCTACCAGGGGCTGCAGCATATCTTTTGTCACCCCTGGCTGGCCATCCAAACTGACACAACTGGCTGATCACTCAGCTGGGGCAAGGTTGTGTAATCACCCCTTGCTTGGATATAGTATACCTATATCTAAACCTATATCTGGACACATATACACCTATAAGTCACTCCTATGGCAGGCCTTAACAATCCTGGAGGCAGAGTGCTTGGTTTTATGTGAGATGGTGCTCTAGCATGAGCTGAGCCTGTCTACAGCTTTCGGAACCATGTCCTTATAGCTGTTTTGGGATATTGCCATACCATATACTCTTAAGTGCATTATAATCCTCGCGGTTATTGCTAACTTTGGTTTGGCTTTATCAAAACATATCGTGTAAGGTGTCATACACTTTGGAATACTACCCCATCGCCAGTTCTGGCGACGGAGGTAGCATTCCACCCTTCTACAGGGCTAAGACATGTGGGTAACAGGAAATGGGGTTAAAACTAACCAGAGCCTCAGCATCACAAAATGGATGCTGCTGCCACAGACACAAGTCTGGCCTCCTGCTGCTGACCGAAACTTGGCAGGGGAGGCTTGGACAAAAGGTTTCCTGTCACAGGGAGGTGTTACACCACCCCAGGCAGGAGATAGTGGATTGAGGCAGGCAGGGCGAGTGAAACTAGACACTGCCTGGGGGGCACAAGGCTCCTCATGCATAGCCCAGTTCAAACCGGTGCTGGGGCACTCCAGCCCCAGCTCTGGCGCGAAACTGGCCAAAGGGAAAGGGGTGTAACCACCCCCTTCCTGGGTCCCACCCATAGGAGGGACCTAGCAGGTTATCCAGCCCCTTGATTTGGAATAAAGGTAGGAGCTGTGCCCATAGACTTTAGATAATCCTGACTGAAACTTTGATACAGAACTCTGTACCCTTCGACATCCCACTCGACGTGGAAGACTGAAGAATCTCCCTTGTGGTCAAGGAGTGACCACCCTGTGCAAACAGGCACCATCCAGCGCCCAACGGTTTGCTTTGTTGCAGCTCCAGCCGGAGCTCGAGCGACAGAGATCGACTAGAACCAGATTCCCAGACATCCAACAGCCCGATCCATAGCCACAGCAAAGCTGAGACCCGTGGAGGCGACGTGAGACGTGGGACCGGCCATCTTGAAAAGACTGCGAAGTGCTGACCGTGCAGCTCCGGAGATATCCTCGAAGCTGTGCATTGGGGTTTGAGAAGCCCCAGCCCCGAGCAGCTCGTGCACCGAAGATCACCCCTCAACACTCACCGAGTGCTGCGTGGGGTCCTTTTGCATTTTCCTGCTCGACGCGCCTGTCCGGTCACTTGCCCGTTGGCTAGTGGCCTCTAAGACGACGATTCTTTGAAACTACTCTGCTAGTCTGGTTGCTTCAGACTGGCCCTCGCTCCCCTGAAAAGGAGCCACCTCTCTGACCTTGCTGGTCCGAGTAAGAAGCGATCTGCAGTTCCTGCGTGGGTTGCATTTGCCAAGGCCTGTTGACTCCGATCGGGAAGCCGACACCGCCGTCAGCGAGAGCCTTCGTGGGACAGCTCGTGACCCACTCCTGGTTATCCTTGATGCCCCAGAGTCCACATGGCACCGGAGACAAGCTTCTCGACAACCACCTGATTGCGCCCGACATCGCCTGGTTCCTTCCTGGTTCCATCCTGGTCACTGGCTAGTGACCCAGACTCTGTCCCCTCTGCTTTCAGGTACTCTACATCTTAGATCCACCCTTGGATCCAACCGGACTCTTCTCTCCTGGCCGCCTGCAGCATCTTCATCTCCAGGCTCCATAGATCTCCACGACGAAACACGACACATTTTGGCACCTATGCACCCGCTTCCTGTGGGTGAGGTAACGATTTATTTATTTTCGATATTTTTATTGCGCATACAATTACCCGAAGGTGTCTCGGCGCATGTGGAGGCCAGAGGGACCGAGCAGCAAGCTTACTGGTTAAACAACCATGTCTTTAGGAGCCTGCGAAAGCTCATCAAATTGGGAGCAGTTTTAATCATGAGTGGCAACAGGTTCCATAGCTTGGGCGCAGCAACCAGGAAACGTCTGTCTCCCCAGGTTGCTGTTCTCGTGCGAGGTACCGGCAGGAGGCAGGTGTTGGCAGATCTCAGCTGCCTTTTAGGGGTGTACAGCTGAAATGCTTCAGTCAGAAACTTGGGTCCAACGCCATGCACTGCCTTATAAGCAATGCAGGGGGCCTTGAATTTAATGCGGCCCTCTACCCTTAGCCAATGCAGATGACGAATGGCGGAAGAAGTGGGCTGGCGGCGGGGGATGTCAAGAAGGATTCTAGCAGCCGCATTCTGTATGGACTGCAACTTAGATAAAACGAATTTCTGAGAGTTAAGAAAGAGGGCATTCCCGTAGTCAATTTTGGAAAACACTAGGGTAGAAACCAGAGTCTTCCCAGCTGAGGTAGGGAGGTAAGGCAGCAGTTTCCTAATTTTTTTCAAAATAAAAAAACGCAGATGACACAACCTTGTTGACATGAAGGTTAAATGACAGCTAGCCTTTTCAACTGGGACAGGTGGGGAGCCCAGCTGGTTGGGCCACCAGATGGAGGACCATTCCGGGGAGAGTTTACCAAAAGTCATAATCTCGGTTTTATCCGAGTTAAGCCTTAGACAATTGGAGGACATCCAGGTACTGACAGCGAGCATGGCCCTTTGGAAATTAGCTGCCACCACTGGGCCGTCCTTATGGATCGCCAAAACCAGTTGGGTGTCGTCTGCGTAGGATGTAAGTCGCAGCCCATGGGCCTTTATTACCCTCGCTAAGTCCGCTACATAGATATTAAATAGCGTAGGACTTAGCGAGGAACCCTGTGGGACTCCACATGGGAGTGCAGAGACAGGAGAGTAGAAATTACCCAACTTCACTGTCTGGGTACGGTTGGCCAGAAAGGATAAAATAAGATCTCTAGCCATACCGTTTATCCCCAGGGCTGTGACACGGTCGACCAGAATAGCATCTGAGGCCTTTATTAAAGCGGTCTCGGTTCCATGCCCTTTCCTAAAGCCAAACTGCGTTTCGTCGAGAAGTTGGTGAGTATCGACGAACTCTGAGAGTTGTTTGTTCATCAGAGCTTCGCATATTTTGGCGGGAAAGGGGAGACACACAATAGGTCTATAACTGGCCATAGCTGTGGGATCCAGGGAGGGTTTTTTCAGAAGAGGTTTAATCACTGCCTTCTTCCACGGGGCTGGATAATGACCAGTTTGAAATGCGGTGTTACAAATTTCCATAAGTGGGCGAGAGATCACCTCACTTAGGTTGGCCATCACTGAGGGGGGACAAGGGTCCAGGGGGGAGCCAGACTTGATAGTAGAAACAAGTCTGCTAATTTGATCTTGCGTAATGGGGGCAAAGGAGGAGAAGGGATCATGGTCAGTGACTAATTCTTCCCCACTACAGATTCTGGATCTTGCCCCTACATCCCCTGCAAAGGATGGGTAGATGTCCTCCTCCGACCCTGCCTTCTCCGTGTCCCTGACCGGTGCACAGTCTCAGCCACCACCACTGGAGCACCTACAGCTCAGGAGATCCACCAACAGTTGGTCCACGGTCCAGGACGCCCACTCACGCTGCCCCAGCTCCTCCGATCAGTGTCAACAGTTGCTGCAGCAACATCTTCCACCTCCTATGCTCGGCCCTCTGTCTGTCGCCTCGGGGCACTATCTGTACCTCGCGCTTCACTTTATCAAGTCCGAGGAACTATGCGGCCAGCAACCCAGCTCCAACTCCTGCTCACTCCGCCAGCCCCAACGTAGCAGTTGCAGCAGTGGAGGTTGCTCTCTAGGCACTTTTCCTGCCTGATGCTCCGCCACCCCCACTGTAGCTGGTGTTCCACTGCGCCGCCCAGCAAGTGCCCCTCTACGGGGGCCTGTCGCTTCCCGGTCATCCAGGATCGCCCTGGGACACCTGGCCTTCGCTGTCGTGCCCCGCCGTGAATCTGTCCTCGGCCAGCACAATCGCCTCTCAGAGGCCTGCCCCCCACACTGTGATCCCACCACATTCAGTTCAGCGGAGGGGTCCTCGCAATGCAGCTCACAACCAGTCCCTCTGCCCCCTCAATGCCTCTCTGTCTGGAGCCGTTGCCTTCGCTGCAGTCCGATCTCAGGCCTCTCCCAGCACCAGAGCCACCCGGCACTAGCTCCTCGCGCTCCTCTGCTTCCCGCTGCGGGGCCTAAGAGCCTCTGCCCCGCAGCGCTGCCTCCTCTTACCTTGCTCAGCGCAGCAATTCGCCTTCCCCCATATCCCTCCACCATGAGGGGGGGCGGCACCCGCCGACGTACGCTGCAGGCTGCACCGGTCGTGTTGGGGATCAGAGTCCTCGTCGCGGCCGCTGTCCCTCAAGCCCCGCTCCAGCGGCTGGGCACTCGCCAGGACCCGGAGTCCGCCACAGCTCCTCCCTGCGCCTCCTCCTTACCAGCGGTAGTTCGGCTCCAGCCGCCCCCAATTGCACACGCCCCACTCCCAGGGCAACAGTGTAGGGCACTCACTTGTCAGGTCTCGAGCCCCTCTGTATTCACGAAACCTTTAGGACCGCGCAGCCGCCATTTTGCACAGTCCGTTGCCGCAGGTCCCCGGCCCACCTAGGCCTCTTCGTGTGCTCCCTCCGCACCAGGGACAGTCCCGGTCCCCGCCGCTGCCCCGGTCACCGTGCCAGCCTCCAAGACTGCAACACAGGTCGACCCCCAAGCAGGTATCCAGCTCGTCTGTGCCCCAGGAGCCGTCACTGCTGCGCCGCCGCCATCTTGCGCGGTCCGCCGCCTCGCCAGCTCCTCTGCTCTATATCGGCTGGAGAGGGCTATCAACTCCCCGCACCAGATGTCCCCGCCACCCCTATACTTCCGACACCGGGCTCCTCTGTCGGGGCTCCTCCGTAGCGGTCAGGATGGTGCCAGAGAGGGGATCACCGACGGGAGCTCCGATTCAGGCTCCCGTCTCCATCGGTGTCAGGCCACGCCCCCATCTAAGCATGACATTGTGTTCCTCCACATCCTTGCCATAGATGAGGATGTCATCTTGAAAAGATAATGTCCCTGGAATGTCTCTTAGCACATGCTGAATGATCCTCTGAAAGGCAGCTGCATCCAACGCCAACCTAAAGGGCAAACTTAAGAACTGAAACGCCCCTAGGGGGGCCCAAAGGAGGCAAGGTGACAAAAATCGGACTGTTACACAATCTAATGGTAAGCAGAGGAAAGATCCAGAACACTGAAACAACGTGCTTCCTTAAATAAAGTAGGGACCTCATGAATGCGTGGCAAGGGGTGTCTGTCCACCATTATGTTCTCGTTGAGAGCCCTTAGGTCAACACAATGTCTAATGTCCTTGCCAGATGCTTTAGTAGTAGGGACGATCAAAGCCAACCACTGAGAGCTCTCAATAGGTTCAATAACACTCAAAGTTAACAATCTGTCCAATTCAGCTTTGTGGAGGGCATGCATAATGTGAGGGATGGGCCTAACCTTAGGTGCAACAGGTTTCGCATTAGATTTGAGTTTGATGGAGTGTTGATCATTTTTAAGTAACCCCAGCCTGTAGAGAAAACTTTAGGAAAATCATTGCAGACCTCCATACCCCCAACAGAAGGATCAACTAGAAGAACTTGGTCAGGACTGTTGGGATCCAGTTCCTTTTAGTGTCTCCAACCCAATAAATTGGATCCCTTCTGTGTGACATAAATGTTGCCCATAGTACTTCTACCCTTGAACCCGATTTCCATGGTAGTCATACCTAGCAACGGTTCAGGGTGCCCATCGTAACCACCCAGTTGGATTTCTGGAGTTTGTAGAACCTTATGCAAAGCAGGGAATAACTCTGAAAAGAGGTTGATATCAACCAGCGTGTAAAGAGAACATGAGTCAGCAAACACCTTAACAGGTTTAATATCTAAAGTGATGCTACAGGATGGGAAACATGTTACATCATTGCCACTTTTTAGTTGGAAAACTAGTTTGGTATCAGGAGTGTTTTAGTCAATAGCTAACACAGTTTTGGCATGCTGTCCTGCAGACCCTTGCCAAGTGACCTTCCTTGCCACGTGTGTGGCATGCAACTGTCCTAGCTTGACAAACCATATTATTGGCTAAGTGACCAGGACTACCACATCTGTAAAGCGTGGGTTTAGTGCCTATCAGCACAAGGTTAGCATTTCTGTTATTATCCTTCTGGCGTCATGTTTATTTATGACATTGACATCTGCATGCTTGTCACTCCCTTTCTTTTATTGCAATCATACAGTCTGCAGTATGTTCAACACTGACAGCAATATCAATGGCTTCTTTGAGATCAGGTTTCGCCACCAGGAGTCTTTCTTGGATCCTTGGGTTGTTGGTGCTCCTGACTAATTGGTCTGATGAGAGAATCTAGTAGAGTCTCAAATTCGCATGTGTTGACTAGGCCTTTTAATGCAGCAATACATTGTTTTACTTTCTCATTGTTTCCCTAACCCTAGAAAAACAATGGTGCCTTTTTAGCACAACATTTATTTTCTTCCCAAAGTGTTTCTCTAACCTGTTTACGTTACTTGATAAACATTTTCATCTTCATGACTATCCACCTCCATCTTGCAAGGACACAGAAATGTTGTCCTATGGTTTGCGATTTTCAATACCTAAATTGTGTAGTAGCTTATGTAATTTGCGTAAAGGAGAAAGTTTTCCCCCTCCAATGGCAATGAGGTAGGATTCTAATAAACCTTAATCTCGGTGTTAGAAATGAGATTTTTGGTCGACTAGGGCATGTGCCAAAGGTGGACAGAAACCACCACTCTAGTCAGGATAAGGGAGTTACACTCCTAAAATAACCCCTGCTCACCCCCGGTAGCTTGGCACAAGCAGGCTTATCTTAGAGGCAGTGTGTAAAGCATTTGCACATAACCAACAGTAATACAGTGTAAGCATTACAAAAAGACACCACACCAGTTTAGAAAAATATCCAATATTTTTATATACTTAAGATAAGACCAAAAACAATAATAATCCACAATACGGTACTTAGAAATCTTCAGTTATCAAAATAACTTTCAAAAACAGTTCCTTGAAGTCTATAGCTCCGTCCGTCTCTATCACGGTGTCGTGAACAAACAATTATCAAAATATGCTTGAAAAACAGTTCCTTAATGTCGATAGCTCCGAACAGGGCTATTGCAGTGTCATGAACAAATACATCCAAACAGTTCTGGCTGACCGCAGCATTGCGGGCTAGCTGTGGTTTCGGGAAGACCTACAAACAGTACCTTTTTAGAAATGCAGGGCGTCGGCGACCTCTCGTTGAGCGTCCAAAAGCACGGCGTCGCAGCCGTCTGTTCCGGTTGTCGGTGCAGGAGATGTCGGGCCCTTGAAGTCACACCCTTTGCAGATCGAACTCTTCTGTGATGAAGTCCGGAGCGCTGGCGTCTGCAGGCGTCGAGTGCTGCGGTGCGAAGTGCAGCGGGCGGCGTGTGGTGCCCTCAGGTTGAGGTGCAAGCAGCGGCCCGGTGGTGGCGTCAGATGGCGTTGTCAGTGAAACCTGATTCGCGGTGCGAAGTGAATGCGGCGCTCGTCGCAGGGCTGGCTGGTCGCGGTGCAAACAGTAGCTTTGTAGTTGCTGAAGCGCTTTCGTTGGCTGACGAACTGGAGTCGATGGCGCCGGCGTCGGTAGGCCAAGGCTGCGGTGCGGGATGAGGACGGTGCGTCTTGTAACTTTACGAATGGTGCCCCCGAACCACGGTGCAAGCAGCGGCGTAGATTTCGGCGTGGAGCGGCGTTGGGGATACCAAGGCGTTGTCGTGAAGTGAGGTGGTGAGAAGTGCGGTGCCCACAGGTCTTGGTGCTAGCAGCGGCTCGGTGGCGTCGTCAGCGAGACCAGGGTCGCACTGCCTTCAGGACACGGAGTCAGCAGCAGCGTCGTAGACGGCGTCGCGTTGCTTTTCTTCTGTTGCAACACAAAACACACAGTCCCCAGTCTTTGCTGTTCCTGGGACTTCGTGAACAAGGGCCATGCTCTACCTCAAGCCCTTGGAGAAACTCACAAAAGTAGATTGCAGAAAGTTCAGTGCAGCTCTTTCACTGCCCAAGACAGAAGCAGCCATTGCAGGCCAACACAGCAAAGCACACAGCAAAGTGGTAGTTCCTCCTCACAGCTTCTCCAGCTCTTCTTCTTGGCAGTCGTCTTGATCCAAAAGAGTTTTAAAGTTCAGGGGTCTGGGCCCCAATATTTATATCCCAAAATCCTTTGATCTCTTAGGCAGAGAATGTCTGTGCCAAGCCAGAACCAGTTCTGCCTTCTCTGGTGTGACTTCCTGGCAGGAGGCGGAGACGGCATTGTCCGAGGCACACCAGGCCCTTTGAGGTGCGAGGAAATCAAACCCCCCCCCCTTTCCCCAATTGCAGCCCAGGTCAATTCAGCCCTTTCCCACCAGGCCCTTTGAGGTGCGAGGAAATCATAACCCCCCCCCCCTTTTCCCAATTGCAGCCCAGGTCAATTCAGCCCTTTCCTGGCCCACCTAGACTATCTTGAGCCACTCTGGCTCCCCTGCCTTTTGTCATCCAAAACCAAGGCAGGCAATCCACATTCCAGCAGATGCACACTCGATAACTGAGCAAGAAAATACCTGCTTTCTAAAAAGTGGTATTTTCAAACATAGAATTTAAAAACCACCATTACTAAAAGATGTATCTTTAGATTCTGAGTTCAGGCATACTAAACTTTATTTTCCTACCTAGTTCCCCGGGCCAGCTATGTTTATAAGATAACAAACTCCCCATTCAGTCCTATGGGGAACAGGTAGCCTTGCCATAGTGAAAAACGGAATTAGCAGTAATTCACTATCTGCACATGCCACACACACCAGGGCATGTCTTGCCTTTCAAAGACACTGCACCCTGCCCACAGGGGTACCTTGGGCCTACCTTAGGGGTGGCTGATATGTAAGAAAAGGGAAGGTTAGGGCCTGGCAAGTGGGTGCACTTGCCAAGTCGACCTGGCAGTTCAAGACTGCGCACAGGCTCTGCAATGGCAGGCCAGAGTCACATGTACAGGCTTTGGGTGGGTGGCACAATCCAGTGCTGCAGCCCACCAACAGCATTTGATCTACAGGCCCTGGCACACGCAGTGCACTTTACTAGGGACTGACATAAATCAAATAGCCCAATCATGGAAACACCAATCCATAACATATTGTACCTCAGGATCACTTGCACTTTACCACTGATCAGCAGTGAGAAAAGTGCGCAGAAACACTAAGCCAGCACAAACCGAGTCAAAACAGGGAGGTCAGAAAGCAAAAACTCAGGGGAAACATACCAAAAGATGCCAAGTCTAACCATGAGCAATATAGGAATAAGAGCAAACAGCTTAATGAGAAACTTATAATACAGGCCTAAAAATACCTAATGAACACCAAGCAAATCTTGACCAGGGGAAGGAGTGGACACATCAGATGCAAAACTGAGCAATACAAAGGGAAGGAAACGGAAGAGCAGTAAAATTTAAAAAGGTTATTGTCTCTGAGTCTATGAAAATGTCAACAGTCTGAGGAATAAAATAAAGGTGGTAAGTACTAACAATAATTATGCAGCAGTTGCAACGATTAATAGACACACGCGGAAAATGCAGGTTGAGACCATGTTACAGGGAGATATTTTGTGGTCCCAGGGTACTGGACTAGGGCAGCTTAATTTGTGGGGGTGCTTCTACAAATATGAAAAAATACATGTGTAAACAACAGAAGTTGAATCAGGCTTGTTTGCACTTTGCCAGGAAACCACTTCCAACATGAAGTTAAAAAGAAACACTTTAAAATTGAATAATGAACCTGGAAGTCTTAGCAAAGACTTGGCATTTAAAGACATATTTCTGGAGTGAAGAACAAACTCATGCAATGCAATGTAAATATATTTTTGATCAATGAAAATGCAGAGAAAAAAGAAAGAGACCGTTTTAAAATGCATTAAGCATTATAGCCTCAGCCAAGGATCCTAGATAGATGGCTGAGGGGGTACCACACATTTCATTTCAGCGAGTTAGTTCGATGAATGGACTGTGGGCAGAACATTTATACTTTTTCAATGATGAACCATTGACCACAAAATCACAACATTATCAGGTGCTTTGACCGCATGACGCACTTTGGTCAATTCTCGGAAATATTTAGGTACAGAGAACTGACACCCACACTACGTTATGTTTGACCATGAATCATAATGAAATTGAACATCTTTTGAACAGGATTTGCGTCACTTCATGGAATTTTGTATAAGAAAGCGAAACATTTAGAAAGGTATTGGGCATATTCTCACGCCATGTTGCATGTCTTAGTTACATTAAAGCTAGCAAAAGATACAATAATATGAAAGATTGACAGATGGCAAGTGGCCCCCACCATCAGGTATTGGGTGATGTCCCTTTTTGCTCAGGAAGTTAGTCGGACACAGCAGGCGGCAAGAGTGCAGGCCCCACACAGAAGTTAGAAGCTTGAGTATGCACACCTTCAGAAGCTAGGAGACAATGATATTACTCACGTGCTGGACGACCTAAGTATGTGTGAAAAACCACTGTCTTGATGTACAGTGGTATGGCTGTCACTAGAGAAGAAGTTGGGGGAGGTGGTTAACTATCCCCACATGGTAAATCGTCACCACTGTTACAAAGTGAGATGACACTGGGTAAGTACAAGAGAAGTCTTTATTTCATCTCTCCACCACCACAGGTTCCAGCCAGTTGGAGTCAGCTGTGGAATGTTCGCTCAACAAAAGCATGGCATGTGCCAAATGGGATGGAGGGGAGGAGGAACGAAATGAACCAGCTCAGCTCTGGCTCCCCCTTAGCTTGACAGCAACAGTGTTGCGTCTATTGCCAGTGCCGATGAAGTGTAAACAGGGTTTAGTTACTGGGGCCTTGGTTATGGCTCCAGCACCTGTAAGTACTGTGATTGAGTAGAAATATAAACTTTAGACGGAACGGTAGATAAACAACATGCTGGCTATTTTTCTGATAGTTACACTCATTCGCTGTAATAACTTCCGTTCTTTTAGTCCAGAGTTATATATTGATGTAATCTTACTGTTAGAAGGTGGTTCTGACACTATGGGCTGGCCGGGTTTTTCGCTTTTTGAGCACCTAATTGTTGAGCTTTTACTGTGGGGAAGCCTCATAAGTTGGGACTCACCCACAGTGAACTCAGGATGAAAGTGACTGCGTGGGGATTTTGCTGGTGTCCCCCTGGCTTGACCAGGCCACTGCGCAGCAGCTGGAGTAAGGGGCACCGGGCTGGTTACATGCAGACACCTGTGTATATGCGTGTGCCCACGTGTAGGGGCTGCACACGGGAGATTCCTAGTGTGCGCAGCCAAAGAGCAGGTGCAGTTAGACTGGTGTGGCATGACTTATGCAGAATGGGTTGGTGACATGGAATCGGCTTTATACACTGGGAAGAAACATGCCAGGGAAAGTCAGTGTGTTTTACTATTTTTCACTTCATTATTCCCTTATGGGGATGTGGATCCCATGGGCTAGATTAACTTTCCTAAGGCCTACAGATTCCAGACATGCACTAAAGTCCACTGTAACAGGTGTGAGAAGAAGTATTCTGCAGAGTCCAAAGTCCTATTTGTACTACTTTTGGGTCATCCAGAAATGTCATATTTCTCCGAGTCAGCCATAACCAGGGCCTGGCTGAGGGCTGACCACGGCAGGCTGGATTGATAACCTTTCTTCCACGAGCTAAGGCCTCCTCCCCAAGGAAGAGAAGATGGGTGGAGCTACAGGCTCATCCATCAGCAGCTATCATTGGGTGCCAGGCTCCAGGCTGCACCAGGGAGATGGCAGCCCTGGGGGGGGAAGGGGCTTTTTCAGAGACCATGTGGCCAGAGACCCTGGACGACTCTATCTTGAACCAACCCAGAGGCCTAGGCCGGAAGGAGGGAGCCAGGGCAGGGAAGTGATGTCGCTGTGTGATCGGGCCAACAGACACTTCCTGCCAGCGCCCTCCCCAAACTTTAAAAAGTGTTTGCACAGGAAGTGAACCTCTCTCTTGGGTGTGGTCTGCTGAGGCATAAGTTGCTGGAGCCTGGCGCAATGGGCAGGTTGAAGGCGGCACCCCCGGACTGCCCCCAGGATCCTGAACAGCGCCAGGAGAAGAGTCCAGGACCAGTGCGCAGAAGCAGGGGCCTCTGTGCAGGGAGGAGAGAGGCCCAGGAGGAGAACCAGGCGAAGGGCTGGCGCAGGGAGCCAGTAAAGACAGCCCACTGCAGAATCCACCCTCTGGGAAACCCCTAGAGAGAAGGAGAGTGCTCCCAGTGGCTGGGGAGCACCACTAGGAGCAAGAGGAGGCGAAAATTGGTGCAGATTGGTACCCTGAGATATGCTCCCCAGAAGGTAGGCGACCATTGACCTCCAAGAAGACCGACGATGAAGCACGTGGGGCTCAGCTGCTGGTCTTTAATGGGTCTTTAATGGGTGGTTCAGGTCCCGGGGGCGGTCGGGTCCCCGGGGCTGCCCCCAACAGAAGTAAAGGCGGGGAACGCCGTCCCGCTCCCTGTGAAGAATGTACCCCCGCGGGATGCTATGAGCCCACCCTGACCTCCGCCGAACATGAAGCTGGGGAGCGCCGTCGCCGCCCACCTTAGCGAAAATGTGCCTAGTGGCCCGAGACCCCATCCCCGGGCCCCGAAGAAGTAAAATCTGGGAGCGCAATCGCGCCCCCTGTGAAGATGTGCCCACGCGCCCGGGGCCCCATCCCCGGGCCCGAAGACAAAAGGAGGAGCCAGTGGCCTGGGTAGGACCGGGGCCCTGCAGATTAGTGAGAGTGGCCGGGGGCGGGCTCCCTGAGCCACGGGCCCTTACCTCTGGTCCATGTGAAACCGGGCCCCCCAAAGAGGCTAGAACGTGGCAGAAGACCGCCGGCACCGCCAGCGCGGCTCTCCCCGGCACAGCAGGAGAGCTGCTCATCTAATATGCACGGCCAGGAACACAGAGCGCGCCATAATGCCTTGCAAGGCATGGGGAAGTCTACGTGTGGGCGCTTTGGTGGCCCCCAGATGAGAGGGGCTACCACCAAATGCAGGGAAGGTGCAGGGGGAGCTGCAGGAGCGATGCAGTTTCCCCCAGCACAAATCTGGAAGTTCCTCCCTAAGTCTCAGGAGGACTGGAAAAGGGTAACCCCTCCAGGGCTCGGCCTGCATTTTAACTCCTCTTGGGCTGGAACTTGTGTTCTACAGCTGGAGGAGGATTGAGAAGTGCACCATGGGATGAAGGGTGGAGTGGGGGATGTTTGGAGAAGGGCATCCCCTGGAGGTGAAGAGGTGTAATTGCACCAGAAATGCATTTACTATGGTTATTTCTTTTAGAGGGACTGAAGGTCACATGTGTAATGTGAAGTACCTGTGTAAGGTGATGTCATAAGCAAAGTGGGGTTATGTTGTCAGACATTCCTGCTAGGGTGTCTGGCTGTATATGCATATTCCTGTGATTTCATCTGTGATGCCTTTAGGGGCTGTAATTGCAATGTATTCTAATGATCCACAAATGTGATGAGTACTGTCAATCTAAAGTGATGCTTAAACATGTATTCTTGCTGATGCGCTTAGGTGAAGAACCCAGACTGCTAGCCCTTAAGAGGTGTATACTTCATGGTCAGTAGGAAATGCTCAGTCAGGGTTATGTGTCACCAAGGCAGGGTTACCTATTTCAAATAAATGCAATGTCAAGCGCACACAACCTGCATCAGTGTCTAACAATTAAGTTTGGTAGTCATATAATGAAAAGGATAGGATCAAACTCCAATGTCTTTGACTTGTAAGGTGTTTATTCATTCAATATAAGTATTGTTTCACAAGAAAAACCAGCCGACACGTGTTTCGTCAACACCGGGGTAAACCCGTGACTCTTCAGGGCTGTGGGGTAAAATGATGTAAGCTGTGTCGTCAGACCGGTGATATTAACAACCCGGTCCTGATCGGGTGTATACACAGGAAGACGCATGGAGGAGGGGCTTCTACGCGTCTCAGTGGTGTGGAGTGATGGGACTAACCGACGCCGGATGAGCGATCGGGAGGCACAGGGAAGCAAATCCACTTGCCCTTGCGTGTGGACTTGTGGTCGTTGTGTCGAGGTAGAAAGAAGTCCGTACGTCTTCGAGTACCTATTTTAAATGCTTGTTGAGATAATGGGGTGGGTCGTCACTGGGATGGTGCCAGTGCGCAGGGCCCTCGCTCCAGGTTATGTTCAACTAACTGCATTGGGGCAAGATGATGTGCATACATGGAAGTGGTGGTACTAGACCCCACACCTCCTGAGGGAGGGGCAATGAGGTGTTATGCAATATCACAAAGTAATTCTTACAGCTGATGTATATTTGTAAATTGGTGCATAGTATTGAGTAGTGTGTGTGTTTAATAAATGTACTCTTACTTTTATAAAGCAAAGTACAGACTGGACAATCAATTATTGAGTGTTATTTCTGTGCAGCTGTAATGGCGGTTACTAGCCCACACCACCTCCCTTGAGTAAGCCTTAGACTGCTCTGCAACGCTACCCTCTGAGAGTCAGGTGCTGCCCTAGGGTGTTTGGTTCCCAGTGAAGGACAAATGTGACATGTTATTTGTGCAGGCCTCACAGATGCTGCCTCGTTTTCCAACACTTACCTTTTAGAAGTTTACTTCAAAGTGAAAGGTGAATGTGTTTCTTGACCGCATACAATTGCAGCAGTATTCTAAAAGTTTAATTGAATCTTTTTTCCCAATCTAGATATGTAACATTGGAAAATTGAAAGATTTCCTTTTGGAGCACAGAAAAGATTATGTTAATGCTGGAAGGCAAGTACAAACAATCCATATGCTGTAATAATACGTTGTGTATGACTCGCATTGAGAGAAATAAAACTGATGACCATATTTGTCAGTTTGTCTTATGATTCATTTTTTCCAATTTGTATCCAGCTTTTTATTCAAGTTTTCAAAGCAGACAACATCCATTAACATAACCATTTTTTTCTTTTTAAAAAGTGTATTTGTTTTTACAATCACATATATAAACAAAACACCATCATAGGGCTGTTGGCCATGGGTGGTCATCATTACATTGAAACATTTATTGTCCAATTTGTATATCCAAAGACTGTAAGGTGTCTCACTGGAAAAAAACGAGTCTCTGTCTTTTTTTATGAATAATATTCAATTAAGCAAACCAGGGTCCCTCAGTCAGAACCGCCAATTTCAGTCTGTGCACTTAAACCTGACACATCTCTTCCCATTTCTCCAGGTCATTCCCTAATATGGGGTCGTTTCTGGCCTTAATAATGCAAAGTTCTTCCATTAACATCTGTGACAAAGAACCAGATAACTAATGCTGGTTTGGTATGTCCTTATTCCTATATGTACCCTTTTTAGATACACTGTCGTACAGCTTATACTTTCTTAGGAAAATTGTGCGTTTTTTGGACAACTTTAACATCAAAACTGTGCAAGACTGATTCTACGCACTGTTGTATGTTGATATAGATTCCGTATGCATTCCCCGATTCATGCCCTTATATAGGTAAATTTTTCCTTGCCCTTATATAGGCATAGATATTCAGTCCCTATTTAGGCATAGTCCATGCTACCCAAATACAGGCATGGCTACTTCCATCCGTTCATCTACGTCACAACAAGTTCTTGGAAAACCAGACTCTTAAGCCGTTAGGGACTTCCCCTTGCTTGGATATTGATTTCTCCAAGAACTCATTTATTATGCATGAACATCTATTCCTTAGGGTTTCATTCATGACGTTCATATGCCTGACTTTACATCAATACTGGCATTCTTAAACACCTTCAAGGTACAAATATACCTTCATTTGCTATGGCAAAGCACGGTGTGGTTCGGTGCAGTTCGACTACTTACTTGCACGACGCAGCTCGCCACAGCAAATACCAAAGGAAACCACCTACCCAGCTGACGCGCTCACTAGACGCTGTCACCCTTCTGCCAAGAATCCAGTTTCAGTTTTTCTGACTCCCCTTGCGGGGAGTTGGGAGATCGAGTCCAGGGAAGGAGATACCAACCTCTCTCATTCTAAGGTATGAAGCTGATTAGAACCTAGAGAAACCTTTGGCAATTCTTGGCAAAACTAAACTATAGCTAAAACAGCACCTACTTCTTCCCTCGTACTAGACCTAGGTTAGTTGGGTACACTGGAGTAGGCGCATTTTAGAAGCACCAGTTGAGTATTTTAGCCTGTTATTTATGTATGTATTTTTATATAGGTCATAGCAACAGACAATGCTATTACAGTATTATTTTATATTACTGTTTATGCTGTACGCATTATATTTCGCATTCGGTCTAACGATTGTAGCAGTATATATCTCTTGCATGAGAAATAAGACTGTTCAATAAACCCTTTTATTGAAACGCCCGTCTCTCTATTTCTATGCAACTCTGTAGAAACTAAGCATGCACGATTGACTGAGTGAAATAGTTATCTGTTGTTTCCACGACTCTGAAGATATTATTCCGGTTCTAGGGGAAACAAAGTTGTTATGTTTATGCAGTTGTTAGACTAATCCCTTCTTGTTTATTCGAGAAAGTTTCTAGTGACCTCTGAGTTAGCTGGCACACACACAATTAAGTTTAATATACTCGATAGAGACATACTGACCTCAGTCCTATGTCAAATCTATAGTGTATATTATTCCAGTGCGCAGAGCCTATTGGTAATATAGGAACTACACTACAGCACACCATCTGGATATGTTGGCCTAAGTCCTGCTAGCTCACAGTGCACCATCTGTACCCCTAACCAGGCAAGGTAATAGCTGGAATGTGCAACCTCAGAACATGACAACACTGACTCCCCAAGGAAATCGTGGTAACAGATCTACAACCTTTTCGTTTGGTAACTCATGCATACCCAAAGAGATACACAAGAAATACACAACATGGCGTTTCAATATTTATTGGAGAATTTTGATTCTTGTGTAAAATACCTGCCCTGCAGTAATCGATAGAGGGGAACAAAATCGTGTGATCAGCATTACAAGAATGATGAAAAATATGAGCAATCCAACCACTGTGCTGTTTACAGAGATTATATCCGAGCTTATAAATACTGTTATAATGTGTACTCCTAAGTGCTACCTATCCTAGTGTGCCTAGGGTGTGTGAATCTTCCCCGTTACCTGTGGGTGAGTGTCATCAGGAAGTCCGTCTTGGTGGAGAGCTGCGCTTTATTCCTCGTAGTAGGTAAACAGGAATCGGCTGGGCTGGAATTCTGGCATGGGACAACCTCTCAGTGCCAGTGAAATGTTCCTCTTACTAAACAAAGGAGTAATGTTTATATAATAAATATCACCTGTGTAGCCATGCTAAAGTCCCAGCCAGGCTGCCATTATTGATTCTACCCTGACAAAGCTTTCACTGAGCGAACAATAATAAACCACAACATATTGTGCAGTGAACTTTAGCTTTCATACAGAATGTTCTAAACTTCTGATTATGTGTCTACGAAGATGTGCAAATGTAGGCAAAGCTATTTTTTGGAACAATATCTGTACAAGCCCGCAAGCAAAAGTCTGTAAAATGTCAACGTCCAAGAAAAGATGCCAAGTTTAAACGTGAGCATGTAAAATGGTGGTGTTCTTGCCTGGGCTTAAATGTGACCACATGACACCCACTCCTGGGACGTAAGGCAACTAAAAAAAGTTTCCTTAAGTTTATACTAAAAATGTACCTCTAATATAAAACCTAGCCCCTTAAAGTGTTGCACTCCCTAAATAATAAAATCATATAAAAAGCCAAATTGCATGTTAAAAAAGGAAATTGAAAAAACAATAATTAAAATCACTTCATGTCTAAAACAATTTTGCAAATTAAAACATAGCCAAATGTTTAAAATCACTGCTCGAAACTGCCTAAATGTTCTGAGGAGTGGACAAAACATTGCTGTTTCCAGCATCTGCAGGTGGCTGCTCTGTTGGCACCCCTCTTCCCAGTTCCATGGAACAAATATGTTCACATCCAGCCCCTTTAGCTGCTGCTGAAGGCATGATAGCCAGTTTTGCATCCTCAGAAGAAGAGCTTAGCATCCCAGGAAGGTTCATAATATGCATTCCTAAGCAATGGCAGTCGCGCAGGGCATCTAAGTTGGTGCGTCTTTAGGGGAGCCACCAACATTTCCATGTCTGTAAATTGGACCGGTTGCTGTCCCAAGCATATATGCAGGGCACACTCAAAGTGCACAGCTGACAGCAGAATAAAAGCTGCACGCAGTGTAGCCAGACAGGCAGAAGGGCCAAAAAACAGCTGTCCTTAAGTTCTTGAAGCAAGGGTATGCCACGAGTGTATGAAAGATGGAATAACTCCGTAGACTGTCCAAAAGGTACTAACCAGCCCAGAGCCAATTGATGTAAAAAGTGTGCTATCCCCGCAGTATTTCAAATGTTAATGTGGTGCACTAACTCCCCAATATGGTGTGGGAGATTGGTGCAAAGTAGCCACTGGATCTCTGAGGAAGACCTTGCAACTTGAAAAACAAACCTCTCACGTGCAGATCTTAAGGTCACTTCTTTTTTTTTTTTTGTCAACTTTTTTTTTTTTATTGGCATTTTTATCATCTACATTTACAATAACACATTCAACGCATCATGCACATCAAACATTTATCCCATTGTTCTGCTATCAGTACACTGACCTCGCCATTCAGTGTTTAGACGCTACTATATTGTGACATATGTGTCAGGCGACTGAGTCCCGGGCCTTTGTGCATGGCCATGGTTCGTGCAAGTCTTTGCGTCTCCTCTCCACTCGGAGTGCCATTTCATGTAAACATAACTCAGTTGCAACCACAACATTTGCAATAAACAGTAGTAACTAGATGCAGCAGTGTCCTCTGAGCACAATACAAATCAATCCCACTTTTCCCCCTTCCCAAGGTCCTCCTCCCCCCCTGACAGACAGTATATGCATGTTTATTCTCTCATCCCGTACAGTTGGCCTCCCGCACCCCCCACTCCACCGCCCCCCGCTCCTGGCGCTTATATATTCCCCCTGGCTATTGCTCCCCCACCGCGTTTCAGCTGTGGGTTCCCGTCTACGCGCTGTTGTCGGCCCTACTGCTGTCTATGCTGCTATTAGCGGTGGCCACCTTGGTCAGCCATTCCGCCTTCTACGCCCTCAGCCCCTTCCCCAGCTGCGTCAGTCCCTAATGCCTGCAGTGTCTTGAGCATGTCCTCCCAACGTTCCGCCATGGGCTCTTTGCGGAGTCCTACCGTTTCCTCTCTCCTGATAGCGGTCCACTCCGCGCGGCCCCACGAGAGTAGAGAGAGGGTCCACTCCTGCACACTGGGCGGTTCCCCTGCTTTCCACCGCTTTATCAGGAGTCTCACCGCCGTGACCATCCCCAAGTCCAGAAAACGGGACAACACTTTGGTAGTTGGAGACCGTTTAAAATTGTGCAAGATAAACTCCGGCCAGTCGTAAGGGATTTCGCGGCCTGTACATTGCACGAGCCGGGCATGTATCTCCCTCCAGTAATCACTGAGCCGCGGGCAGCGCCACAGCAGGTGAAGGAGGTCCGCAGCGAGCTCTCCGCATCGGGGGCAAGATGCGTCCACCCTATGAAAGTATTTATTAATTAAAGCCGGAGTGAGGTAGGCACTGTGGACGATATATACCTGGATCTGGCGAAAGCGCATGTTTCTGGGTATGCGCGTCGGACTATTGAGTATCCGTTCCCATTCTTTGTCCGCCAGCGGCCTCCCCATATCTCGCTCCCACTTCCCGCGAAGGGGGGCCAGGTCCAACTCCGTGTGCAAGCGTAAGGACGCAGCAAACGATTTAACGAGGTGCCTGCCCCTACCCATGACATGGAGGTACTGTATCACCAGGTGCTGCGTCGGCTCCTCCGTTATGTCACCCCACTTCATCGCCATCCAGGCTGCGAGCGATCTATGCATCAGGAATCCCCCAGGGGGGAGCCCAGCCTCTGCAACCAGCGACTCGAAGGGGATCAGGACTCCATCTTGGTAGAGGTCGCCCAACGTCTGCACCTCCGCCGCTTGCCACTGTTCGAGCATGCGATGTGTGAGGACACCTTCGCCCCCCGGAGAGCCCTCCAGCAGCCCCGCAGGTGCGTACGGGAGCACTCTCCTCGTGAGGTAGAGTGCCCTACGAAAGCACCTGTACGCCACCCCTAGCAGGAGCGGGGCAGGTTTGGCCCTATCTGCCAGCGGGTGAAACAGTGCAGTGATCCTTTCCAAGGCATAAGGCGGCTCCCTTGTGGCAGTGTCCTCCCTTCCCCTGTCCGCCAACCAGCGAGCAACCCATTGGAGCTGCGCCGCCAGATAGTAATGCTCAAAGCAGGGGGCAGCTAGGCCACTTTTGTCCGTGGGGAGAAATAGCTTCCCCAGGGCCAGCGGTGTCTGGACGTGCCCCACACAAAGTCGCGCAGAATCCCATTGAGCCTGGAAAAGAAGGCCGCGGGCACGAACAGCGGCAGATTCGTGAAATAATATAGGAGGCGGGGAAGCATCACCATTTTGGTCAAAGCGACCCTGCCCGTGGTTGTCAGGGGGAGCGTGGACCAGAAACCTATTTGCACCCTGACCGCTGTAACTGTTCTGCCTAGGTTCCCATCCATCAGGTCCGCCGGCCGTCGGTATACCTGGATCCCCAGGTACTTAAACGTGTCCGCACACCATTGCACTCTCGTGCCATGTAGGCTGTACTCTGGATCACGCGCCTCGCTAACGAAGGCGTAGAGGCAGGACTTACCCGCATTAACTCGGAGCCCCGAGAGGTCGGCGAATCGGCTTAGTAATGGGGCGAGCTGGTCCGGCATATTATTCACGTCCCTGACAAATACCAAGAGGTCGTCCGCATACAGGGACACCTGATGCACGCCATCGCCCAGTGGAATCCCATCAGCCAGCTGTTGCCTCATGGCTGCCGCCAGAGGCTCAATGGCCAGCGCAAAGAGCAGCGGCGACAGGGGGCATACCTGTCGGGTGCCTCTGCCTATCGCCACCTCCTCCGAGACATATGGCCCCAGTCGAACGCGGACCACAGGGTTCCTGTACAGAAGCCCCACCATCTCCAAGAAGTCGCTGCCCAGCTCATACGCCTCCAACACCGCTCGGAGGTACCCCCACTCGAGGCTATCTAAGGCCTTTTCCAGGTCCAGTATCAGGCACCCTGCTCTAGGCCACACCATTGCCGCCTCCGTCGCCACTCGGAAATACCTCCTAAGGTTCAGGGAGGTGGACCTTGCTGGCACAAAACCGTTCTGGTCCGGGTGGACCAGTTGTGGGACCAATGGCGCCAGTCGCTCAGCAAGCATCTTGGCCAGTATTTTATAGTCCGTGTTGAGCATCGCCAGTGGGCGATAGGAGCCCGTGGACAGTGGGTCCCAATCAGGCTTGGGCAGGGACACTAAAAACGCTTCCTTCAACGAGGGCGGGAGTCGGCCCTCGGCTATCTACTCCTGATACATCTGGAGCAGTAGTGGTGACAAGGACTTCTCTGTTCGCCTTGTAGTATTCAGCCGGTAGGCCGTCTGGCCCCGGTGTTTTCCCGGTCGCCAATGCTTGAATTGCGTCACCAACTTCGTCCAGCGTAAGCGGGGCACCGAGTTCCTCCCTCTGCGCGTTGGTGACCTTGGGTAATGTGACCAACCCTAAGAAGTCAACCACCGCATTGACCCGGCGGGTGCCTCTGGCTTTATAAAGGCCCCGGTAGTGCTCAGTGAACGCTTGATGCATTTCGCGCTGTGTGTGTATCACAGTACGTCATCCAAGCGAATGGCACCAATCGGCGTCCTGCGCTCCGTGGCCTGTACCAGCCAGGCTAGTAAGCGACCTGCTCTGTCTGCCTTTGCGTGTGTCCGGGCCGTGTGCGCTGCATAATTGTGACACCGTAGTCGTTCCATGAGGACCGTGTGCTCTCCTCGTAGTTTCGCCAGCTTAGGCGCGTGTCTACCCGCTCCCTCCCCTTCATACTGCTGTAGTTCAGATTCTATGCGGGTCAGGGACGCAGACACTTGCGCCCGGATGTTCCACGCGGTCCCTATGCAGTGTCCCCGTATGGTTGCCTTATGAGCATCCCACTCCACCATAGCGTCGCTCGCTGTGTCCCCGTTGTCCTCAAAGTAGGAGAGAATGGCGCTTCTTAGGTATGATCTGAACTCCGCATCTTCCATCGCAGCCGCTTGCAGTCGCCATGTGGGCACCGGAGGTCTATCGGCCACCCAGCCAAGTTGGAATACCAGGGGGTTATGGTCCGAGTGCGTCCTACCTAAGTATTCTGATTTAGTTACGAGCGGGAGCAGTGACTGGGAGCCTACTATCCTATCTAGTCTAACATGTAGGTTATGCACCGGCGAGTAATAGGAGTATATTTTGTCTGTGGGGTGTTGTGTACGCCAGAGGGCTTGGATGCCCCAGTGAGTCAGCCAGTCTCTAAGGGTCTGCGCCAGTGAGGTCGCTGCTGCTGCGCGCAGGGGCGGGTATGAGCGGTCCAATTGCGTGTCCAGCACCATATTATAGTCACCCCCGATTAACCAAGGCAGGCCCGCATACTGCTCTAGGACATGGTTTAAAGACGCCAGGAAGGCAGGCTGCTCCGTGTTTGGGGCGTATATGGAGCCCAGCAACAGTTCTTGCCCGTTGAGCCTCCCCCTCACAAACGTGTATCGCCCTACCGCGTCTACCTGCGTGTCTAAGTGTGCAAAGGGGACACCTGCCTTCACCCAGATCAGAGTGCCTCGTGCATGCGCTGAGTAGGCTGTGCCATAAATTTGTCCCCTCCATCGCCTGCGAAGCCTCTCTAACTCCACTCTGGACATGTGTGTTTCTTGGAGGAGTGCAATCCCTGTGTGGTGGCGCTGCATATACGCAAAGACAGAGTATCGTTTCGACGGGGTGTGCATGCCTCGGATGTTCCAAGTCATGACGTTAGTGCATGCCATGAAAGGTGTTGTGGAGCTCTCGCCCGGGGGGGCAGGGGGCTTATCTCGTGAGGTCTGGGGGTGGGCACTCGGTCAGGAGGTGCTAATTGCCGCATCTGAAACATATGAACTGAAACTAACTCCATAACTTTATGGCGTACCCCCAATGGAGAGTGCGTCCAGACTGATCATTTAAACTACCACCTAGTGTAGTGCGAGCGCAATGTGTGTGCGCTAGGGGGACGCGCGGTCAGTAGTGTTATCTGTGACTCCCTTCGCAAGGCCCGTCCCTGTTGAGGTGTGGACAGTTGGCCCCAGCAGTAGAGTGTGCCGGCGTGCGCGAGCCCCCTTCAAGCGCCGGCTCGCGCATGTGTGTATTGTCTCATGGCCTAGCGGGAAACGCGGCTGTGCGTTTGCAGTGTGTCAGCATTTTTAAGTACAGTGTCAGCATGCGTGGGTTACCCCAGGACAGCAACATTGCCCAGCGGCGTGTTGTATCAAATAGTCAAAGGATACAATGGAATGTACACAGGTCACCAGTTTGCATTAAACCAACATGGGGTCCTCAGTTGTCACACTATGTAGTCCGCTGTCGGGGGCGTCACCACTGGCTGTAGAGCGTCGTCCGACATCATCGTGGATGGCGAGGAGGATCCGCTAGCTGCGGCATCATCTTGCTGTCCATGTTCCGGTCTGCCATGTCCTGTCCCCGCTCCCAGTGTCGCGACCGCCTCCAGTGCCTCCTGCCGTTCCTGTCTTATTTTCTTTGGGCTGGGTGCCGCCTGTCCCAGGCTCGCTCTCCGTCCGGCCCCCCTCTTCCTTCTCCGTCTCCGAGAGCGCTGCACCTGCCATCCGCCGCCCTCTGGGGCCTCCGGTCGCGTCCCCGTCCACTGCCCGGACTCCTCCAACCAGTCCCAGACTTCCGCCGGGGTGTCAAAGAAGCGTGTTCCCTCTTTCGCGACCACACGCAGCCGTGATGGGAAGAGCAGCGAGTAGGGGAGTTCCAGGTCTCTGAGGTGTTTCTTCACTGCCATGTAGGACCCTCTTCTCTTCTGGGTCGCTGCGGTGTAGTCCGGGAAGAGCATTACGCGACTGTTGCCCACCTGGAGATCACTCATCTTTCGAGTTTCTCGGAGCACCGCATCCCGGTCCCTGTAGTTGAGGAGCTTGAAAAGAAACGGGCAGGGTCGAGCTCCCGCCCTCCGGGCTTGTGCGGGCACCCTGTGCGCCCTTTTCACCACGAACTGCGGGGACAGCACTCCTGTCGGCATGATTGTCCTCAGCCACGCCTCGGTGTACCTCTCCGGTGCCGTCCCTTCCTCTCCCTCCGGCAGGCCCACCACCCTGACGTTGTTGCGCCGAGAGCGCCCTTCCGCGTCCTCGGCACGGTCTTCTAGTTCGTGGACCCTATCCATCAGGTCCTGCAGAGCCGCGGCGTGGCTGCGCACCACCGGCTGTATCTCCTGTACCGCCTGGCGCTGTTCTGTGACGGTCTCCGCCAACTTACGGTGGTCCGCGTGCAACAGGGTGAAGTCCGATGTCACCTTATCGATCCGTCCCTCCAGTGACGACTTGGTCTTAAGGTCACTTCTTTATTGAAACACTAAGGCTTTCAGCCTGCTTAAAGCATCAAAGTTCACATTCAAAATCTATATCGATGGCCACATTGCTGCATCCCTATCTGTACGGGTAGGTGGAGACAATACTTGTGCATAATAGGTCACAACCCCAGAAACCGCCACCAGATGTGGTATTCTAGCCCTTCATATTTGCCTACTTGATGCTGCTGCAAGCAGTATTGGAAGTGAAAAGTTGAAATTGGCAGAGAAATAAATCCATGCATTATCCACTCTGCACTTCCGAAACAGTAAATGGTAATTTATCAAATTTTTTAATGTGTGACATAGTGTATGTCGAGTCTTTATCAGTCAGCCATTATGGTCTGTTCTTTAGTTATATTATATGGAAGAAACAAGCTACTAGCATTTTGGTGTTTCCATGGGACTCGATCAGTCCCAGTGTGTTCTTATGAGGATGACGTTGGGGATAAAGCCTTTGTGCGTAGTTAGGAGAGGTGAAGTATGCCCCCCTGGAGAGTGTACTCATAAATTATTTATATGTGCTAAGGATAATGTCTTAGCAATATCGATCGGGCAGAAACCACCCTCGTCATGAACTAGGTGAAAGGTTAAGTCCATAAAAGGCTGCAGACCTTCTAAGGTGTTATGTCCATACATTCATATGAAATGACGGGAGCTGATGTAGGGAAAGTGTATGAAGTTCCCTGGACCTATATTAGTGTACCGATATGAAATATAACAGTATATTTACTTTTATGGCCATAATGAGGCGGAATAAAGTTTTATTGACTTGACTGCTCAACTTAACTATCACTTGGGATTCAAGTGCTTATAGAGAGCAGCGTGGTAATCCAGTTGAAGTGCAACATTATTTGCAGCCCTGGGACACCAATGATAAACAACAGTGCCTACCACAGAATACTGCCTATTTATCATTCATAGATTGAGGACCTAAGGTAAAGACCGCACAGAAGTGAAAAGGATGCATACAGGTGATGGGGACCCAATGAGCTATATGAAGATATATGAACAGAAAGAGCATGAGAAGGACTGAGGGGGAACAGTTTTGGACATCTGTGGTTCTCACAATTTGTCTGATAGAAAGAAAATCTATCATGCTCCAAAGTATGAAACCTTTTATCTCTGATTCTGGTTACTCTTGGTTTTCCTTTCAGTCATATTGCTTCTGAATTTTCTCGGATGACTGATACAGAACGAGATCAGATTGATCAAGATGCACAGATATTTATGAGGACCTGTGCAGATGCCATTCAACAACTGAGAACAGAAGGTAAATTAACGGATCATCCCTTAAAACCAACATAATTACGTTGATGGATTTATTTTTTAAAGAGGTGCAGGGACTATTACTTCTACTTGAATGGGGTGAAAATGTTTTGCGTGGTTAATAGGGGGTGTTGAATGCGGGAGAAAGAGTTTGCACAATCCAATTCTAAAAGAACTGGATTCACCATAATTACTACCTCATTGAACTGTTGATGACCTTGCTAATACCATCTAAATCGATCTCATCAATGACACAATCCACGCCTTGTGTGCACAAAGCAGAGGTGCCCTGTATGCTCTATAAACAAGGCTTTGCTGTAGACCATGCCCTATATACCTATGCCCTTGTGTGTAGTGGCCACCTTGATATAGTTTAGTTTAGTTTTTACATTTATAATGCGCGACAGCTACCCAAAAAGGGTTTCCCGGCGCAAAATATGCCAAATGTCATAACTGGTTCATTGCTACACACTGTGTCCTATGTACATGTATGAGGTGTATAATATCATGGACGTTTCTGCAACATAGTGGATCTTGAGGCAATTTTCTATTTTCTTATTGACCCTCTGTGTACTGGGTTGAAGGCATGGCAAAGACCATGCCATGTGCCGTATATAAGGGTGTGCAATACGTCCCTGTGTTGTGCTCAGAGGTTTATCATACCTACATGTGCACTTCACAAATGACATGCTGAATACTTGATATGATACCTGCCCATTGTGCCCTGGAACAGGTTACTGTAGATCATGGGTACTCACAAACTGTCTCTCTCGGGCCAATTTTACAGTGTGGTTTGTGTCCGAGCGCCGCACCGGTGGGGGCGAGGTCAGTGGGGGAGGGGGGCGGGGCTAGAGCAACAAAAAAACTGTGACCATGAGGTTGAACACAGGTCCCTGCAGCAGACGCATTCGTCCACTGAGCCACCAGACCTGGCATACACACATGTCTCTCTCTCTCCCTCTCTCCCTCCCCTCTCTCTCCCTCGCGCCCCCACTCTCTCCCTCACTCTGACTGTCTCACTCCCTCTCTCTGTCTCCCTTCTCTCTCCTTCCCTCTCTCCTTCCCTCTCCTTACTTCCCCCTCTCCTTCCTTCCCTCTCCTTCCTTCCGTCTCCTTCCCTCTCTCCTCCCCTCTCCCTCACTCCCCTCCCCTCTCCCTCCCTCCCCTCCCCTCTCCCTCAGTCCCTTCCCCTTTCCCTCACTCCCCTTCCCTCACCCTCACCCCCTTCCCTCACCCTCACCCTCACTCCCCTTCCCTCACCCTCACTCTCCTTCCCTCCCCCTCACTCTCCTTACCTCCCCCTCACTCATCCTCACTCCCCTTCCCTCACCCTCACTCCCCTTCCCTCACCCTCACTCCCCTTCCCTCATCCACACTCCCCTTCCCCCGCTCCCCCCTCCCTCCTCTCCCTCACTCCTCTTCCCTCTCGCACTCCCCTTCCCTCACTCCCCTTCCCTCTCTCACTCCCCTTCCCTCACTCCCCTTCCCTCACTCCCCTTCCCTCACTTCCTCCCTCAATCCCCTTACTCCCCTTCCCTCACCCTCACTCCCCTTCCCCCGCTCTCCCCCCTCCCTCACTCCCCTTCCCTCACTCCCTCCCTCACTCCCCTTCCCACTCACTCACTCCCCTTCCCTCACTTACTCCCCTTCCCTCACTCACTCCCCTTCCCTCACTCACTCCCCTTCCCTCACTCACTCCCCTTCCCTCACTCACTCCCCTTCCCTCACTCACTCCCCTTCCCTCACTCACTCCCAATCCTCACTCCCCTCACTCACTCACCCCCCCCCCACACTCCTGTTCACTCACTCCCCTTCACTCACTCCCCTTCCCTCACACCCCTTCCTTCACTCCCTCATTTCCGCTTCCCTCCCTCCCTCTCCCTCCCTCCCTCTCCCTCCCTTTGTCTCCCTCCCTTTGTCTCCCTCCCGTTGTCTCCCTCCCGTTGTCTCCCTCCCGTTGTCTCCCTCCCGTTGTCTCCCTCCCGTTGTCTCCCTCCCTTTGCCTCCCTCCCTTTGTCTCCCTCCCTTTGTCTCCCTCCCTTTGTCTCCCTCCCTTTGTCTCCCTCCCTTTGTCTCCCTCCCTTTGTCTCCCTCCCTTTGTCTCCCTCCCTTTGTCTCCCTCCCCCTGTCTCCCTCTGTCTCCCTTCCTCCCTCTGTCTCCCTTCCTCCCTCTGTCGCCCTCCCTCCCTCTGTCGCCCTCCCTCCCTCTGTCGCCCTCCCTCCCTCTGTCGCCCTCCCTCCCTCTGTCGCCCTCCCTCCCTCTGTCGCCCTCCCTCCCTCTGTCGCCCTCCCTCCCTCTGTCGCCCTCCCTCCCTCTGTCGCCCTCCCTCCCTCTGTCGCCCTCCCTCCCTCTGTCGCCCTCCCTCCCTCTGTCGCCCTCCCTCCCTCTGTCGCCCTCCCTCCCTCTGTCGCCCTCCCTCCCTCTGTCGCCCTCCCTCCCTCTGTCGCCCTCCCTCCCTCTGTCGCCCTCCCTCCCTCTGTCGCCCTCCCTCCCTCTGTCGCCCTCCCTCCCGCTGTCGCCCTCCTCCCGCTGTCGCCCTCCTCCCGCTGTCGCCCTCCTCCCGCTGTCGCCCTCCTCCCGCTGTCGCCCTCCTCCCGCTGTCGCCCTCCTCCCGCTGTCGCCCTCCTCCCGCTGTCGCCCTCCTCCCGCTGTCGCCCTCCTCCCGCTGTCGCCCTCCTCCCGCTGTCGCCCTCCTCCCGCTGTCGCCCTCCTCCCGCTGTCGCCCTCCTCCCGCTGTCGCCCTCCTCCCGCTGTCGCCCTCCTCCCGCTGTCGCCCTCCTCCCGCTGTCGCCCTCCTCCCGCTGTCGCCCTCCTCCCGCTGTCGCCCTCCTCCCGCTGTCGCCCTCCTCCCTCTGTCGCCCTCCTCCCTCTGTCGCCCTCCTCCCTCTGTCGCCCTCCTCCCTCTGTCGCCCTCCTCCCTCTGTCTGTCTGTCTGTCTGTCTCCCTCCCTCTGTCTGTCTGTCTCCCTCCCTCTGTCTGTCTGTCTGTCTGTCTCCCTCCCTCTGTCTGTCTGTCTGTCTGTCTCCCTCCCTCTGTCTGTCTGTCTGTCTGTCTGTCTCCCTCCCTCTGTCTGTCTGTCTGTCTGTCTGTCTCCCTCCCTCTGTCTGTCTGTCTGTCTGTCTCCCTCCCTCTGTCTGTCTGTCTGTCTGTCTCCCTCCCTCTGTCTATCTGTCTCCCTCCCTCTGTCTATCTGTCTCCCTCCCTCTCCCTCCCTTTCTCGTTCTCGCTCCCTCCCTTTCCCTCCCTCGGTCTCCCTCGGTCTCCCTCCCTCTCCCTCCCTCTCCCTCCCTCCCTCCCTCTCCCTCCCTCCCTCTCCCTCCCTCCCTCCCTCCCTCCCTCCCTCCCTCCCTCCCTCTCCCTCCCCCTCCCTCCCCCTCCCTCTCCCTCCCTCTCCCTCCCCCTCCCTCTCCCTCCCCCTCCCTCCCCCTCCCTCTCCCTCCCCCTCCCTCTCCCTCCCTCTCCCTCCCTCTCCCTCCCCCTCCCTCTCCCTCCCTCTCCCTCCCTCTCCCTCCCCCTCCCTCCCCCTCCCTCTCCCTCCCTCTCCCTCCCTCTCCCTCCCTCTCCCTCTGTCTCCCTCTACCTCCCTCTCCCTCTGTCTCCCTCTACCTCCCTCTGTCACCCTCTGTCACCTCACCCTGCCTGTGTGTCAGCCCGGGCTGAGACAGCTTCCCGGGCACACACACAGCCGCACCCGAGCACTTCACAGGTCTTTAAAAGACCATTTGCATGTTAATGGGGCTTTGTTGTATTTCACCTCTTCTTAGCCCCCTGCAGCTCCACTCTGACTATCGCTGGAATGAAGAGCAGCAGAATCTCTCAGTCGTGTTCCGGTTGCAGACACTCTTTAAAAATGTTTTTTTAAAACACGGGTACGATGTCTGCAAGGTCCGCGGGCCACCAAGGAAGACTTGCCGGGCCGCTGGAAGCCAGCGGGCCGTAATATGAGTACCCGTGCTGTAGATAGAAGAAATGGCAATGGGTGTGGCAGAAATTGCAAAACCGAGAACATAGACTGAAAAGCATTTGTTAAGAGATACTACAGTTGGGTACAGAGATAGTAAATGTGTACAAGTTATAACAAGCATTTGCAATGCAATTGGTCTTGCATTTGCGAGGGATTGAAATAGTGGCATTGTAAATGATTGCCTTTTATTTATCTGTTTTTCTAATTGACACCTAAATAAAAGGCATTGTCATTTACAATGCCAGTAGCTCAAATTCTTGTAAATGCAAGACCTATTCAAAGAAGTGGCCGCCATTGACCCGGGCTGCTTGGAAAGTGAAAGCGACCATGGCGCGCTGAATGTTGCAGGAAAGCATGCTGTGCCTGCAGGATGAGAAACTCATTAAAGAAAATAGTGCTTACAGACTGAAAAAGATGTACGGTGTAACAACCGAAGTATAAGGCCTAGTCCTCATGGGAGTTGACAAATGAAGACAAGGCGGTACTAAGGAGGGACTAACGCCTATTAACGAATCAGAAGCCAACATTTACGAAGGGCAATGACAGAAGCCAATGACAAATGTGGGTGGAGAGTAGGCGGGGCTTCAATTCCATACTCTAATACAGCATGCCGCAGAGCAGCGCATGCGCTTCCCAAGCTCGACCTAATAGCAAAAAGGTTGTGAATTAAAGCTATGCTTCAGTTTGAAGACCATTAAATGTTGGAAACCAGTGTACAACCGGCAAATCCCACATCACGCTGGTCCTAATTGTAATTTATCAGGTTTATGGAACTAGTTACTTCCTGGGGATCAACAAAAACCTAGTCTGAATCAAAGATGCTAGGTTTGTTCAAAGGTTAGTATCTCTTTAGTCAAGTGCATGTCGCAATACATTAACAAAATGCTGGGGCGTTTTTCAAACAATACTCTTTTCTAACCATTTGTAAAAAGTAGCCAAGGGGCACAAAATTTGTCAATGGCCCAGTATTTGCAAATCAGTAAAGAAGAGTAGTCCGTTTTGAAATGCCACCTATTTAAGGACTAAAACACTGTAAATTTTAAATGCCAGCGGTACAATCATGGGTATGCAGTTATTAGCATTAAATTACATTAGTTAAGAAAACAATAAGGTAGTAAGAATGTCAGAAAATTCATCCAATACAGTGCAAACCCAATAAGAGACAATCCACTTAACATATCATCAGTAACTACTCTGCAGAACTTACAGGTTCAAAACATTCCAAAGGCTCACAACCTCTTTATCACCCTACATATCAGAGACTGTATAGAAGTGGTATGTGGAACAGTGTATGCTTTTCATTTCTCAGGAAAAAAGTGGCCTTTGCGACACTTTGCTAACAGGTCAGGTTATACTCTCGGAGCAAACAGGTGCACGAGTTCCTCCTCTTTATAGTGGTACAAGACAATCTCTTTAATCCATTATTGTAGAGTTTCCTTCACTGGCAAAGAGAACAGAAGACAAATTCAGATGCAGCAGTGCTTGATGCTAACATGATAGCAATAGAAAGACTGCAATTGTTATGCTGATTTTAGGGCACTCTGTTTTCTGAAATATAGGGGATGCTGTGATGGCATGTTTTAACATTTGCAGGACAAATAACATCTCTGCTGCCTGTTACTATAGTTTAACAAAGCTCCCATCACCAGAGCGATTTGTGTTCTGTCCTTTGAAACCACAGACCTTGATGTGGCAGCTTACATTTAGTGGTAGATATCAATCAGCTAATTTTTAGGTCTCGGCCTGATCCAGCGCATGCGCTGATTTTGGCCGAGACATTTAGTAGCTGCTTTGAAAAGTGCTACTTTCCCGGCGACCAGCTTACTATCACGCGCACAAGCGCGCGTGTGACGTGCACAACTGGCATTTGGCGTCTTTGATCGCGTGTGTGAATGCCCTCCCCTACCCCCTCCCACTCCCTCCTCCTCAGCTCTTCATTTCCCTTTCGCGCGGCCGCCTAACCCCTCCCCCTCTCCATCATGCAGCGTGAGTGCCCGCCCTGCCAAGGCTCCACTAAAGGGTGGGCCCCCGTCTGTCCTCCGATAACTCCCCTTTCTTCTCTTGACTCCTCCCACGTCCGCTCCTTCCGGTGGTTTGCCATTGCCTCCTTCACGAGTACCCATAAGCTTTGGCTTACCACCATGTGTCTCGCCCTCCTCCGAGTCCACCTCTTTCCATGCTGCTATCCCACCCCCCTGACCTCATTTTCTGCCATCCCTCCAGCATGACTTGTTTGTGGTTGGAGATGACCCAGGGATTTAGAGCAGGTTTACTTTCCTTCGTGTGATACAGCTAACATGGCAAGGCAGACATTTCAAATGACCCTAAGGGGGCTTATCTGTGCAGATAGGAGGCAAAGCAACACGTCTAAAACAGCCCCAAGACCATATTCGCAATCCTCGGATTTTGAAAAATCAATATATGAGCGGATCGGTGCAGAGCGTTCATGCTTTAACTTGCATCACGAAGCTCAAGCACCACAACATTATTGTTCATGTTATACTTACTGTATAAAAGATCAGCTTGTTTTTTTTAATTTATTTAATTTGTCACCACTCGCTTTTAAAAACATTTTTTTTTTTTTTGCACGCAGACAACTCCCGGCCGGGTCGCGCGGCCAATGCTTGTTTAATGTCAGAAACGTGTTTGTTCGTTGATACCATTCTTTGATTTATTTGCACGACACACCTCCGCTTAAAAAGTAATCGTATTCTCATATTCCGGATATAACACACCACCAAAAACAATAAATCACAAAGTGGAACCAAGTTCTATAGGCGCCTTTTATGTCATTGGTAATATGTACGAGTAATTTACCATGCTCCGATTTTGCTTCCCGCCTTTGTACGCCCCTTGCTGCACTCCTTAACAGATACTCAGACAAGAGTGACTCCAGTTCGTGTTTTCATGATTGCAGCAAGGAGCTTCTTCCTGAGCATTCAAAATTGCGGTTTGTCCGTGAGTTTCAGAGGTATTCTTTTTTTTCTTGTGCATTATCTTTGATTAAATGTATGCCACCTGTCTTTGGATGGAGTGTGGGACTTGTTAATTTGATTTTTTTTTGTTTGTGTGTGGGCGGTAGGCATTATTTTGAGTCATTGAGGCAGTTTCCCTTCATTCCTTTGACTTTTGAACCTGGGATCCTCTATCTCGTGTTGAATGCCGGCCCTGGATTTACCTATCACATTCTGTTCCATTCTGGGTGTTGTATTCCTAATTTACTTAGCCTTTGACATGTCACTCTGCACCAGTGGTTTGTTAGAATACACTTTGGTGTTGGCTCTCATGGCCCTGTTGACTCGCATCAATATCCATGTTGCGCGGTACTTGCCCAGTGGGGCTGCCTGTAGTTTTTTTTTGTTTTTTTTTATGTGACCAGTCTATCAAGCTGTACGCCACATGGGAAACTTCCCTTAATGCTGCGCACAATGCACGTGATAGGAATTGCATTTGGCATTGCTATCCAATGTGCCATTCGCTCGTACTTGGAGTTGAATGAGAGGGGGGACACCTCTGATCTTGTACGATGGGAGGCCTTGAAAAGCACGATTAGGGGGGTATGCATCAAAATCCGTTCAGCAATGAACAAAGACCATAACACTAAATTGGAAACACTAGAACGTGAGATATTGGAATTAGAAAATAGACATCAAATAGACAGGAACAACGTGACACTCAACACAATGACTAATAAGAAATATGAATACAATAAACTTGTGAGTGAAAGGGTAGGTGTATGGTTAGATATGAGACGCAGATTTAAACTTTGTGAATCAAATAAGGCGGGCAAAAGCCTAGCCGCTTATCTAAAATTTAAAGTCAGAAGAACTCAATCAAGATCATTAAAGACACATCAAGGGTAGGTCACTCAGAGCCGGACAAAATAGCAGAAGTATTTAGGGACTTCTATGAAACCCTATATGCCAAAAATGCATCTGTGGAAGAAGGCAAGATTCAGGACTACCTGAGCGAATGTGACTTACCAAGGCTCTCCTCGGAAGAGCAACAGCGTCTTAATGACCCGATCACGACGAATGAAATAGAGAAAACGATTAAAGTCTTAAAATGCGGTAAAGCGCCCGGCCCTGATGGCTTCACTGCTAAATTTTACAAAAGCTTTGCCTCTTCTCTGGTAGACCCTCTTCTCCACCTATTCCGAGAAATAAGCGACACAGGTGAAGTTAAAGGTACCCTGGCTGAGGCTCTTATCGCGGTACTCCCAAAAGATGGTAAGGACCCCTCCCTCCCGAAAAATTATAGACCCATTTCCTTAATTAATCTTGACTGCAAGATCCTGGCTATGATCCTCTCGGCCCGTCTACAGCGAGTTCTTCCTAACTTAATCCACCCCTCTCAAGCAGGATTTCTAAAAAACAGACTATCTAGTAATAATACTAGGGTACTAGCACATGTGCTGGAAAAAACAAAACTTCTAGATACACCCACTGCGGCAATAACATTAGATGCCGAAAAGGCTTTTGACAAAGTCGATTGGGCCTTTCTCGAAGCAGTGTTGCATAAATTTAACCTAGGCGCAACATTTACGAAACTGGTAATGTCCCTCTATGCTTGTCCCACTGCAAGGGTTAGAGCGGATGGCTCTTTTTCCTCTTCTCTATCTCTGAAACAGGGAACGAGGCAGGGGTGTCCTCTCTCCCCATCCTTGTCTTTGTTAGCAATTGAACCGTTTCTATATCACATAAGGCATAATGATGCCATTGCCAGTATCCCATTTCAAGATTGCACCATAAAACTAACCGCATACGCGGACGATGTACTCATTATGTCGGAAAAAGCGGATGAGGCTATTCCTGCGCTCATGGACACCATCGATGAGTTCTCTAGGGTCTCAGGCTACAAGCTGAACAAGGATAAAACGGAGGTCAAACTCCTGAATAACATTGGGAATAGAGACATCCTTGGATCTTCCGGCCTTACCTGGCAGCCACACTGTTTAAAGTACTTAGGTCTTGATTTTGGGAAGAATTTAATATCAACCGTAAAAATTAATGAGGAACTAACCCTGAAAAAGATCTCCTCACTATTAGACGGTTGGTCACCCAAGTTTCTCTCTTGGTGGGGCAGGGCAGAAAGTCTTAAAATGATGTCCACTCCACTGGTGAATTATCTAGCTAGCATGCTTCCTATGACTTTTACGGCCGATTTTATCAAGAAGGCGGATAAGCTGTTTGGTGGGTTTCTGTGGCGAGGGAAGAGAGCCAGGATATCATTGAAAAAGCTGCAACTGGCAAAAGAAAAGGGCGGCATTGGTCTTCCCTCGTTCAGAAATTACCAGACGGCATTCCTCTGTAAGCAGGGAGCCCTCTGGCTGGTAGACTCTCCATCCTATGTCCCAGTGTGGTTATCTATTGAAAAATCTATCATCGCACATGCACCCCTACCGATCCTCCTTACTATGGATTTGGCACACTTACCTCATTCCAAATACATCCTGCTGAATACCAGGCGAGCTTTATTAAGGCTCGACCAATCCCATAAAACTAACTCCACTATCAAAAACTCCACTTTTTTGGCCCTTTGGAGAAATCCCATGTTCAAACGCTCTTTTGGGACTCATGGTCTAAGAAGGGCATTAACATGGTTAAAGACCTCTATGAGGGAGCGCAACCCATTCCTTTCTCGAAATTACAAACGACATATAATCTGTCCCCCATGGACTTCTACCAGTTTCTGAAACTGAAATCAGTCATCTCATTCACGCCGGCCACTTCGTGTCTAAAGTCTATAAGCTACTTCTCCCTCTGCCCAAGAACTCCCACAGACAGGCTGAAGGCAAATGGGAATCAGAACCTAACTCGACGGGAGTGATGTTAGACTGGGACACAATATATAAAACCGCCTTATCCAACAAAGTGTCCCCAATTCTCTGCCAGACAAAATATATGCTGTTGAACAGAACGTTCTGGACACCGCATAGGCTATTTAGGTGCCACCTGAGGGATACACCCACTTGCTGGAATTGCCAGACAGGGATTGGGGATCTTGCTCATATGCTTTTTCACTGCCCTATACTACAGACATTCTGGGGGAAGATATTTGATTATATACACCAGGTCTTTCACATTAACCCCGTAAGGGACTTTGTCTGTTATATTAGGAGCACTAGATCCACAGCTACCAGACACTCATGACCGCCAACTTCTAGATCTAATGCTAACACTGGCATGTAAGGTGATCTTGTGCAAATGGAAAAGCTCATCAGCGCTCAACTTCAAAATCTGGCAGGAGTGGCTCTCCTTCTTGAGAGGGGCAGACAATCCGGCGTTGCAATCTGCTACATGGAAGCCTTCCAATAAGAGACTTTGGAAATCACTTGATGTAACGTCTTTTCACTATGACCCCCCGTGAAATAACATTTAATGCTGTATTTTATCCATGAATGGCCCTTTGATTGCAAAGTCCTGCACCTAACCTCACTGTGAATAACATGTTTGCAGATAGCTTGGATGTCATGTATCTGGACTTCTTATCCTAATTTTTATTTTAGTTACGTGTAGTGTCAATTAATAGCATGTCTGAATCAATCTATGTAATTGAAGCTTTACTGTACTGTTTTTCCTTTCTTATTTCCTAAATTCTCAATAAAAACGATTTGAAATAAAAAAAAATTTAAAAAAAGGAATTGCATTTGGCTGCTTTCATGAATTTTTGAAAATGTAGCCCGGCAACATATAATGCAATGTCTGTATATTGACACGAGTTTGCGCGAGTCGTGAACGGGAGGATTTTATCTATGCCCTCTGATTCAGTTAGTCTCATGATTCATATGCATAATTTCTTCATTTTTCTTACATGTTTTATATGGAATGATAAGCATTTTTGTTTCGAGTGTTTGTTTTGATTTCGGATTTATACTTCTTAAAACGGATGGTCACGAGAACTATGTTTTCTAGGTCTATACCTTGCTGGGTATGTACTTTCTATTGCGATTGTTACCTTGAGAAAGACTCAATCGTGCAGAAAAGCGCTGGGAAGCTGCTTTGCTGCCATGAAATACAAGCTCTAATTCAACGCCGCTCTTGAGTGGCCATTGTGAATACTTTTTTAATATGGACGTTCAGTTGTTCATAATGCTTTCTTGATCTTGTATATGGTAACAAAAATGCTTTAGCACTTAATTATTCAATTTTGTTTTGGCGCGAGCCGGAAAGGGAGCTGTGTTTTGTAAGGGATGATTTGAAAACATATCTGCAAGTGCTTATGCTGTGTATATGTTTTTTTTAAAGAAAGGAAACAGACGTTTTAGAACACATGTATCTATTTTTCACTTTTTAAAGTACCTTTTGTTACCTATTTGCTGGGTGTGTCCGAATGTTTGCTGGATAGGTTGTAGCACAGCTGAAGCAGAAGAACCAAGTTAAAGACTGGCGGGAGGTTCAATTCTCCCGTGATTCTGGGAAAATCACTCAATCTCTCCTCCCCGTGCCTAAAAAATGAATGTGCCCGTCTACAAAGCAGCTGGTGCCCATGTAAAGCGCGCTGATACATTCGGGTCAACTCTACGCTATATAAAACAAAAACATTAAAAATATTTAGTCGTCCACGGTTGGAAAAGGCCATGTTTTTTAAATGTATTTATTTAAGGGTATTATGAAAAGGAATTGCAATGTCGAGGTTTCTTATTTTTTTCTCCACAACTTTTGATCGGTTTTCCTAAAGGAAAGAATTTGAATTGGTGTTGAGTAATAACACCCAAAGGTACGTAAATGAATATCTAGCATGAATGAGTGACTCGTACAAATGCGGTCTTTAAAATTTTGGTTGGGTGGGGGTAGATTCAGAAATGTTGATGCAAAGTGTTTGTGTTTTACTATAAAAACAAGCATTGGCATAGCCAATAGGTCTCGCTTTTGGGACCTTATAAGTATTTCATTGTGCAACACAATATCCTTGGTGCAACAACATCAACTGTTGCATGGATAAACACTTATAAGGTCCCAAAGGCGAGACCTATTGGCTATGCCAATGCTTGTTAATTGAAATGTCTGTGGAGGAAACGATCATGTGTAATTGCACAGAGCATGGCAGAGCGACCTAATCAGGTTATGTCAGCATCCTGATCAGTAAAGCAGGGATCCAAGCAGTGCAAACACTGATCTCATTAATACATTCTAAAGACTTTAATGGGATGTTGCGCTACATGACCCACAGTGACTGTACAAGCGTTTTATGTAAGCTCCAAAATATATTACACAGCGCATGGCCTGGCGTTCTAACATAACAGACGCGCCTTAGCGAGGCTCCAACAGCCCTACTGTAATCCTTTATTTATCCCACCCATCCGAATTTTCTGACGACTCTAGTTTCTCGGCTGGGTCCCACGACGCCCTGCAGCTGCAGTTTGGGAGCTTCGTTGGTCGCAGATTCGGATGTGGTGCAGCTACGTGGTGCCTGCACCATATACAGGCAGTGAGGAAGGAGGCACTGCCGCCGTTCCGAGACTTTCATCCGACATGGGGCTGCAGGGGCGACTGCACTCGTGGCGGTAAGGCTGATTCGGGAGAATACTGGAGGCGGGAGGCCAATCCTTCCCAAATGGGACCCTCGCCTCTCTCTTGAGGCTGCAGATGTGGGGGGTGCGGGTGGGCCTTGAAGACACGGCAAAGTCTGCTGCGACACCGGGCGAAAGAAACGGTATGCGGCGCCGGTATTGACGGGATTGCGCCCGTCCTGGGCCCCTGGTACAGCCCCTGTGGTTGATTTGGGCCACGACCCAATGGAGGCCCTGCGGATTGATGACGTGAGTTGGACCGGGGAGCGATGGCTGGAGATCCTCCCCCCATCCCCTCCCCTTAGACATCCGTGCAGCTTGATTTGCCCTGGCAATAATCCCCCCCCCCCCGCCCACCCCTCCCGGTAGGATCATGGGGGCTGTCGAAGCTGCCACATTGGGGGAATAGCTGTAGAGCCTCGTGCTGGATGCGTCCGCGACACTGCACAGACAGCAGGGACCTCTTCTCTGTGGGGATTGCAGACTGGTGGCGGCTATAAAGAGCCCGAAGTCCCCCTATCCTTCTGGATGCTCTGTGGGATCGCCTATGGATGAGGAATTCCGCGTTGCTGCCCTGCTTTACAAATGTAACGCACCTCCAGTCTAGAAGTGCAACCTGGCTCCCTGGCCCTTCCTGGAGGCCTTCATAGACACCTAGTATCTGCTCATCGGATCCACATGCGTTTAGGGGTGGGGTCTGGCTCCTGTTATGGGCGGCGGGGGGCACCCGGCTCACAGAAGCGGTTGGACCAGGTTCAATGCAGATTGTTGGCACAGTGGCCTCCCCTGCCGGCTCCCCCTTTCCTAGAGATATAATAGGGAAGGAGACTGGCAATAGGAGTCTGTATTATTAATAGAACTCTGTGACACACCTAGCAATACTACTGGGCCACCCCTCATTTAGCTTCACATCCACATCACATGGCCAAAGATTATCCGCCGGGCACAGCATCCAAGAAAAGCACGATTGATAAATATAGTGGCGCTGTGGCCCAGGCACCCAATTTGGGTGACCGGGAAGCAGCCATGCCGAATAACGCAGCGCTGTTGGCAGCAATCATGCAGTCCAGGGAAGCACTCGAGGCTAAGATTGGGGCGGTTTGCTCCGGTGTAATGTTGCTCCGACAGGACCTCAGAAATGCTGTGCAGCGCATCACGGAATCAGAATCCCGGATTTCAACGGTGGATGATACAGTGAACAATCTCCAGAAAAAAGTATCCACCCTAGAAACACTTACTAAGGGCCTAGCGACACAGGTGGAGGATGCGAAAGTGGGCGCTCGCAGGAATAACCTCCGCTTCGTTGATTTTCCGAGGGCTGTGAGGGTGGTATAGTTGAAGACTTTCTTGTTAAATGGCTCACGGAGTGGCTTCCGCCAGACAGTTTCCCCATGCTTATAATTGAGCCCACACATCGGGTGCTGATGCAAAAGCTACTGCCGGGCGCTCGCCCTCGAACGATAATTGCGAGGCTTCTTAACTATAGAGACAGAGATGTTATACTACAGCAAGCTAGACTGGAAGGGACTCTTACATTTGCCTCGCAACACATTACGATCTTCCCGTATTATACTAAGTTAGTTCAACAGTGTAGACTATCATTCGTAGAGGCCAAGACACATCTTCGTGGCCTTAAGATTCAATATTCCCTGTTGTTCCCGGCCCGCCTGATTGGTTTACCAGTCACAAACACACTTCTTTGAGACACCGGAGGAGGTGTTCCAATGGACAGATGAAGCAGTTAAACCCAAGCCCCACACTCCACCCAGATTTGACTCGGACTCCTCTTCTGGGGGCTTGGACAGGGCTCCCTCGGGAGTGCTGATAAACAGCGCTGCCAGTCGCGCTCTAAGAGACAATCCAAAACCCGCAGCAAATCCCGTGGGAGACTGGCAGATGACCAGCCGGAGCCTGCCTTATCATAATTGCTACCCCGCCGAGGCATACGCAAAGACTGAACAATTCAGATAAAGCTGTACATATGCTCCTCTGCCGTTAGACTTTAACATGCACAGGGGTCTAGTTATGGGGATCCATTTTCTACATGCTGCTTCTACCCCCCGTTGAGGGTCGGAGGCACAACATGCTGTGATAGATACTTGGGGGGGGGGGGGGTTGGTTGGGGGATCATTGGGAAGTTTTTGTTGTTTGTTTCCTTTTTAAGTGCTACTGTTAGATATTGCATGCTTGGTCCTGGCCGGTCAGACTATTCAGTTACATACATTTCCCCATAAGGTCAATGCCAGACAAGACATCTAACTCAATAAGACCCCAGGGTTGGGAACTTCAAGTCATTAGTTCGAACATCTGCAGCCTCCTTGATAAGATTAAGAGGGGCACCATGCTGCGCAGGCTAAACGCTACAGAGCTGAAATCCTACTTGGCACCAAAACGCTGTGCCAGTCTAGATTTGGGTTTGCGCAAACTTTTCACTCTGGATTAACTAGGGGCTTTAACTTGAAAAGCACCGGAAGGGGCCCCCTGAAAAAAGGATGAAACCCTAACAGGGAAATTACTTGTTTGGAAAACGTAGTGCACCGGGCTTAGTGCTGGAGATACATCACGTAGCGCTCAAACCATAGGACTGGATTCTATTCACATAGCCAAAGACTTCATATTTTATACAAAAATATATATTTTTTATTTCTTATTTTTCTTTGATATTATTTTCTCATGATAAATTAGTTCATGTCTTTTTCACAATAAATTATTTCATATTTTATAAAAGACATACATACATATGTGCAACAATTGATCCAAGAGTCCATTTGTGTCTCTATCTTTCCCTAACTAATAACAAACCACAGGTTATCAAACAGGATGTTTTTGGCCTAAGGAGCATGAGCGTCTTTTGTTATGACATGACTGTCTTGGTAAATATAGTACAGATGTTATAATAAGTTGGTATACAATAAACAGTTTGTCTATAGTACAATAAAGACAGATCTCAGATGGTAGTTTTGTTTGGACCATATATACATTTGATTTTCACAAGACACTGGTTAAAGATATTTGACTTCACCAACGCGTTTCGGCCGTAGCCTTCCTCAGGGTGTTCACACCAGTGGTTATCTAAAAACGAGGGAAAAAAATGTATTTGTTAGGACGATGTACAATTCCAGGTCTATGGTGTAGGTTAGAGCTATCATCAATTAAAATATGTGGTCCCTTAATGAACCCTCTACATACAAATTTCTGCTGATTCTAAGAGCTCAAATGTTCAACACTCCACTGTCACGTGTAACCACACAATTAATAAAAAACAATTCCAACATTTAACAAACTAAACTGCACATTCTCAGTGTCTTGTGAAAATCAAATGTATATTTGGTCCAAACAAAACTACTATTTGAGCTCTGTCTTTATTGTACTAGAGACAAATTGTTTATTGTATACCAACTTATTGTAACATCTGAACTATATTTACCAAGACAGTCATGTCATAAAAAAAGACGCTCATGCTCCTTAGGCCAAAAACATCCTGTTTGATAACCTATGGTTTGTTATTAGTTAGGGAAAGATAGAGACACAAATGGACTCTTGAATCAATTGTTGCACATAAGTATGTATGTCTTTTATAAAATATGCAATAATTTATTGTGAAAAAGACATGAACTAATTTATAATAAGAAAATAATATAAAAGAAAAATAAGAAATAAAAAATATATATTTTTGTATAAAATATGAAGTCTTTGGCTATGTGAATAGAATCCAGTCATATGGTTTAGCGCTACGTGGTGTATCTCCAGCACTAAGCCCGGTGCACTACGTTTTCCAAACAATTAACTAGGGGCTTCAAAGGGGTGGCCGTCCTTATTCACCGCAGCCTATCCTTTGTCCATTGCAAATCATGGCACGACCCACAGGGTAGGTTTATATTCATCTCTGGAATACTATATGGGGAGCCTCTGGTCCTTGGTAGCAAATACACTCCCCCCTCCCCACCACCCGCTGACATGGAACATGGAGCCTTGTGGAGCGCTTGACAATGCTCTGGACCGAGATTCCGCCTGGCCTGACGGTAGGGGGGGGGAGGGATTGGAATGATGTGATGTGTTCAGTGAGGGACAGATGGCGTTGCGCAGGGTGCGCAACAGCGCCTCAAGAGTCTAAACTGATGCCCTTAACTCAAGGGATGGGGTGGGCAGACTCCTGGAGGGTGCTACACCCCTCCGGCCATGAATACACGTACTTCTCTGGGGTGCATGAGTCCTTCTCTCGTATAGATTACATTTTCATCTTCGCAGTACACACCCATAGACTGGAGTCCACCGAGATTCTGCCCTGGGGCCTCTCTGACCATTCACCAGTATTGTTGCAATTGCATCCCCATTCCGATGGCGGCTTTCGCCCTGGTTTCTGAAAGATGAGCAATACAGACTACACATTCATACATCCAGTGCTGACTATTATTCGCACAACCCAGGCACGGTCACGTTCCCTATAACATTATGGGAAGACATGAAACCCAAGGAGTAGATATTGCCTTCTGTGCTGCAAGACCACATCGAGAGAAGCTAATACAGACTGAGACCAAATTGATTGACTTTGAGCACAGGAGTAGGGGGGGAGAGGGAGATGCTGCACGCAAACAGCTGCTTGGTGCCCAGCAAACCTATGCTAGTGAGCTGCTGGATGAAGCTAGACTCCTCTGGCTCGCTACTCGTAGCCTGATCTATCAGTGGGGCGACAAACCTAGTGCTCTACTACACCGTTTGTGTCAACAGTTGTTGAATCAGCAGGTTCTCCCAGATATATAAGGCTCTCAGGAAAAGCGACCTGCCCAAATGGATTCCCCTGTGAGTTCCTCAAACATAACCAGTCCCGGCTGATGGAGCCATACTTGGCAGCTCTTAACTCTGCGGTGGAGGGTGGCCGCCTTCCACCATACTGGTGACATGCAGAGATAGTTGTCTTCCTATAGCCAGGCCAACCACTGGAACACCATTCGTCTTATTGCCCGATCTCCCTCAAGGCACACGTGGCCTGAGGACCTGCTTCCAGTCCACGTATTGTGGTGCCATCGCCCCCCCCCCCCCAATTCCCCCCCCCCCGATATTCAAGCCTGCCATGTGGCCTCACACTTACTTGTCCTTAACGATTGGTGGTATGGTGATAGGAGAGACCCAGCATATGCTGTGGAGCGCTGGTTGATGGGAGCCAGTTCAATACATACGGTGCAATATTCTGGCTCGACGCTTAGGGAATTACCACCTGCGACCAAAACGGTTTTCATGACCTGGAAACGTGCACTTCGCACAATGGGGTGGTGGGGTAAACTGACGAGGGAAACCCCCCTTTGGCATAAGGGCGAGCTGCTACAACGGGCGCAGCTGTCTGGATTTCGGGGTTGGGAGGCCATTGGGATCGACACGGTGGGTGCTGTCATGTGCGGGCAGATTATGAAGTCCTTTCATGAACTCCAGGCTGAATATGTTATGCCCCACTCACAAATTTATAGATACCTCCAATTCCGACATGCTCTTTCCCCGTACTTCACTCAACAACAAGTTATAACCGAATTCAACCCTACAGAAGCTGAAGTCTTTATGGGGGACCTGGGGGGGGATCGTAAAATACCCCAAATATATCTACACTTCTAAACAATACCCCCACTACAAGAAATAAAACTTGCGAGGCTTGACAGCTGGATGTAAGCCCTTTAGATGAGGATGATTGAATAGAGGCACTGGAGTCCCCGCACAGTGAAGCAATTGCGGCCCGCCTGCGACCTATTCAATTCAAGTATTTGCATCGGGTATACTTTACCAGACAGAGGTTGTGGCGCACTGGGCTGATCGCCTCCCCTTGCTGCCTGGGGTGTGGGACCGTGGAGGGTACCTTGATACATACAGTATAGTAAGGCACGGCACTATTGAGGTTCTGGGGGGGTAAAGGGGGACTACACGTTTGACGGAGGTCCTGGGTTGGGATGTCCCGCTCTCACCACTACTATTCATGCTCCATATTACTGAGGGATTGGGCGGCAACAGATATAAGCGTCATCTGTTGTTTCTGGGCCTTACGTTGGCTAAACGTGATATCGCCAGGGCATGGAAGGACAAGTTCCTGCCATCAGTTGCAATATGGAAGAAGGGTCTGGACTTTTGTATGGGCCTGGAGATGCCCCTCTTTAGGGCGCGGGATGCGCCCAGAAACACTATAAAATATGGAAAAGTTGGGGGAATACAGAGGGCTATGTTTGGAGCCTATCCCTCTTGCTTTTGCTGTTGAGGACTTGCCGGGATGATGGTACCATATAGTAACCAAGATGTTGAACATATTCGAATTCAAAATTCATGAATCAGATATATGTATCCAAGACCTGCTCCTGTTCTTTGTTATTTTGATATGGCACTATTGTTTGCCAGTCAGTCAAAGAAGCTTTATTCGAAGATTGTCATAAAAGCATATAATACAAGGACACTGTATAAAATTCATCAATAGAAGAATAAATACTGTTAAAATTACAAAACATGGGCTTAAAACTATTTGATAGTAATACAGCAAGATTCAAAAGGTACTTAAAAACATATTTCAAGACCAAGAATTTAAAATACCCTGGAGAGGAGATTATCCAGCCAACAGTTTACTTCTAATTACCCATGCCCAACCTAGAAATTTGGCCACAGCTACATAGACAGTGTGGTTGGTACTGGTGCGGATTATTCTAACAGCAACCATCCCGCTCCTGGTGCCCAATAATCTACACATTGGTCTTAACCAGGTCCGTCGAGGTGCTGCATACATAGGACATTCAAACAGTAGGTGATGAATAGTTTCAGTACGGACCGGACAACCAGGGCAGGCAACCTTGCCTCCACTGGTCCATCTGTAAGAAAATGCTCTAACTGGTAAACTTCCAATTCTCAGTTGGAAATAGAGATTGCGATCTAGGGGTTTTGTAATAACATCCCAAAAGGCTTCAAAGTTGACCCCATCTTTGAAGTCCAAAAAGATACCGGTCAGGGAGAGAGGAGCAGTGGTCCTAAAAGCTTTAGAGGCCACAGCCTTCCAATACAGACCTTTTAAGACCTTTTTGGGAGGAAACCTGGCGTGTATGGGATCTTCCCACAATTCCCCAAGGCCTAGGTCCCTTAACCGCATGCACGCTGCGGCGATTTTCGCCGTACGCGGCTTTTTTCAAAAAGCCGCGTTACATGACGAGCTCAGCTCGTCATCAGCGTGCGAGCGGCGCAACTGATGACGAGCTGAGCTCGTCATCAGCGCCGAAGGGGTTAATACCCCCCGAATTTTGGCTAGCCACTTAATCTTATGAAAGGTATCATACTTGATTACGTCCATCAGTCCCTTGGCAAAAATTTCCAATTCGGCCGTGGTCCACATCCGCCTCCAGTATAAAACAGGTCGCAAGGACGCAATAAGAGCTATTGGACTCATTCCCAAGTCGTAAAGTAAAGGACTCATGGGGGTGCTCTGGGGTAATTTAATGAGATTTCTAAGGAAGCGGTTTTCAGATACTGTCATTTCCCTTAGATTCTTGAACCCCAAAATGTCAACGCCATATAAGGAGAAACTAACCACTTTGCCGTTATAGACTGATAATACCGGGGCTATTGGCTTAGTAAGGGTCAAAGAGTGTTCAAGACTCAATGCTCCGGCGAGCTGGCGATGTTTAAGAACAGCCAGCTCTACCTGCTGGTTCCAAGAAAGATCGTGCTGTATGCAGACCCTCAAGTAACAGAAAGCTTTGACCTTATCAAGTGGTAGTTTATTCATGGTCACAGTACCTTTGAAAGATTTTGGTTCATTCAAAGTCAAAGTCAAAAGCAAGCTTTATTCGATTAGTTAAAATCATAAAAGAGACACGACAATACAAATTTTTAAAAAAATGTCACAAAGTTCATATAGTTAAGATCATTAAAAAGTCAAGCCCTATAGCAGTGTCTAGTACATTCAAGTAATTAAAAAGTTGGTACAAATACAACTCGATCACAATATAAAAAATGAGAAAAGTTAAAAAACGTTAACAGAGTCTGCAGTATAATGGGATCACCCTTCCAAGTACCTCGGGGATAGCTTCCTGGCCTTCGTACGCATGGCTGCGACCAGAAAGCTAGCAACCCCGAAGACTGTCCTAGGGCTACCCAGTAGCTGTAAGTAAAATAGGGCTGGGCGTACTTGTGTAAAACCTGCTTCTCTTAAGATGGGGGCCAAAAACTGCATTCTGCACTTCTTAAAATGATCGCAAAACATTACAAAATGCATGATGGACTGCTCTGAGAAGTTATCGCAGCTGCATGGGATTGACTCGTCTGGGACCCCCCATTTTGGTTCATTAAAAGACATACATTTTGATTTTAAAACATTCACTTACAACCCACGAGCGGTGCAAAAGTTTTCAAAAATCATTAGGGCCTTTTGCAGATCACTCGGGGTTTTTGCTTTAATCAGACAATCGTCCGCAAACATAAGAATGGGGACTTTTGCTAAAGCCAAAATTGGGGCATCGATGTTAGAATCAATCAGTATTTTTGCCACATCGTTAATATACATAGAAAATAGGGTTGGCGCTAAAACGCAGCCTTGCCGCACCCCTGTATCTACAGAGAACTGAGTGGTGACATTACCAGGGCGGCCCCACCTGATCTGTGCAAAATTGTGCACGTAAAGTTTTTTAATGAGTGAAAGTAAGGGTCTAGGCATACCCATGTCGTTAAGCACACTCCACAATGTTGTACGAGGGACAAGGTCAAATGCTGCCCTTAGGTCGATAAAGGCAGCATATAGGCTCCGCCCTCCAATTAGCACAGCCTTTCAGTACAGCATAGCAAAATGCAGCACCTGATCGACTGTGCTAATGGAGGCTCTGAATCCTGCCTGTAGGCGAGACAAGATGTTCTGATCCTGTTCCCACGCCAACACCTTTTTAAGAATCAGCCTGCCTAAGATCTTTTGCTTAGTGTCAATCAGGCTGATTGGGCGGTAGTTCCCAGGTAATGATTCATCCCCTTTCTTGAATACAGGAATAATTTCGGCCCCGTTCCAGGATTGTGGAATGGGAGCTCCTTTGGCAATCGCATTAGTTATAAAGCAGTATGTACCTACCCCAGGAATCTTTATCCTGCAAGAATATATCTGCAGGTATTCCATCGATACCTGGCGCTCTACCAGGGACCACTAGATCTAGGGCATGATACACATCGCCTAGGTTAAATGCATCGTCCAGGAAATGTAGATATGGAACTTCCATAGATGAATTTAGTTCACCACCCCAGGCATATTGCGGTTTGAAGTAGGTCACCCATTCTTAATGTGGAACCCAATTCTGTGGCTTATCTGGGGTTCCCTCATTGCCCCATTTGAGAACGTTCCAAAAATGTCTCAAGTCTTTTTGGGCTCCTGCAGCTTTTAGTTCTTGCCACCTCTGCTCATCCCAGGCTCGCTTAGATTTAGAGACTGCATTTTTATACGCTGCCCTAGCAAGCCGGATGTTCCTACTTGAATCGCTTTTAATAGCTCTACCAAGGTCTAAGCGAGCTTGCCTACATTCCCCCGAGAACCATCCCAGTGGTTGGGGGGTACGGGATTCGTTTGGCTTACAAGGCCTGACAAATATACTTCTCAAATCACCAAAGAAGGATTCATGAATCCTGGTTCCCTTTTCTAAGGCTGAAGCCAGGGCCCCTTTGCTGGCTTGTTCACCAAGTTCACGTGTTGCTTGTACTAGCTTGCTTGATATAAAATCAATGTTCTCTTGAGAATCTGAAACTTTGGCCCATCGGACATGGCGCATATCGTTAGCAATAACTATATCAGGGTGAGAGTTTGCGCCCAACCTCACTCCAGCGGCGGTTGCCTTCCAATAGGTCAGTGACATACATAAAGGGTTGTGATCGCTCTCAACCCTATCAACAATTGACATATCCTCTAGATATTTCCATAATCCCAAACTGATCTGGATATAGTCAATTCTGCTCTCACGGTATCCACTCCTAAACGTGGTGGCCTCTATCTTATCTTCAAAGGTCCTGCCGTTGGTCGCTCTCAAGCCTTTATTCAGACAGAGTGAATTTAATTGGATTACTAATTCTGTCCACCTTCTAACTGGCTCGAGTTCAAGCTTGGGTATTCCTCACTCCCTGTCTTCCTCATCCGAGATGTTCCAATCGCCACATGACAAGGGCTCAAAGGTGGTATTAAAATCACCCCCTAGAATTATATTAGAATGCAGAGAGTGACATTCAATAAGATCTTCTAGGAGGGCAAAAACTTCAGATTTCTTACCCCCGTGCTACAAGCATACAAATTATAAATGTGAATGGGCTCTTTATTTCGAAACTTAAGAGTGAGAATCTGTAGATCCCTGTGATTGGAGGGAAGGGGCTTGATGCTAACATCGAGGTCCTGTCTAACCCAAATCGATAGACCACCAGATGGGCAATCTCTCCCTCCCTTTTCTGCTGGGATACTAAAATTCAAATACCCTGTGAGTCTACTTTAGATTTCAATCCAGTTACATTCCAGGACAAAATTGATCTGGATTTACATAAATCCAGTGAAGAGTCGTCGTTTTGGCTTATGTCAGAGATCGCATTTGGCATGGTGATTAAAGAAACCGTAAGGGACGACGGGGACGGGACTAGGTTTGTAGGACCCAAAATAGATGTTATACCTAGCAATATATTTTCGCCATCCCTTCCCTCATTACAGCCCACTTGACTCGATAGTCAGTCATTACAATCTAAACAAGAGTTTCCTACAATGATACCTCTAATTCGTTTTTTTTTCTCAAATGTAGTCGGCCAGTTTTGCGGGGGTGGACCTCATTTGGATCCTAGAATGGTCCGGGGAACAACTTCGGAACTCCAGGTTTATTAGGTCTTCCACCAACTTTGTGTTATTTAAAGTTAGTTCAATACAATCACATGAATCCCCAAGAAAGGAGAGCCTCTCTGCACTAAGAATACCCTCTCTAATGACAGACCTGCAACCCCTGACGTACCTAATCCAGTGGATTGCTTTATTGGTTAGGGATTCGGTGGATTCCTGGACCCTACCGTGGCTCAACTTGGGGATATTAACCAAATACAGCATTTGAGATTTTCTTGAATAAGGATTAGGGTGGACGGCACTCAAACCTAATGGGACTTTACTTTTAACTGGGTGGCTACTTGCAGGTTGCTGGATAGTAGATCTACCGCTAATATTAGAGTCCCCACCCACTTTCCCTAGTTGATTTACTGCTGCAGTTGGTTTTATTTGCCCATGGCCATTGCCACGAGCGTAACGGTCGCTTCGGGCTCGTGGTACTCCCCTCCCTGTCCTTACCACCTCACTGAATGGAGTGCCTAGAGGTAAAGAAACGCTTGATGTACTGGGGAGGGAATGCCACAGTTAGTTAACTCTGCTACATGGGTTCTACTTAAACCACTATTTTTTTAAAGTAGCAATACAGGTTGAGCAATGGCCCGAATCCGACCTACTGCTATTTACTGCAAGAGTGAGACGGTCAATTTTTTCTTGCATACCCTCTACCATACTACACAAATGCTTTACTACTGCAAACAATGAATTGCTGTCTACCTCTGTTTGAGGAAAAATCCCAGCAATACCTGGCAGATGATATACGCCTTCGCTATGAGGGACATCTGCCAACGGTGTCTCGGTGCCAGGTTTAGGGCCACTATTATTAATTAGCGCCAAAATAGCAAAACTATTGCTGCAAGGCAAAGCTGTTGGATCATTCTGGTGAGGAGTGGCATGGGAGGGGGGCTGAACTTGTTCTAAATAATGAACTATACATGTTTTCCCCCCAGCAGTAATCACAGATTTTACACCACCCCCTGCGTTAGATTTGCTCAGAAACATTTCGGGGATCACCGCTGCAAGCCGCTTGGGCCCCTTTCCTTCATCGTCTACCGTGACGCTGACACCCACTTGGCCCCTCCCGCTTAAGTGTGGCGAAGCAGACAGTAAGGCCTCACAGTCCTCAATCAGGCCATCAATACGGTCCATAACACACTTACCCCCCGCATGGGTCATGCGTTTCCTCGGTAACTTAGCTTTCATCTTCCTAGCTTTTTTCCCATCCTTGGGCGTGACACCCAAACCCCCAATCACGTCCTCCGTGGTTTTCCTTTTCCCCATAATTTCAAAGTATATGGCTACAGCAACAGGCGTGAAGAAGTAGATCACACAGTACCTTCGGAAGGCGATGACAAAGGGGAGTGGCCCAGCCCGGCCTCCTCCGGCCCATGACGGCCCGCCCTTTGCCCGGGCTTTGCCCGGGCGCGTCCCGCGCCGCGGGAGTCGTGGAAACCTCAAGTAGGCTGGCTGCGCCTACTGATGACGCCGGCACAAGGCGCCTGCAGGAGGGATGCTGGGAGTTGTAGGCAGCCGGTAAATAGAGCCGTTTCCCTCACGGCGGGCCAAAGGAGCAAGAGCCTGTCCCTCGCTATTTCCGCAGGTAAGTTTGGAGCAGCCGTTCCCCTCACGGCGTGTCCGCTGACACCTGAGCCACACGCATGTTTGCTTTTAAGAGTTTTGTTTCAATATGTTTATTGCATGAACAAAGTTATGAAAACAGTGAAAATGTTGAGATCATTAACGCAGTCCATTTCTGTATTTTATTTGTGTTCATTGAGACACTAAACCTATATTGGCTATCAACAATAAAATTACGTTGTGAAAAAATATATATATTTACACAAATGTGAGACGATGCATGAGTGATGTAGATGTGTGCATATTGCACTAGAATCTATGATCAGTTTATTAAAAATTATAAAACACAACCTCTATGTCCCTGACCTGAACAAAACCATTCTGTGGACCGTGAAGTACAATTGATTGTGAACTACTTAAGAACATTTCTGATTTCAACTCGATTGGGGTTTAAGCCTTTGTTCAGTCTGTGCACAGTTACTGCATTTACCAGCGATATAAATAAATACGCTCATAATGGTAATTTTACATAAATGCAAGTTATTTAGTTAGTGCTTTCAAGAAGAATGACCAACACAGAAAACTTTCAGATAAATTATTTAACTAGATACTCAATCATGGGCGAATAGATCACCCATTAACTGATTAGGTCATGCCTACGTAATTAACGTAAGAAACACTACAAGTGAACCCTAGTACAACATACGTGACAAGGTGACTGGTATAGAGGTTGACTTTAAACCTGTAAAACCAATAAATGAATGGGGGAAAAAATGGATGTTACTGCCCTTTACAATTAAAAAACTTAGCAATAGGTCATCAGTATGTGATTTACTGATCAATTTTGTCTTGGAAGTAAAATACAAAAACTAAGGAACTGTTTTATAGTAGGATCATTTACGAAACAATCCACACTTTACTCGTAGATTATTCATAGGGTGCAACAATTAACATCCTTATTTTTTTTTAAAAACTTTGGGTGACATATCTACTTTTTTTAACATTTGGGTTTTTTATGATTTTATATCAAGTTTTTATTGTGTAACATTTATTAACTGTGATATTGCGCTTTTATGGGTTTTTTTGCTTGAAAAAAACGAATAAAGATTTTCTGATCTGATCTACTGAACAACTGGTTATGTGTATTTTGTGTTAACTCCAGCTATTAATTTACGCTAACACAATCATAATGTGGATTTAAAAATATACTGCCTTTTCGTCTTAAGTAATGCAAATGAATTATAGAAGCCCTTTAACCAACTTTTTTTTCTTACACACAGTTGAACGGTGCACACAAAGTTGCTGAGTTTGTGAAATTTTGTTAGCTTAGAAGCTCCTCATAAAACAAGCATTGGCATTGCCAATAGGTCTCGCTTGTGGGACCTTATAAGTATTTAGTTTTGCAGCACAATATCCGATTATGCAACAAGGATATTGTGCTGCAAAACTAAATACTTCTAAGGTCCCACAAGCGAGACCTATTGACCATGCCAATGCTTGTTTCTGTAGCTGTAGCTTCCTCTTTGATACTATTGTGTAAATGTCAGTTGCATCATGACGAGATACCGAACTTTAGATAAAGAAGAGTAGAGAACAGGAATGCAACTAAAGTCTATTTCTGAACTTCTGAAAATCACCTTCTGACAGATGTACTGCTTGAAGCACATTTCAAGCTCATTTCAAAGCTGACAGAGACACCCCGACACAAAGTCAGTTATAAATATATGAAAGGTGCACATCAATAAACCCCGACTTTTGGAGATGCGGGAGAGCTGTGTTGTCTTCTGTGTCTTGTTTGTGTCAGTGTCACAGACCATGTTTTTCATGCGACAGGCACGGTGGCTTTGCGGATTCACACTCTGACGCCATAAAAATGCCCTTGCAGCTGGCCTGGTTCAGGAGCCATTCCAATTAAGCCCGGTAGGGAATTTATATTACGTTGTCATAATGCGCAAGATTTCGGGAGTTGTGTTAATTGCATGCCATTCGCAGTGAACATTTAACGCAAACACAAGGAAGCAACGGAGCAAGAGCAGTGTGTTTTTTTGCAGTGCTATTTTTACAAGCAAGTTACGTTTATGGAGAGGAGGGGGGCTGCAAATGTAGTTGTATTAGTATAATTGAAAGAAAAACCCGTCTGTAATTTAAATAAAACGTGAAAGAAATGCTCCCTGGTGGTTTTCCTCGTCAAATAAGTAGCAACATTTTAATGGGAACACTAGCGTCAGTAGGCAGCAAACCCGGACGACTCCGAAAATGTTTTAGTTGCAAGCAAATGGTGGGGGCCTGAAGGAGGAGGGGGTGCGAGGGATGAGGGAACACGGCCTGGGGGAAGCTGGCTGGGGAGGGGGAGGAGAAATGCAAGGAAGGCTGTGTGCGGCGTAATTAGGGGAGGAGAAGCCGAGAAGCCGCAGAGCGCACGCTGGGCGAAGCCCTTTGATGTGCTGTGCGGCAAATGGAGGGAGGCTGATGCGCGTTCATGTTTGAACACGTGGTTCACATGAACTGCATGAAAACGCCAGCAAAAAGCTGGTGGTTTCACGAGAATTTTTGCCACTTGAATTCTCGCTCCGCTCGATGCGCATGCGCGCATCGATAGGTCGCGAGACCTAAAAAACTAGCAGCGGTGTAACCCCTCGCAAATTAACTTGTATCCTCACTGGGCCTGCACAGATTCACACAAAAACACCCGACCCCACAAATTGTGATACATGAAATTTGAAGTACTGGCAACTTCCCAGGTCAAATCAAGAAGCCCTCCAGGCTAAAAAAAAAGTACATACATGAATACCGCTTCTCAAACAATGTCACTCCTCAGACGCGATGTTGGGATGAAAGCTCCTTTGATACATTTCCCTCGTCGCCAGTGTAATACAAGTAACAGAAGTGCGGCACAGACAGCCCCCACAAGCAGTGCCACACGAGCACCAAGGTCGCACTCTAGCGCCCGGATGAAGGAACCATCACGGACCGCGCGCGGGACACTTTAAATATCTCGACCTGCCCTGCGCTAGGGAGCGCAGCCCTGCGTGCCTCAGATTACAGTAGCGTAGTCCACTAAAGTAAGACCTAACTAAACAAGAAGATACAGGCATGCAAGCAGCATGTGCGTTGCTGCTCATTCCCGAGCCAATACTCCATGGGAGTTACCTTGCAAAAAAACGTGGGGCATTCACCGACCATAACAGTGGCGTAATGAAACTTGAGGGAGCCCACCTGCAAAGTGCATGAAGGGGCCCCCTCTGACCACACTCAAGAGCTCTGCTGACAGAGTACTGAGCTGAAGGGGCCCCCTTGAGCTCAGGGCCCCCCCTCACACCATGGGTGTTACGGGACCTTTGTTACGCCCCTGAACCATAAGCCAATTGCATGCTGTGATTTTCGAAGGACACAGACATAAGCCAATCCAGATCACCTGACAGCTGCGCTGTCTAGGCACGACCTAAAAATGACAAGTCCCTGGTTACAATTCAAAATCTAAAAGCCCCTGAAATTATACTTTAATTATTTGCTTGGCTTTCATAACAGTTCACCCATCTAATTGACTGTCCGTGACCTCCCTCGACATCACAAGTGACATCACTGCTGTTATTTCATATTTGATTTTTTAAACTTTTTATGAATTTACAAAAACATAAATACACAACAGTGTGGTCAGACCAGCTTAGAAGGTGAAGATCCAAAATATATATAGTGGAGAAGTGTGGCTCAGTGGTTAGAGGCGGCAGACCCGGAAGCTGAGATCAGCCGTGGACCAGGGTTCGATTCCCCGCCTCGGCGGGTCTCGGGCTCAAAAATTCCACGGACTTGACAATTCTCGCTCCGGTGCCTACTCGACTCACGGGGTCACACTCTGCGACTCTGGGCAATAGCTTGCTTAATCTCCACTACGCCCCTCGCGGCGGGATGCCTGGCTTTCACCTTGTGAATACCCTGCCGGGGTATCTCTCACAGGGGAATACCAGGACGGGTTCCCTAAGCAAGCGCCTTGAGACCCCTGGGTGAAACGTGCGCTATATAAATCTAAATACATTTACATTTACATAGTAATATTAGGATTTATTGGTGACACCTGCTGATATCATATAGGACTTCACCAAAAGGATAATCTATTATATCTGTAAAGTTTATGTTGGAGGGTCACCACTGAAGGTATCTCAGATTCCTGATGTCACAGGATGTCCCTGGCCTCCCGAGTCACTTGGGCAGTCACAATCACTGTCAGCTGCCCAATCGTCCATCCCATGTAGGGGGTGGACTAGTTCTTCAGCCATCTAGAGGGTGGAAGTTGTTCTCAGGCCTTCTGGTAAGGATATGGAGCTAAAAAGTGTGGGCTAGTTCCGTGTAGAGGGTTATAGTCACATGGGTTCTTCCTAACCCCCGGAAAATCTGAATAGCATTTCATCACCACTCAGTAGTTCTGAACAGGCAAAGAGGAGAAAGGCACATCTGTTTTGTAAGGCCCTCATCTTTTTACAATGTTTATAGGGATGGAGTAGGAGGATGGTCCTAGCTGTAGTAGTCGGTGGTTTCATTATGCAAATTGGTATATCCTTTTTGTGCATCAACATTTTTTTATTGTTTGCTGAAACTAATTAAAAGTGGAAAAGCAGGGGGCGTGGCCAAGAAGGCGGCGGAGTAGGACGATCTTTACGGTCCCTCCGGCGCCTGCCTACCTTTAGCCTTGTTATATCTTCCCTGAACGTGCCCATCCAAGCAAGCGGGGGTGCTCCCTGCCGACATCGGAGCAACTGAGCTGCTTTTGGGTGAGCGCGGTGGCTCGAGAGCACCCCCCCCCCCCCACTGAAAACTGTTGAGTTGCTCCTTTCGGCCCGCATTTCGGCGGGGGGACCGGGCTACGGGTGGTCGCCTGGCAGCTCTGGCGGGCTATGGAGCAGCCCCCTCAGGAGCAGTGATATCCAGGCCCCGCAATAGACAAGGCCCTGCACGTGGACGTTGGGCCCGGCTCCGCTGGCACTTTCGGAGGGCCCATTCCAGTGCTGTTGCCTCCGGTAGTTGCTGACCTGACTGGAGTGACCGGTCTAGATTGTGGGGCCCACGCCTGACACTAGACCCTCACGCATACGGCCCGCCACTGCCCCTAGGAGTATAAGACTCTTTTTGCACAGTTCGCTGGTGCCGAGCATTGTGGTGAGACGGTGAGCAGTGTAACATACCTGGCACGGGATCAGCGTCCGCGTCGGCCTGCCTGTATAAGCGTAGACTTCGGCTGGGACAAGATGGCGACAGGCAGGAATGGAAAGGATAAACCCCTAAAAGATACGCCTTCGTCGCTAGCGGGTCAATCCGTCCAGCGAGCTACGGATAAGCCGCGGTGGCCTGGAAATGACGATGCACCAGCCACCAAGGCTTTTATGGTGGAGTTGTTTTCGGCCATCAAAGAAGACATATCGGAGCTGCCCTCTCAGTTGGCCTCTGACCTGCGGGAAGTGCAGCGCGACGTAGATGCGATGGGGGAGAGAGTGGCGACGCTTGAGGAGCATGACTTAGAGACGGCGCGCGACATACATCAACTCCAGCAGGATGTGATTCGGCTGACTTGGCAAAATGTAGACCTCCAGGCGCAAGCTGAGGACTTGGAGAACAGATCGCGCCGAAATAACATTCGGATTCGGGCAGTGCCTTGGAAAGGTGAGGGGTCTGACCTTCGTGTATATGTGGGAGCCCTTTTCCGACAGATTCTGGATGAGGAGGGCCTACAGGATATCGAATTGGACAGAGTACACCGGGTGGGCCTGCCGAGGGGGCCCAAGGCTCCCCTCCTGACATCTTGATGTGCGTTCACGATTTCAGGACCTTGCGGCATCCACGTTGGTCAAAAGAAGGGAGTTCAAACCTGTCACTACCTACCTGAGGGAGCAAGGCATCCCCTACTCGTGGGGGCACCCGTTCAGGCTAATCTTCAAGCTTAATGGAAAGCTAATCCAGGTTCGCTCCCTGACGTCGGCCCTCGACCTTCTGGGCCTGGAGCGGTCCACTCCCTCACCAGGTGATGCAGAGTCTCCCACCAGACGACACAGGTGATCGACGGAATGGCAACGGGTTGGCAAACCGGCACCTACCGCAAAACCTGATGTGTCAACAAGCCGGCTTGAGAGAGGAGCAGCGGTCGCGTTGGTGGCCCTGGTGACGGATGCGGCTGGGGGCCCCTGAGGAGAGAAACCTATGAATGGCACTGAATGGGCCAGTGGATTACGCCGGAGGAGGCCGACTACTGGTAGCTGGCTGTTGATTTTCTTGTGTCCTTGAAGGGAGTAGAGTCCTGCATCAGGAACTGGTTATGTGGGCTGTTGGTGCCATGTTCTCCAGCTCTTGGGACCTGTCTGACGAACTGTTGTTTGCTTCTCCTTTTGTCACTGTTGAAGCTTGTCTGATTGGGGTTTGTGTGTGTGTGGGGGTGGGGGACTGGAGTTGGGGGGAGTGGGGGTGCTTTGGGGTCTCCGCGTCACCTGGGGGTGTGGAATGGGAAAGGGTCCGGGGGGTGGTTGGTGCAGAGAGGACCTCTAGGAGTCATAGCACCAGAAGGTGTACAGCAGGTCTACCCTGCTTATCAGTATGCAGCCCAGGGAGTTGAAGACAGTGCGCCTGAATGTCCGAGGTCTCAATAGCCCGATAAAGCTGGTGGCCATTTTATCCTTGCTAGAGAGTTCGGAGGGTGCTATATGCCTGCTACAGGAGACCCATCTCCTTTCCAAAGATACACGGCGCATGGCAGATAGGCGCTTCCCGCTACAGCTTTGGTCTTCGGGGCCTACTAAGAAGAATGGGGTGGCGATTCTCTTTAGCGCGCGTGCGCAGTGCAAAATTATCTCCCAGGTTGTAGATGTTAAAGGAAGGTTCTTGGCTGTGAGAGTGCAATGGGGGGACACGCAGTTCACGGTAGGGTCCATTTATGCGCCGAACACTAACCAAGAGTCCTTCCTGCAGTCGGCGCTTTCGCAGGTTTTAGCTACCCCAGATCCTGGTGGGTGGTGATTTGAACATTGTGATGGAGGCAGAGACTGACAGGTCAGGACAGCGGGTGTACCAGACGGGGGCATTATCGCAGGGAGGGAAATAGTGGCTGTTGGAGGGAGGGTTGCATGACGTGTGGCGCGTTCAACATCCCCAGCAGCGCGATTATACTTACTATTCGGCAGCCCACAAGACCTATGCGCGCTTAGAAAACTTTCTGGCCACGACCTCCCTCTTGCCTCACTTGTCAGCATCAGACATTACGCCGCGTTCCTTGTCGGACCACGCGCTTATCTCAGTAACCTTCACTTCTAAAGGGGTTAGGCCGCCGTCGGCGGGATGGTGCCTTCAAGACTCCTTGCTCCACTCCGAGTCGGTAGTCACGAAGATCAGAGAGACCATAATCCATTACCTGGCCGAGAACGAGGTGGAAGACACACCCCTGGTGGCAGTCTGGGAGGCCCTAAAATTAGTGACGCGAGGCGAATTTATAGCCTTTGCAGCGACTTACTCCCGCTTGCGCAAAGAGAAAAGAGCGGAGTTAGAAGGGGACATTAGTGGCCTAGAGGAGATCCATAATCCGACTGGTGCGCCAAGGATTTGGCGGGAACTGGAGATGAAGAGGCGCATGCTGAAACACTTAGATACGGATAGAGCTATGCATGCCCTACTGCGCCTGCGGCACAAGTTCTATCTCTGCGGAGATAAGGCAGGACGGATGTGGCTCACAGGCTGCGGGCGCGTTCCCAGCTGACCACTATCCACGCCGTTCGGGATCGGGCGCGACTGAACACACCACGGACTCCGCCATTGTAGATACCTTTAGGCAGTTCTATCAGGCCCTGTTCCACCGGAATAGCAGACTATTTGGAGTCCTGTAATGTTCCACCCCTCCTACAGGGCTCCTTGGAGGCCCTTGACGTGCCAATTCGCATCGAAGAAGTCCTCTCGGCCATTACAAAACTGAAAGTGACAAATTCACCGGGGCCAGATGGCTTTTCTACAATTTTTTTATAAAACTTTCTGCAGGGAACTGGCCCTGCTCCTGACCCACCTTTTTAACTCTTTTCTGGACACCAGGGCTGTGATGCCGTCCATGTCGGAGGTGGCCATCATTGTCATTTTCAAGCCCGGGAAGGATCCCAAGGAGTGCGGATCGTATAGACCGATCTCGCTCCTCAAAATCGATGCCAAGCTGTTCGCGGGGGTGCTCACTGCCAGACTTAGCCGCTTGATGGACGGACTCATCGAGCCCGATCAAGCGGGATTCATCCCTACGCGGCAGGGATGAGACCACACTAAAAGATTGCTCCACCTCATGGACATATTCCATCGTTCTCGGTCACAGGCTTTCCTGCTCTCCATAGATGCGGAGAAGGCCTTTGATAGCGTAGACTGGGACTACTTGTTTGCCATGTTAAGGGCGCTCGGGCTGGGAAGTAACTACATACAATAGATTCGGTGTCTTTACGCAGCCCCTAAGGCGGCGGTGCAGGTCAACGGCTGCAGGTCTGCTCTTTTCTCGGATGCCCCCTGTCCCCGTTGCTCTTTGCGCTCTTTATGGAGCCTTTGTTCAGCGGATTTGGTCCAACGTGGACATCTCCGGGATCAAGTTTGGGGCGGATACGCACAAGATTAGTCTGTATGCGGACGATGTCACTTACCCCCACTCTTCCTTGCGGAGCCTTTTGAAAGAACTGGCGGAGTTCCAGAAAGTGGCAGGTTTCAATGTCCATTTCACCAAATCGCATGTCCCTAACCTGTCCATACCAGAGGCGGACGTCCTGGATCTGAAGCAGGACTTTGAATTCCAATGGGCGCAATCCGATATTCAGTATTTGGGTGTCCGTCTAGCAACTTCAATTACTAAAACTGTGTCCCTGAACTATAAGATGTTGGTTGAGCAGGTCACTAAGGCTCTCTCCGACTGGTCCTGACTCAAAATGGCTTGGTTTGGGAGACTGGCAGCTCTGAAGAAGACTGTTCTCCCCCGCATACTGTACTTGTTTCAAATGCTGCCGCTGACCCCGCCGCCGGGCACCCTGCGAAAACTGCAGGGGCTCCTTAATAGATTCCTGTGGGACAATAAACAGCCACGACAGGCACTGCCCGTGGCAGTTGCTCCGAGGGCGGCTGGGGGATTGGGTTTTCCCCTACTGTCTGCCTACTTCCAAGCGTCCACCCTGCGATACATAGTGGAATGGAACAGGCCCATGTCCAGTAAACACTGGAACTTCATGGACCAGATGGTGGCGGGTTGCAATATTTGGCGAGAGCTTTGGTTGCCCCGCAAGCATAGAGCATGGGGCCTCTACTCGTCCCCGGTGACGGCGCCGACTCTTAAGGCATGGGACCAGCTGGCGCACCGAAAGGGGTGGACTACGTTCCCCTCTCCGATCACACCTATTGTTACCACCCCGGACTTCCCACCGGGCCGCGCGTCCCCGGTCTTTCATCGCTGGCGAGAGGAAGGCTGTAAGAGGGTGGGTTCCCTCTTTGACCTGCATGGTTTGATTCGGTTTCCCGGTTGCGAACGGAGTTCTTCCAGTTGCTGCCGGCAGATGCCTTTTCTTACACGCAGGTGGCACATTGGGTTACCCAAACCGCTAACATAGCTGATATGTCTCGACCGCTGACGAAGTTTGAAAGGTGGCTGGTCTGTAAGAAAGATGACCGCGGCTCATCTCGGAGTTGTACGCTATGATTCTGATTCCCCCCAAGAGACAAACGCACCCCTGCGCAGGTCCAATGGGAGACGGAGTTGGGACGCCCGCTATCGAAAAAATTGTGGGAACATGTGTTTTATCGCGCGCAGCACACGGCCTCCAATATTGCAGGTGCCGAATCAGCGTATAAAGTGGCGGCCTACTGGTATTACACCCTGGCGTGCGTTCGAGCTTGGGATGTCACTAAATCAGGTCTCTGCTGGAGGGGGTGTGGGCTAACGGGGACATTGACACACGTGTTATGGCACTGCCCAAAGCTGGGGAGGTACTGGCCCACTATTTTGGACGAGCTGGATGAGGCGTTTCAGATTACATTCCCCCGACTTCCGGAGCATACTCTGCTGGGGCTTCCCCATTCCAAGTTCTTCCCTCTGCGCTCGCTGAAAGGTAGACAGATCGCGCTGGCACTGTTGGCTGCGAGGCAGGTGCTGTTGGCAAAGTGGGGCTCCCAAGCGGTACCTGATCCCCGAGACCGGTTCCAGAGGCTTTGGCATATTTTAGCAATGGAAAGGCTCTCGATGGGGATAGATGGGAAAGGCTCGGAGTATGCTAAATTGTGGGGCTCGTTCCTGAATCTTCTGTCCAAAGACCTGCGAGAAGTAACTTGCCCAAAATACCTGCAGATCCTACAACTCATCCCCTTAGAATCGGATAGAGCTAACCCAGTGGTTTGAACCTTTCCTTGGAGACTTAATAGATTTTTGTAGTAATTCTACAGTTCAAGCTGACACGGAGGGGGGTGGGATGGGAGGGGGGCCGGTGTGTGTGTGTAGGTGGGGCGGGTGGGAGGTGGGGAGGGTGTTTGTTTTTCCATTTGTTCAGTTTCTGAAAAGACGGTGGCCACAGCACAGGTGGGGCGGTCACTTCAGGTTCATAGCATTTTGCGGGGCCGACCTCCGGGTTGTAGGCCCAGACGCCATGTTGATGCACTGTGTTTACGCCCTGCCGGCAAGTTGATGTAGGCAGCTGGGCTGTGTACCATATTTCTTCCCGCATAATAAAAATGATTGACTCTAAAAAGTGGAAAAGCAAACAGTGCTGATTTTATACAGAAAGGTATGAAAACCATGAGTGCTGAATCTGAAACTGTAAGTCAGTCATTTTGACTTGGTTTTCCACTCAGATCTTGGTTTTTTAAGTTGTTCTTGCACAAAACCGTCAGTAGATCGTTCCAACATTGTTGTCTTTATCACAACAACTTCACTATAGATCTACAAATTAAACTGATGAGAAATGTTGCGAAAGGAAGTACATTTATTGAGGGCAGCAGTGGAGTTAATATCAGAAGGATGGAGATTAAAGAGTTGGACTGTTTAGTTATAGGATAGTGAAGTCTTTATAAAGCGCACAACAACGAGTGTGCTGTATTTTAGTGAGCAAAGCTCTTTAAATCTTAAGTGAGAGAAGTGGGCAGTGAAGAGCAATCTGAATCCACAGTCCTATGCAATCCACCATCCCTAGCAATCCACCATCCCCAGCTTAAAAAGCCCTCATTAAACACTGGCAACGTCTGATTTCTGTGTTGAATACTAATCATAAAGCCACTTTTCTGGTTACAAATACATTTCATCTGTCTGAATCAATTAAAGACCGGGCTATAGAATGATTGTAATGTGTTTGCGTTGCATGCCTACCATTTAATATTTAACTTATTTTCCAATTTGTTTCCATTTTTTTAATGTAAGGTATTCACAAATCTGTTTACATTGATAATTGTTATTTTTCATTTCAGCTCAGAAAGATATTAGTTCATCACAAGTGAAGGGACACCGAGATGCAGTGTTGGACTTTAGTGAAGATTACTTGAAAAGTATGCAATTGTATTCTTTTTTTTTTACTCACAAATTAAAGGAACAGTTGTGTGATAAGAAGAAATTGCCCACGTTTCTCTTAATAATTGTTTTACTCCTCCATCCTGATTCCTATTTGTAATCAGTGGGTGCTGCACCTTTTAGTGATAGTACTATTTTTCGAAAATGATTTTTAAAGGTGTGTGCAGCCAGTTAAGCAAATGTGCACACAACATGGTAAGTGACTGCGTTACCTTTCCTCGTACCAGTAAGTGGACTGACCCAATCCATTTTCTTTACCAATGGGTGTGGGCTGGAACCTGCATTCTCTTGTGATCAGTCTTTCCATACCATAGGGCTTCATCCTGGTCTCCTTGTCTTTCACTTTTTTCTTTCCTTCCTCAAGTCAAGTAAGGTAAACTGTGCTGCAAGTCTTTGATTTAAAGCTCTGCCATCAGTTCTGTAAGCACTGACATTTTGGTCAACAATATTCTTTGAGGCCTATGACCGAGGCTGTACATACTTTGGAATAATGCACCTTCTTTTGATGTGGCATGACCGTTTTCCTGATCAACCCTTCTTTTGTTCTGAAAGTGATTTTTTTTAATTTTGCTTTAGTGAGTCAGGGCCCGATTTAGCAGGTGGCCGTCCTCCATCAGGGCGGCTGAGTGAATTGATCCGTCGCCCTGCCAGAGGTCTCGACCGAATTTTAAAATATCTATTAGGCCGGCGGACATTTCAAGCTTTGATAGGAACATCCGTCAAAGTGGTTCCTGACCATGTACTGTAACTTTGCTGTACGGCGCTGTCAAACATGACAGAGCTGTATGGCAAAGTTAAAACATTTCTTTCCAAAAACATACTCCTAAGCGGGACTTCGTTTTTGAAAATAAAATAAATCCATGCCCTCCACGCCACGGGAGTTGTCTTCCGTGGCGAGAGAGGCATTTTGCAGTTTTCACTGCCCTTTAACACCAGGTTTTTCCTGGCAGTGGCTTGAGGCAATCTGGCAAGGCAAGAGGTCAGTCTATGGATCTGTTTAAAAGTTGGAGCTGGCAGTCTATGTGACCTGACCCCATAATGGGATAAAAAGCAGCAAATGAATGAGTGATGTTGCTTGAGAAGCATTGAACATGTCTCATTCTTCTGTGCAGCATTTTTCATTGGAGCACAGCAGATCTTACTCTCACTACAGATTTCAAGCTAAGACTCATGTTTCACCTGCAGACAGCTAAATGATTCCAGCTGTGGATCCTGCTGCCAGCATCTGGAGAAGCAAGTACACTTCATGAGACAAGCTTAAGAGCTTGTGGCCTTATACTTTCCTGCAGTTCCAATTATTCCTTGTTGATTCATCTTGACTGCCTCTCTTCACCTGCCGGACTCTTTTCAATCAGCCAGTGGTGATTGAGTCAGGACTACAGTCTCGGGAACATGGATGTCGCTATATCTGATTATGCCTGTACAACTGAATAGCCTGCATCTTCCTTCACAATAGTTACTGCTAGTGCGTTATCATGCAGAGGGTGAGGATATACTAGCACCATATTGCCATGCACAGGCACCAATATAAAATCAGTTTTGTGTTTAGAAGGAAGTGTGCAAGTGCAAGCCAATATCGGTACATGGGCACTTCCGACTGTCAATACCTGCCAAATCTTCCACATGTGAACACCGGCTATCACTCATTAGTGGAGTGGAGGAGGAAGAAGCAACTAGTCTGCCAAGCTGAGAGTAGCCGTTACCCGCAAGATCTACACTTTTTTAAATTCAAATCTGAGATAGACAAAGCTGAAGGATTAAATGCTAAATGTTCTCTCGTCCAGCTGTAGGTAGTTGTGAGAAGTTGGCCTGGTGTATGATGTTCACTATTCTAGTGAGCACCTTGTACAGGTCCAAACAACCCTTATGGTGAGTGGTTGTAAGTCAACCTTATAGACAAGCTATCGTACGGGTAGCATGGACCTAAGCAGTCTTAGGCTTAACTCAAGAGGGCATGTGAAGCCTGCTGTTTTACCATATGCAATCCTTTTAATACCAAATGAAAGGACACCACACAAGTTATATATTATAAAATATTTGTATTTATTACTAGAATAATCCCCTGTACTCTTTATGAGGACAGAAGCACAAGCGTTAAACAAAGAACTTCATATAACATACAAAAGTTGCACAATTATGGATAGGCCCTGGTGGCCCCTAAAATCATATACTAAAATAGTGGTATAAGAACCACGTCCCGAACAATGGTAAGGCCTAGGGCCTTGAGAATCGCTGGGGCTACACTGGACTAACTGGAGTTAGGACGGGAGCGGCCCACAGGATGCGGGTGCAGTGTCTAAAGCACACGCGTGCACCAATTCAAAGTCAATGGCGCATAAAAGTTACAAAGTTGCAGATTTAGGAGTCTTCCGACTGGACTAGAACTTAGCCACTTAAAACTAGGACACTCGAGGTGTAAACCACTACAGGAGCACCGGAGTACTCGCGTTACCTTACCCACAGGAAGCGGGTGCATAGGTGTCAAAGTGCGTCGGGTTTCTTCGTGGAGTTCTATTGAGCATGGAGGTAAAGAAGCTGCAGGCAGCCAGGAGAGAAGAGTCCAGTTGGATCCAAGGGTGGATCGAAGATGTAGAGTACCTGAAAGCAGAGGGGACAGAGTCTGGGTCACTAGCCAGTGACCAGGATGGAACCAGGAAAGAACCAGGCGATGTCGGGCGCAATTAGGCGGTTGTCTTGAAGCTTGTCTCCGCTGCCACGTGGACCAGGGGGCATCGACGATGACCAGGAGTCGGACATGGACTGTCTCACGAAGGCTCTCGCTGTCGGCGGTGTCGGCTTCCGGATTGGAGTCAACAGGCCATGGCAAATGAAACCCACGCAGGAATCGAAGATGGCTTCTGGATCAGATCAGCAAGATCTGATGGGCTGCTCCTTTTCAGGGGAGCAAGGGCCAGTCTGGTGCAACCAGACCAGCGGTGTAAATTCGAAGGTTCGTCGTCACAGAGGCCACTAGCCAACGGGCAAGTGACCGGACAGACGTGTCGAGCAGGAAAATGCAAAAGGGCCCCAAGCAGCACTGGTGAGTGTGGAGAGGTGATCTTCGGTGCAAAAGCTGCTCGGGGCTGGGGCTTCTCAGTCCCCAATGCACAGCTTCGAGGGTGCCTCGGGAGCTGCACGGGAAGCACTTCGCAGGCTTTCCAAGATGGTCTGTCCCACGTCTCACGTTGCCTCCACGGGTCTCAGCTTTGCTGTGGCTGCGGATCGGGCTGTTGGATGTGTGAGAATCCGGTTCTTGTCGATCTCTGTCGCTCGAGCTCCTAGCGGGAGCTGCAACAAAGCAAACCGTTGGGCGCTTGATGGTGCCTGCGTGCACAGGGTGGTCTTTCCTTGACCACAAGGGAGATTCTTCAGTCTTCTACGTCGAGTAGGATGTCGAAGGGTCCAGAGTTATGTATCAAAGTTTCAGTCAGGATTATCTAAAGTCTATGGACACAGCTCCTACCTTTATTCCAAATCAAGGGGCTGGATTACCTGCTAGGTCCCTTGTTGTAAATAGCTTTTCCAGTTTAGTCTGTTTTCTGTGTTTCTTGTTTGGAACTTTTGTATGTTCCCTATGTCTAGGTTCCATATATAATCCTTGTGTAGGCAGTTGGTGCTTGGCCAGATGGTGGTCTGCCGTTTATTCTGTGCTACAAATAAACCTTTCTACAACAAATGATTTCCTGTTTGATTCATCATTTATTATTTATAACATCCCTCCTATGGGTGGGACTCAGGAAGTGGGTGGTTACACCCCTTTCCCTTTGTCCAGGTTCGCGCCAGAGCTGGGGCTGGAGTGCCCCAGCACCTGTTTGAACTGGGCTATGCATGGGACGCCTTGTGTGCCCCAGGCAGTGTCTAGTTTCACTCAGCCCTCCCTGCCTCAATCCACTATCTACTGTCTGGAGTGGTGGGAACACCTCCCTGTGACAGGAAACCGTTTGTCCAGGCCTCCCCTGCCGGAGTTTCGGTCAGCAGTAGGAGGCCAGACTCGTGTGTGTGGCAGCAGCATCCATTTTGTGATGCTGAGGCTCTGGTTAGTTTTAACCGCGTTTAAGTAAAGTAACATGATTTCTCCCTCTAGAAGGGTGGAATGCTACCCCCGTCACCAGAACTGGCGAGGGGGTAGTATTCCAAAGTGTATGACTCCTTACACAGCATGTTTTGATAAAGCCAAACCAAAGTTAGCAATAACCGCGAGGATTAAGAGTATATGGTATGGCAATACCCTGGAACAGCTATAAGGACATGGTTCCGAAAGCTGCAGACAGGCTCAGCTCATGCTAGAGCACCATCTCACATAAAACCAAGCACTCTGCCTACAGGATTGTTAAGGCCTGCCATAGGAGTGACTTATAGGTGTATATGTGTCCAGATATAGGTTTAGACATAGGTATACTATATCTAAGCAAGGGGTGATTACACGACCTTGCCCCAGCTGAGTAATCAGCCAGTTGTGTCAGTTTGGATGGCCAGCCAGGGGTGGCAAAAGATATGCTGCAGCCCCTGGTAGGCCTTGGATGCACCTATGCCCTGGGTACCTATAGTACACTGTACAGGGGCTCATAAGGTGATCCAATCCCAATTGGTGATGTACCTAAAGTACATGGTTGTGAATTTAGAGAGAGAACAGCAGGCTGTGGGTCTGATTAGCAGAATCCCAGGCCAACTAAGTCAAAAACCAGTGAAGCAAAAAGCAAAAAACGGGGTGACTATAGGAAAGCAGACCCTACTCTCCTACAGTAGTTCTTGTAACACATTGTGCCGACTTTCGATCTGGGGATCCAAGTTTGAGTGTCTGCTCAACATCCTGTGCATCTGCAAATATGATTTAATCTCACCATGCCTAAAAAGTGAATATGACCTTGTGTAATGTAACTGGTGCGCATGTAAAGAGCTTTAATAATTTTGGGTCTAGTTCATGCTATATAAATCTCCAAACAAAACAAACCGTTTGTTCATAGATTCGTTTTTATCGTACCGCCTTTTCTTGGGTCCTTTTGAAGCAAATCATTTGCTTTAAAGATTATTTTTACCTTTAAAAGCTTGTCATCCTGAGTTGTGCTCTACAGCTCAGGCCTGCCTTGACTCGACAGTCATTTGAATTGAGAACATATTTTCCCTAGGGAGTAGGTTTTACAGATTAGATATCGGAAAGACAACTGTTGTTACATGCTTGATCCTGTAAAATCTGTGTATTCTGGGAAATACTTAGTCTCTTAAAGTGGAGATACGTGTAAACTTTGGGATAGCCCTGCTGAACTAGGCATGCATCTGTTGGACCTTTGTATAACGTGAGGGCAAACTATGTTGAAATTATATTTTCAGTGATAAGCCTGCACTTGTAAGATCTCATATCTCGGTAAGCAGAGTGATATACTTACAATCCGATGTCTGAGTTTTGAAAACTCTGTAAATTGAGTGACATATCTGCTGTAATAGGCTTGGGTCTGTAAGATAGATACCTGTACCCCGAGAAATAGCTTTATTGTCAGATGTCCGAGTTGGAGAGAACTGAGTCTCCCAAGGGACAAGTCTGCTGTGATAGGGCTGCAAGATCAGTGTAACCTGATGGAATGCTTTGGTGTTAGATTGTGAAGCTTGTACGATCTCTGTAATAGGAAGGATAGCTCAACTGCTGTAGCCCTCAGCCTTTATGATTAGTAAAATGTGTGGAATAACTGTTACAAATCGGAGATAACTTAATTTTCTAAAATCATAGCCTATCCAACCTCTGTAACATAAGCAATTGCTCTAAATTCTGAGCCTTCAAGATCTCTGCAACCTGGACTTCCTCAGCTTTAAGTTTGTGTGCGTGTTTGTGTTTTTTCTCTGTGTGTCTCTATGTTTGTAAGGGGTATCAAGGGAACTGTTGTGAAAGGTTTGCACTTGGGCCAATGTGCCCGTGAAAGCAGTAAGCATCCTGGGCACTGAGCTCACTGATATCATTTCTCTTGGCAGTGGATTTTTTATATTGTGTCTTAGCAGTGGGGAAAATATATTCCCTATATCTTTTGTGCCTGGGCACCAAGTGTTTTGTGTTGTGTGCAAAACTTTGCCATAGTCTCATAGGTGATGTGCTGCTAAGAAGAATTAGTCATCATGTTTACTCTGACAGACTTGGAATATTGGATTAGATCAAAACAGCCATTAAATCAATGGCTTTTTACCCAATCCATTTGAAAAGTAAGAGCACTCTGCCTCTGAGTCGGAATTTTCTTTGGGGACAACAACCAAGTCCCTATGAGGAAATTCAAGCGTCTTCAGTTTAATATGATGTTGGTATACACATTTTTGCCAAGGAGATTTGTCTTTCAGTCCAGCACTGCTTACTCCCATGCTAATACTGCTACTAGCACTTTATTACTACTAGGGCCTACATTAGTAGTTGCACAGAATTCCAGGTGGAAATTCCCTTTGGATGGAACTACTGTTGCTGCGGAGACACAGCATTACGAAGCGGAATTCCACTCTGAATTCCCTATGCTTTAGACATGGATGTGCTCTGAGGGCTGGCTCCTGTTGCAGCCGGGTTTTCAAACAGTTTTATCAGCTGGAATTTCCAGCTCATAAAATCGGGTCCGTTTTAACTGTACATGGGAAAATCTGGTACGGTACCACAGAGCCAATTATGATTGAGTCGTGCAGAATTTCACACTGTTATTCTGCTCCACCCAACTCGTAATCGGGACCAAGGGTAGATGTCACTACTTGAGTTCCATTGTTCCTTGTACCTTTCCTTTTGTTCCTAAATCATCCACAGAAGGAGCAGGAGTTTAAGAGCGGTGTAGCTCCGTATGCTTTTAGCCCAGTACCAGTCGGCATACCATAAACATTTGGACCTTAGCTCCCTTAACAATTTTTCTCTAATCTTTCAGGTTGGCTAAAGGCCTAAAAAAGCCTTGGGGGCGTGGCTTGGACTGCAGAGCTAATGGCTGCTTCATCCTGCCGCTGCGCCGTGCTGGAGACAACGAAGCCAAATGCTCCGATAAAACTCTAAGACCCAACCGGTTAGAAGGCAGATCTGAGTATCGGAACTTCAGCGCCAAACAATAATGCCACCCACAAAGTGCTAGGAATAATAAGAAAAGGAGGAGAAGCAACTGAAGGAACACAACAGCCCGAAGCGAACAGAGACAAGATGGTGGGGGTGAAAACGAAACTGGAGAGGTCGAGCTGAGACGGAGAAAGAGACGGTAGAAGCGAACCGAGCCAGGACAAATCGGAAGAGGGGCTCGATACACACATGCAGACCACCAACCCTGCACTACCCAGTAATATTGGCCACCCGATATCCCGACAAAGAGGAGGAAAACCGATCAAATGAGGTGAGAGCGTGGCTACGATATACAGTATAGTGCGCACCCAGCACCTCAAGGCTACCGTTAAGGAGCGGAGGAGAGAGCGAGGTGCCGGACCAAGCCCTAACTCCAACCCAGGTCAGAACCGCGGGCTCACCCCGCACAAGATAACCTTACCGGTCGGAAGGCACAAGCGAAACGGGCACAACCTCCTACCCAAGGCTGCGCGCACAAATACCCCACAGCTGTGCTTTAAGCATCGGATGCACAACAACCCAGTCCCGGTCACTCCCCCAAGCAGCTAGACGCAGAAGAGGGACAGATATCACGCCGAAGGAGCGGAGCGGAAGGTGGGGGAGAGGGGAAGCAAGATGGCGCCTACACAAAATGCCCCGAACCGAGACAGATAGAAGCACAGAAGAAGGGAAGATCTAGCGCGATCATAGACGCACAGGCACGCAATCTTGACGACACCACAGCACAGTAGAGGTAAAGAGCAGGCAGAAGTAAAAGAAGCCCAACCAAGCAGGAGAGCACCCAAAGGTGAATACAACAAACAGTGCTTAAGAACAGCTGCGAGCGGGACAAAGGCAGAAAGCAAGAACGCCTAACTACCAAAGAAGAGCAACAGAACCGGTAGAAGAGGGACTAACTCAAACAACGCAGAGGAGTGAGAACTAACAACGGGAGCACACCAGGCGCAAAGAACAAAATCAACAGACCGCGCTAGGACTAAGGGGTGGGAACAAGTCACAAATAAGAGCGACTTAACGATACACAAGACCCCCATCCCAAAAGCAGGGGAAAACCAGCAAAAGACCCTCAGGAGGGACTCAGCCCCAAAACTAACTGACCGCACAGATAACCACACTCCGCCCTGATCCAGGCGGCAATAAGGCGCCACAACACAACACAGCGGAGGACCCGGGGGAATGATACACTCAGTTCCGACAGCAGAGGAGAAAGTGGAGTAGAGACAACACACTAAGGAGCAAACAAATAAGCTACAAGGGTAGCTCAGCACCCGACTAGCAGCCAAGCAGCCCAGTGCACTCAGATAGCTCCATAGAGTGTGATACAGGCAATACCAGTTAGGAACATCTAACGGCAGATAAGAACGACTAAGCTCGCATTAAGAGCAGAGTCATACAGAGAGGTGCTAGGACAGAAGGGATACACTCAAAGAACGCACGGGGAGCGACACTAAGAGAGCAAGCATAGCAAAACAAGCATAGTAGATCAAGCAACATGGTGGACAGAGAATCGAGACTACAACAGCAACAGCTGAAGAAGAGCAAAGGGGAACCAATGACATCAAACTCGCCAATCAAACAAACAAAAAACAAACATAAACAGCACCCTGGAAATGATACTTGAGAAATTAGCAGAGGTGCATGATCTAGCAGAATCCACGAACCTCACCACAGACACCATCCAACTTGAGATTGCAGCAGTCAGAGCTGATATAAACTCCGTGAACATTAGAGTGGCAGCGGCGGAGCAAAGGATCAGCGACGTGGAAGATGCTACCCACACTGTGAACAAAGAAGTAAAAGCAATAACAGAGGCAACAGGGGCTCTCCAAAAGCAGACAGCAGAGATGGAAGACAGGAGCTGCAGAGGGAACATCCACATACTAGGGATCCCTGAAGGGGCGGAAGACGCAGCAGGATCCTGCACAACATTCCTGGAAGACCTGATCCCCCAAGCTCACCAACCTAAACTTCACACGACAATTCGAGATAGACGAAGCCTACAGAATCCCAGCTTTCAAACCCTCAACGTCCCAAGCCGCTCGGCCGATCACATGCAAACCCTAAGATCTCAACACACTGAAGACATTTTCAACTTTGCACGCAAAAATCACCACATCAATTGGAAGGGCCACAAGATCATCCTCACACAGCACTATTCCAAACCCACAGTCAACACCAGGAAAGGCTTCCTAAACCTACGCCAAAGACTGTAGACTAAAAGTATTCAATTCTCATTTGTAGCTCCCGCAAAATTCAAGATAATAGACAAAGGGAAGAACCTCTTCTTTACCGACCCCAAAGAACTGACCCGCTACTTAGATGGCCCTGCAGCTCAATCCATGGACACCTCCCAGCACGGATCAGCAAAAAGGGGACCCTCGCCAGAACCGATCACCGGGGGGGGGGGGGGGGAGCCTCCTGAAAGGTACATCCTCAATAAAGAAGTGGAGAGGCCTCCGCAACATTTTTGCCTACCTCACAGTTGTAAGGAATCTACTTCAAACAAGACTTACCTCGTAAAGACAATACGCTAACTCACGAAAGACAGCGTCTCCTTTTACTTTTACTTTGTTTCACTCGGACACACTCCAAGTACACACTCACCAGCTCTTTCATTCTACACTGCCAACGGGGCTAGCGAGTGGACTTATCCATCAACATGTCTCCGGAGGCGGAATGGCGATCCTGCCGTCGCACCTCTGCCATACGAGTGAATTGGGGAGCGAGGGGGGGAGCCGCACTAGTGTATTTTACTTCTATGTCTACTCTATTTTCCATTCTATTCTTCTTTCCACACCTTACACGTCACGGCACAAGACATGTGAAAACACGAGCAAACCAATACAGGGCAGTAAGGGTCCGCCCAGAGTCACCAGAGTACAAGCGATGCCGCAGTACACTGACTGTTGGGGTCACGGAACCACCGCAACACCCTACACCACATGGCTAACAACAAAACATTCACCCTGACCGCAGACCTCCATATAATATCCCTAAATGTCAAGGGCCTTAACCACCCTATTAAACGCAGGAAGATAATTAACTACCTAGTAAAGACCAAAGGAGATATAATCTTGTTGCAGGAAACAAAACGAGCCGAGGAAGATGCCAAACTAGTCAGAGCCAACTGGATAGCACAAACTGTCTGCTCTCCAGCAGACAAAAAGAAGCGCGGGGTCCTGACCCTAGTATCCAAGAAATCAAAGATCTCGATAGACTCCCACCTTCAAGACAAGGAGCGTAGACTACTAATAACAAACCTGTCAAGAGGGGAGGAGCGGTTCCACATTGCAAACATATATGGCCCTAATACAGACGACCCTACATTCTGGACGGAAGTGTCAGACACACTAGGCAAACTCCCTCAGGACGAACTCACGATCGTAGCAGGGGACTTCAACATCCCGCTTGACCACATAATAGATAGACAATCCTTTTGCCCATACCACCCCACCAACTCCCACACCGCACTACAAAACATTTGCACAAAATTCAACCTCAAAGGTGCATGGAGATTACAACACCCAGACACTAGAGACTACACCTTCAACTCCAACCCACATAACTCCTACACCAGAATAGACTACATCTTACTATCAGGGTCACACACCCACTTGATAGAACAAACGAATATAGCACCAAGACTGGTCTCAGACCATTCAGCCATTAGCCTAAAACTAAGCGGCTGCCACAACAAACCTGTCCCCAGAAGGTGGCACTTTAACAGTGAAATTATTTCAGACCCGGGGTACAAAAAAGAAATCGAGTAAGCCATAGCGGAGTATCTAAAACACAACGATTCCCCAGAGACTAGCGTTAACACACTGTGGGAGGCACTAAATGCAACAATCAGAGGTAAACTAATAGGAATTAAGGCAAGAATAAACAGAAAAACGAACCTGAGAATAAACCAACTCGAGAAAGAGATAAAAAAAAACTAGAGCTAGACCATGTAAAAGCCACAAATGACACCGCACTCCTTTCCGCACTAACGCAGCACAAGTACGAATACAATAAAATCTTGAGCGAAAGGGCAGAGCTGTGGTTCAGCAGATGCAAAGCGCGCAACCTTTGCGAAGCCAACAGAGCAGGGAAACTGATATCATCATACCTGAAACACAAACGCAACCAAGTGGCGATTTCGCCTATTACGGACTCAAACAACAAAACACACACAAGACACAAGGAGATCCTCAGCCCATTCCAGGATTTCTACTCAGAGCTATACAAGTCAGAGCAAACCCTCAACCAAGAGGAATGCACAAGATACCTAGATAGATTAGGGCTCCCCAAACTAGACCCCGCAGACATACCAAGACTAGGCCAGGAAATCAACAACACTGAAATAGTAATGGCAGTCAAGTCACTAAAAAATAACAAGGTTCCCGTACCAGACGGCTACACTGCTGACTTCTATAAGACCTTCCTAACCCAATTAAGTCCAACCATGAAAAGAGTCTTTAACCAGGTTGCAAGTACAGGGACAGTAACCCAGTCCATGACAGAGTCTAACATAATAGTTATGCCTAAGAAAAGTAAAGACCATCAACTTCCAAAAAACTGCAGACTCATATCACTCCTCAATGTGGACTGTAAAATCTACGCCAAAATCCTGGCGGTCAGACTAAACATAGTCCTACCCAAATTAATAAGTAATGCTCAAGTCGCATTCATGCGCAGCAGTATGTCCAGCGACAATACACAACTATTCTGCCATATACTACACTAAATATCTTCAAAAACTGAGCCGGCAGTGGCGATTGCACTAGACGCAGAGAAGGCCTTCGATAAGGTCTCCTGGGCTTTCCTAGAGCAATGCATGCAGACCCTCAAACTAGGAAAGCCATATATCAGAATGGTCATGGCCCTCTACCAGGCACCATCAGCCCGTATCTCAGTTAACCGCTCACTCTTGGACCCCTTCAAACTGCAGCAGGGAACCAGACCGGGATGCCCTCTCTCACCGGCACTTTTCCCTCTGGCCCTAGAACCCCTCATTCAGGACATAAAACTAAACAAAAGCATAAAAGGGTTTGACCTCAAGGGTACCGTAGTAAAACTAGCCGCTTACGCGGACGATATCCTAATAATAACAGAACAACCAAAGCCCTTGATTAAGCCCCTGATGTCCACAATAGCATAATACTCCAATTTATCAGGGTACAGGCTAAGCAACAAAAAATCAGAATGCAAACCGCTAAACATTTACTGCACGAAAGACACACTAGGGGACTCGGTATTGACTTGGCAGACTGGGCACGTCAAATACTTGGGTATACACTTTGGGACCAACCTGATCAACACACTAAGACACAACGAAAAATCCCTACTAGGAAAAGTAAAGAACCTCCTAGAGAACTGGTCACCAAAAATTCATAACATGGTGGGGACGCATTGAAACGATAAAAATGATGATCACGTTCGACGGCCGGTTTCCTGCTTGGTCCCCTCATGTCTGGCGAATGTAGTGGAGCGTCCTTGCTCCATATCATGTCCTGGAATGTCAACGGCCTACTGGACAAGATTACGCACGTTTCCGTCCTGAAATACGCTCAGCGCCAGGCCGTAGATGTGCTCGTGCTTCAGGAGACCCACCTGTTAGGCAACCACTGCCCTTTCCTTGCGTGCTATGGCTTTGGAGCAGTCTGGCATTCTGGATTCAATAGAGGCTCGAGAGGGGTGGCTATCCTGGCACGCCGCGCTCTTCCCCTAGTAGCGCGTAAAGTGAATCATGACCCGCAGGGTTGTTTTGTTCTTCTAGAAGGGGCCCTCGGAGACCGTCCCCTTAATCTGGTAGTGGTTTATGCACCCCCCGCCCTACTGGCTCCCACACTCCACAGGCTTACCCCTGTGATTGCTGCCCTGCCCCTGGGACTGACCGTGGTGGGAGGTGATTTTAACGTTCTTATGGACCCTGTCCTTGACTCCATGTCCCCTTCCTCCGCCTCCAGAACTACTCAATCTGGCCTCCTCACGACATGGGCCGCCGGCTTGGAGATTCCTGGAGACTTTGGCACCCGACTGCGCGGCAATACACCCACACCTCAGCCTTACACCGCACCCAGGCACGCATAGATTATATCTTCCTGCCGGCCTTGGACTGTCGGACGACTCAAACTGTCTCTATCCTTCCCTGGGGCCTTTCAATCATTCTCCGGTGTCCCTCCGTGCGGGGGCCCTCCCCCGATCCTCCTGCCCATTTTGGCAGCTTACCGCCTGGTTCCTACAGGACGGTGAGTTTAGGGACAGCGTTGGTGCCGAGCTCCGACTTTATTTCACTACAAACCAGGGCTCAGTGTCCTCCTCTCGCACCCTCTGGGAGGCCGGCAGGGCCACTATCCGCGGATTTGCGAAGGGCCAGCTTAAGCTCACCCGTGCGGCCTGGGAATCCCAGGTCACCCTTCTTGAAGCGCAGGCCACCCAGCTTGAAACACTCCAGCCCGAGGACAGGGATGAGGCCCAGGATAGGAGGCTTACATTCCTGAGGGACGAGATCAGACAGACCTCCATGGAAGCTGCTAAACTCCTTTGGCGCTCTTCGGTGGCCCAAGTGTATGGCTGGGGGGATAAAAATGTGAAACTCCTTCATCCCCTAGCCACCTGCCCATTGGCCAATCGTATAATACCGGAAGTGGTCGATGCGAGTGGTGGGATTCAACGGGCTCCGTTGACGGTGGCTCAGTGCTTCGCTACCTACTACACTACCCTATATTCGGCACGGGCGCCTGGTCTTTCCCTCAACAAGCTCCTCCAGCGAAAGTGTTTCTCCCTTCCGCGTCTTAGTGATTCGGCGGCAGACCTGGATCTTCCGCTTACCCCTGAAGAGGTGACGGACGCCATCTCTTGCATGGCGGCTGGTAAGACGCCGGGCCCAGACGGGCTCCCCCAAGAATTCTACTTGTCCTACCGAGATACTTTGGTCCCGCCTCTCATTGATATATATAACGAAGCGGTGGAGTGTGGCTCCTTTCGCCCGGAGACGGACCTGGCGACCATTGTAGTGATCCCAAAGTATCAACCCCCTTGAGTTGTTCGGGTTATCGTCCGATCTCGCTCATCAACACTGAACTTAAGATCTTCTCCTCCATCCGGGCCAACCGTACGACCCCACCAAGCCACACTGGTTCATCCGGACCAGTGTGGATTTATGCCTCTCCGAGGCACCAGACATTGTCTCAGACGCCTGCATCTTGCTCTTGCAAATCGGCACTTTCTGTCCCCATATTTATCTCTTTTGCTGGTTGACTTCGAGAAGGCTTTTGATTCGGTCAATTGGGGTTACGTGGAGGAGGTCTTGGAGCAGAGGCTTTGGTGCTCGCTTTAGCAAGCTGGTGAAGACGCTGTACCAGCGGCCCCGGGCGCTGGTACAGCTAGTCAACTGAGCTTTCTCTCACCCTTTCCCCATTAGCTGTGGTACGCGACAGGGATGCCCCCCTTCTCCGATCCTCTTCGCTCTGGCTATGGAGCCCCTTGCCTGCCTTATTCGTAGTTACCACTTCCTCACGGGCTGGCGGTGGCCCGGCTTTGAGGAGAACAAAATCGCACTTAATGCGGATGAAGTCCTGCTGTTTTTGGCTGACCTAGCCCAGTCGGGACCCCGATGCCTCCGGACGCTTAGCCTCTTCGAATGTACCTCAGGCCTACCGCTCAACCCGGCTAAGTCCGTGTTGGTCCCCCTGCACGTATCGCGGGAATGCTTTGATTGTCAGTCGACGATCCCCCTTCGACGGCAGTCCTTCAAGTACTTGGGGATCTGGGTTGCCCTTCTCCCCGAACTTGCATGGTCGCTCAATGTCACCCCGCTGGTCAAGCGGGTCCGTGCGGATCTCTCGAACTGGTGTACTCTACCTCTAAACCCTTTGGGAAGGGTAGCCCATTTCAAAATGATGATTTTACCCCGTTTTCTCTACATGCTTCAAAACACACACCTCTTGTTCGCCAAGTGTTGGTTCCCGGAGATGGATGGTCTGATTGCAAAGTTTCTATGGGGGGGGGGAGAGAGGCACAGGCTGGCCCTTCCTTGCCGGAGTACAGTCCGCCAGAGGCGCAGATTATGACTGGTGATTAGGGGAAATGGGATTTCCAGAATATACCGATCACTCACTACTAATACCCCCAACTCCCTCTCTCACCTCCCTGATAAGTGGGAGGGCTGGCTTGGGGCGCTAGAGGATGCCGATTGGAGAGATGCCTTGATGGCCCTAAAACAATCACGGTCTCGGCGCGGCTTCGGTTGGTCCAAATATACTTCCTGCATGCTGCCTATCTTACACCGCTGCGCCTTCACAGCGCAGGGCTCCGGTCGGATGCCCTTTTCCCCCGCTACTCCCATCCCAGCGCAGACTTCTTTCACATGGTATGGCATTGTCCCGCGATACAGAGGTACTGGGAGTTCTTAACATTAGAATTGATGGAGGTCTTGGGCTGGGAGGTCCCTTTGGCTCCTACACGTATTCTATTGAGCATAACTGATGGTCTGGACGGTAGTAGAGCTGAAAAGCTTTTTCTTAACATGGCCTTGGTGGTAGCAAAGAGGGATATCGCTGCCCATTGGCTGATGGCTACAGCACCAACATTGGCGTGGACTGGTGTGCCGCCCAGGAACGACCTCTCTATGTGGCATGGGGATGCCCCGGGAAATGTTGCAGAATGTGGGGGTGATAGAGTTTTATGGTGGGTCGGCTGGTTCTACGGAACGCTTCTAGGGATTTGGGCCTTTGATTTGAATGTATGTCACCTTTTATGTCAATGTGAGTTGTGCTTACCCTGGACTATTCCCATGCGATGTAATCCTGAATGGTGCTGTTTGTTTGGTTACATTGGAAACTCAATAAAATTGATTATCAAAAAAAAATTATGATCACACCACTGATCAACTACCTAACAAGTATGCTTCATCTCCTGCTCACTGAAGATTTCCACCGGAAAATCAACAGCATGCTCACCAAATTCCTTTGGCGGGACAAGAATGCAAGGATCCGTATTAAGAAACTGAGACTAGCGAAAACCCAGGGGGGAGTGAACTTAGCGGACTTCAAAGTCTTCCAGCAAGCCTTCCTAGCGAAACAGGGAACACAATGGGTGACCCCGATGCCCGGCTACACACCAGTATGGTTACAGGTAGAGAAAGCCATCCTGAACAACCTGAGCCCTTTAGCCTTACTAACAGCAAACACATACCCACACACATCTAATCCGATATTTAAGAACACAAAAATAGCACTCCTAAAACTTGACAGGAAAATGGAGGTCCAAGTCGGAATCATTGTGGGCAAATAGCAGTATCAAGTACAAGGGGAAAAGCCTTACTTATGAGACATGGATAGAAAAAGGCATATGCTACCCACACCAACTGGAGAGGGGAGCGTCCCCCATTACATTCTCTGACCTGAAAGCAATCCACCAACTAGACATAGACCTATATAGATTCCTAAAGATAAAAGCAGCCTTGACTAAGACAAGCCTAGCCAGCAACCAGCCCTTGATTTTCCGATACGTAGCAAAAATCAACAAACGAGGCCACCAAGTCTCGCAAATATACAAGCTACTACGCCCGAAAAGCACCAAACTTAATGCCAAAACTGCTGAATACTGGGATAAACAGATATACCCCCGCTAAATGACCAAGAGTGGGAAACCATGTGGGCATCGGCCACTAGAAATAAGATCGCACCAGTCTTAGCACAAACAAAATTCTGGCTACTCCACAAGACCTTCTGGACCCCAGACCGCCTACACACACTAGGCCTCAGTGACAACCCCCTCTGCTGGAGCTGCAACATAGAGAAGGGGGACATAGCACACTTTTTTTTCCACTGCCCAACACTCGGGGAATTCTGGGGTTGTCTATTTGATTTTAGAGACAGTGTATTTAAGTGCAAACCAATGAGGAACTTCGCCTCCCTCACGACGGCGTTTATGCGATTTGAGCTCTCCTCTGAGAGCGACAAGGAACTAATGGACCTACTACTGACAGCCGCAGTTAAACTGGTTATGAACAATTGGAAGGACACTAGCAAAGCTACCTACCAAGGATGGATACACTGGGTTACTCACCTCAGAGGAGCGGACCGCATGGTGCTGCAGTACTCGCCCTGTAAAGCGTCTTCTAGGGGATTGTGGGAAACACTGGACAGGTCCCTAGACCCCCACAAGCCCCTTTAGACGACTGAACCTGAGCTTGAATTAGAGAGACTTATTAACTAACTCAATAACCTTGTATTGTGATAGATGGAATGCACATGTTGTGTAGGCGCCAATGCTAAACAGGGTATGTATATCTATCTAATGGTCTTTCCTATCCTCTTCTCTCTTCCTTTCCTAAATTTGCTGTCCTTTCCTACTTACATCTCCTTCGCTATCAAAATCTAACCATCATGTGGGTAATAACAGTTATAACAATGTACTAAAAACTAATGCAAGATGTGATTCACCCTGTAACCTGCTAATGATGACTGTATACTGGTTATAAAAATAATAAATAATAAAAACAGCTTTAAGAATGTGGGACAAATTGCTATGCAGTGTATCTGGATTAAAAATTGAAGCCTGCTAATTCAATTGATTGGGTTGACCAGTCTGATGAGAAACCATCCATATCCCCCACCTGCCCAAGCTCACAACTCATTTCGTAGTTGGGTACACCACATTGCTTGGTAGGAAACCTCCGATTCACTCCCCCCTAATATATTTTTGCTCTGGATATACCCCTTTGCCCCACACACATTCAGGACATTAAGACATCTTAAGATAATTGTTTACTCAGAAAGAACTGCCCGATGCTGGCTTTTTCCCATCCGCATTCTGTATTACTCTTGCTGGGTAATGTGCCAGTTGGCTCAGAAATAGAAGTGACATAGGAGTAGAACAAAGTTGCATTTATGCTTGGTCTTGCTGCTACTAGTCCAAGTCATCTACTATTCTCAGCAGCCTCCAGCCTTCCCTCCTGCCATCACTAGAGTGTTAGAAAATTATAACAATCAAGAGTTTCAGTTTACTCTGTTCTTACAGTGTGTCTTTCTTTTACAGGAGTTTGTAAATTGTACTCGGAACAAAGAGCAATTCGTGTCAAACGAGTAGTCGACAAGAAGAGACTGTAAGTTGTTTCATTTTTATAGACCTGAGTAAGAGCTGTGGGTGTCTTTTCTGTTGCATTTCAGTTGTTAATGTAGTTTTTATTAACAGCAGTTCAGTGTTTTTATTGTAATGCATAACCCACCAGTAATTTATATTACAAAGTTTAATAAAAAATAATTTTTGTTAGATGGGTGCTGAAGGAAATTTCGGTACTTGTAGACTTTCACAGTTAAACCATGCATCTTCGGGGGTTATGTCAAATTCTTACAGTTAAAATGATTTGTTAACATAGGTCGATTATTTTCACCAAAACCATAGTATTTAAAACGGCCTTAATGCACCACGGAAGAAATCTGCCTGCAATGTCACATTAGTAATAGTTTTACACAGAGTACTTTAGTCTTTTAAGTTCCAAAGCGGACTGATCAAGTGTAGCATTGTAGCATTTTACTTATTGCAGTTGGCTTCCATTTATTGATTTGGATCATCCCCAGCTCTCCAGATTGTTGCCACAACAGGCTGCTGCAAATGTGGGTGCCTCTGCCTCTTGCAACTGTACTCTTGCGCTTGCATGTTCTCGGCGTTACCATTGGAACACTGCTTATTTCACCCTAGGAATATTTACAAAGCTGAATTCACACATTTGTGTGCCAGTGTCCATTCAACAACAAAGGTCATACATATGAGACAGAGAATATAAAGGAGGAAGGGCACCCCATCCCATCACTAGTTTGTTTTGTCCCCATTTGCAACATCTACCACTCTGCCTTTTCAGGATTTCCATATCATAACCTGCTTCACTGAGGATTAATAGGGATTTCACACTGAAGTTCGCCCAATTCTTGGCTATCAGAAATACAGAGCTTTTTTCCACTTTATTATTTGAAGAACTGTTTTTCCGAAGGTTTCAAATATTCTCCTGAAACAATATCATACAGCATACATTTTACACTCAGAATAGAGGAGCCGGAGGTGGCGCGAAGTACCCGAGCATGCAGTCAGAAGGCCGTTTCCTAGATTTTAATGGGGCCGAAGAAAAGCCACAAGGAGAGCTGAGAGTGGTGAGCGCAGCTGTAGGAAGGTGGATATCTGACTATGTGGTTACCACAACTTTTTGCCTAGTGTTTAGCTGGTTTTTGACTTAGTTGGCCTGGGATCCTGCTATTTAGGGCCCCAGGCTATCTGCTGTCTCTGTAAAATGGACTCCATGTACTTTAGGTACATACCTAATTGGGATTGGGTCACCTTTGTGAGCCCCTGTATAGTGTACCATAGGTACCCAGGGCATAGGTACATCCAAGGCCTACCAGGGGCTGCAGCATGAATTATGCCACCCCTGGCTGGCCATCCGAACTGACACCACAGGCTGATCACTCAGCTTGGGCAAGGTTGTGTAATCGCCCCTTGCTTAGATATAGTATTCCTATATCTACCCTTATATATAGACACATATATACCTATAAGTCACTCCTATGGCAGGCCTTGACAATCCTGAAGGCAGAGTGCTTAGTTTTATTTGAGATGGTGCTCTAGCATGAGTTGAGCCTGTCTGCAGCTTTCGGAACCATGTCCTTATAGCTGTTCTATGATATAGCCATTCCATATACTCTTAGGTGCATTATAATCCTCGCGGTGAATGCTAACTTTGGTTTGGCTTTATCAAAACATGTCGTGTAAGGTGTCAAACACTTTGGAATACTACCCCCCCGCCAGTTCTGGCGGCAGGGGCAGCATTCCATCCTTCTAGAGGGAGAAGACATGTAAGTACTGCTTTACCCGGTTAAAGTTAAACAGAGCCTCAGCATCACAAAATGGATGCTGCTGCCACAGACACGAGTCTGACCTCCTGCTGCTGGACGAAACTCTGGCAGGGGAGGCCTGGACAATAGGTTTCCTGTCTAAGGAGGTGCTAGCACCTCCCCAGACAGCCTGTAGTGGATTGGGGCAGGGTGGGTTCAATGGAAAGATGCTTTTCCAGACACTGCATGGGGCACACAAGGTGCTCCATGCATAGCCCGGTTCAAACCAGTTGCTGGGGCACTCCAGCCCCCGCTCTGGCACGAAACTGGACAAGGAGAAAGGGATGTAACCACCCCCTTCCCAGGTTCCACCCATAGGAGGGACCTAGCAGGTAATCCAGCCCCTTAGTTTAGTATAAAGATAGGAGCTGTGTCTGGAGACATTAGATTATCCTGGAAAGTAACTCTGAAACAAAACTCTTGGACCTTCGACGTTCCATTTCGACTGGAAGACTAAAGACATCTCCCTTGTGGTCAAGGAGTGACCACCCTGTGCAAACAGGCACCATCAGTAACTTGCCGGTTTGCTTTGTCGACGCTCCCACCGGAACCCGAAGACTTAGCGACGCAGGAACTGGACTTCCAGACTTCTCTGACTCCGACCCACATCAAAGCTGAGACCCGTGGCGGACACGAGAGAAGTGGGACCGGACATCCTGGTGCTACTTGTGCAGCGTCTGAGGTACCCTCGAAGTTGTGCATTCGGGTTTGAGAAGCCCCAGAACCGAGCAGCACTTGCACCGAAGCTCAGCCCTCCACACTCCACGAGTGCCGCGTGGGGCCTGCGCCTGCATTTCAGCTCAACGTGTCTTCGCGGGTGCTAGCCCGTTGGCTAGTGAGCCCTCTGAAGACATCTTTGCAAAACTACACCGCTTGCCTGGTTGTTCCGGGCTTGCTCCAGCTTCCATTGCTGGTCTGAACTGAAGCCAATCTTCCCATCCTGCGTGGATTGCATTTGCCAAGGTTTGTTGGGTCCAATCCGGATACCGACACCGCCAACAGCTAGATCCGTCGTGGGACAGCTCGACTCCAGCTCCTGGTCATCGTCGACGCCTCCTGGTCCTCGTGGCTGCAGAGACCAGCTTCACCTCCTCACCTGATTGCATCTCGACATAACCTGGTTCCTTCCTGGTTACTGGCTAGTGACCCAGACGCTGTCCCCTCTGCTTTCAGGTTCTTCACTACTCCGATCCACCCTTGGATCCACCCGGACACTTTGCTCCTGGTCGCCTGCAACACTTTCTTGCAGCTCTCCATAGGAAACAGCGACGAAACCCGACACGAAAGAACACCTATGCACCCGGCTTCCCTGGGTGAGGTAACTCGAGTACTCCGGTGGGTATTAACTATCCAAGTGTCCTAGTTTAACAGGGTTTTCCCGTTGTCCACCCGGAAATGTCCAAAATCTACTACTTCGTAACTTTTACGTTCCCATTGCAACTCTATGGTAAGCAGCGTGAGTGTTTAGACACTGCACACGCTTCCCGTGGGCCTCCTACTTTCAATCCCTTGGTTCTTCAGTGTAGCCCCAGCGATTTCCTAGGCCCTAGGCCTACTCACCTTTCCTGAAGTGGTTCTTATACGGTATATGGTACGTGAGGCCCCTAGGGCAGAATTGTATTTGTGCAGCTTATAGTATGCTTATTGAGTAACTTGTGCTGTATCTCGAACTCTGACCTCATAAAGAGTGCAGAGGGGTTGTGTTAGTAATAAATACATATATATTTGATATATACCTTGTGTGGTGTCCTTTCATTTGATATTCAAGGGATTATTATTGGTAAAACAGCTGGCTTCACATGCTCTCTGAAGTTTTAGCCTAAGACTGCTTTGTCCATGCTACCACTAGGATAGCTGGTCTATAAGGTTGACTTTACAACCATCACCATAAGGGTTGTTTGGACTGGTGCAAGGTGCCCACTAGAATAGTGGACATCATATACCAGGCCAACTTCTCACAGCGGCCACCGAAGGACACTGACGGCAGCACTACTGCCGGCTCCGAGCAACGGGCGGACGGGTTGTTAGCGCTTTGCCCTCTTCTCTCGCCGGAGGTGCTACCGAGGCCTGAGGAGACACTGTTATGCGTAGAGCGAGGTGAGGAAGGCGGGGGTGCTGGGCACCTGCAGTGTTTCCATATGCCTTCCCCTTGCTCTGTCTTGCTTGCTTGTTGCCTCTGTGCTGCCTGTGTGGAGAGCGGCTTGTGGTAGACCCGGCTACCGACTGCAACACCGCCGCCACCTCCTTAGAATGGATAACAAGTGCTTTGCAGCTGGCCCGGCCATCTTCGCTCTCGCTCTGGTCTCCTGCCCCTACACCTAATCTTTGCTCACGTCCTACCTCAGCGGAGCAGTGCCGGTGCTCGGGGCCCGCGGAACCTTGGATTATCCCGGATTACTCTAGATTACCGGTGAGCGGGACTTGTGTTGCGGGGGGGGGCATGTGCTGAGGTTCTCTGTCCTCCCCTCCCCCACTTATCACTGCCCCCATCTACTGAGTGCAGTGTCGCAAGCGGAGGATCACTGCTGCGTAGGTGGCTGCAGAGGGCCAGGGAGCAGAGAGCGAGCAAGTGTGGCAGCCGCAGCAGGCAGCCGCGAAGCAAGTGCCCCAGGTGCCACGAGACGGCCCGGTTAGACCGGGTGCAGTTTGCTGCTCCTCCGGGGGCGCCCCCCTCGCTCCTGTCAACACCTGCTTTTCTAAGCGTGTTCACATCTGGCTTTTTTTTTTAGCATATTACTAGTAAAATGGGACCTAAAAAGGAGCGACTGCGTACAACGTCCCCTATAGAAACTGCTAACAGACTATTGTCAACCAAAAGGATAACAAGGAGTATATCCCTATCGGAGAGCTTACACAAAATCCCACAGGATGCCCCACAAAAGGGGTCGATCAGGCTCTTCTTTAAAAAAACGGCCACCATGCATCTCACAAGAGACGAGCTCCAAAAGTCCAAGCAGAATGCTTTCCGATGTCCCGCATACCCACCAAGTATTGCTTCCAAGTCCTGCGAGCCGGAAATGACTGATTGACTTTGTTCAAATTAACGGCTCACCATGCAGCCAAATTACACCCCCACGTAAACAAAAGGTCTCTTACCACACAATTGGCGGAAACATGAAACAGTTCCATCTAAAGAGGAACATGTCCCCGTGACAGTAACTCAAATTCATTGGAGCAAATGCCGTAATCAAGACATCCAGAATGCGGTCAGCACTAAGCCCTCACGATTAGCCATAAGCCCAGTGTTGCTTCTAGATGACCTCACTCCAGAGTCTCTAGTGATAGGGCACCTCACAGCCTCGTTCCTCCAAAAACTGGGCCAAAAGATTGAAAGAACTCTAGAGCTTACCCCAAACTTGATGTGGCTATTAGAGCCTCAGGGGGACACTAAAGCGGATCATATCACCTCCAACGATAGCACAAATTAAGATCTGCAGAAACTACCTACGAATGAGATAAACAGCTCCACAAATAGAGCACTATTGTGGCAATCAACAAAGATGGAGGTCCAAATAGACCTCCTGCAATCAATCGCAGCTCACCTACTTAACCTAAGCAGCAGGGTGGAAGAACTGGAAAACAGGATTGTTCAGCTCCTGGTCTCCAACCCTGGGGAATGCTCCTTCTCGATCCTTATGGAAAAGTGGGTGGTCGCTTCTTGAGGTCCTATCGGACATTGTGGAGATAGTCAAAGGAAGTAGGGACATGCCGACTCCCAGTACCATTGACGGGAGGGCCACTTCAAACAACTACCATCTGGCTGTGAGTAGGAACAAAGGAAACCCGGCAGCCCTGAAGTCAACAGATGGAGCGGAATACAATCTGGCGCACAGGACAGAGTGCACTGCTCACAAGACCAATGAAGCTCAAATTACACAAAGGGACAACAGTAGAGGATGCGGGTGTAGTGAGGCTCCGGTAGCTGATTTGCAAGAACCCACTCCCAGGACAACGGTGAGGTCTGATCCTCCCCTATCAAGGAGCGCAAAAAAAAAGCTGAGGAAACAACTGAAAAAAACTAAAGTAAGGAGAAGACAGTCGCAGCTTGGGTAGACAGATCACGCACCTCCACATGGCATTGTTAAAACCAGTCTGTTTTTCCCCATATTCTCAGTTAAAAATTGGGGTATGAAGGATGTTTCATCTGTCCCGCTGCATGTAAATCTACAAGTGCAGACAATTTTACCAAGCCATACCACTACGAAGGGCTTAAAGTCACTCATAAACTCAAGTCCACCTTCATGGCACGAATTAACAGCCGGATCAATCACTGCACAGGAAGATGCAATACCCAAGCGATTGATGGCTATGATAGCTATTACACCTTCGCAGCCGGACAGCCAAGAACAACGGCAGCCAAGTTTTAAGAAGCAGATAGGATTCGAGAAGAACCAAGGACTGAGATCGAGCCCCAAGTAGAGAGGACCGCAAGTCACCAATCAAAATCAAGTTCTGCATTTAGTCCGGCAGTGCAGGCAGCAGGAACAGGAAAATGGGCTCCAACCTCAGATTCTCGTGAAGTGGTTCTTACCCCGAGATATTACAGTATGTGACAGCATGATATTCTGAACCGGAGCAACATTCACTGCCTTTTTAAAGATCTCGTCACCCTGGACCAGATACAAACAGGGGTCTTGGAATGGGTGAGATTCATGAGCACCCAGGGGGACACTCACAGTGAATCCACAGTGGTGGGGATGAAGCAAAAGGAACAACAAGCCGCTTTGAACGAATCATTACAAATCACCGGGTAGGGCATAGACGTCCATACTCTGCCACATGCAAAATAGCCAAACGTCGTAGCATTAAACAGTAGGGGCAAAGGACCCCAATCGGTCCTGCATGGGACAAACAGCCAAGGGTCTCACAGCTGCTGTTGGACGGGCTTCAAGGACCCCATGGGCATTAGAATTTCCTGTTGAAACAGTTACCGAGCTATTTATACAAGCCCTCATGCGTCGGACCAAATAAGAACTCCTAGAAAACTGCAGCATTTCTCCTAACAGCTGCGTTACCACCCTTGGCATGGAGGCGGCCATGGGCTCATCCCCATCCAAGGAGCAACGAACCATAATTTCATGGAATATTGCAGGGATCAGCAAATTTACAGAAAATTAAAACACAAAGCAGTTTTTAGATAACAGAGATATTTTGTGCTTCCAAGAGACATGGGCCCTGACCTGTACTCCACTTGCGGAGAAATATGAGCATCACGTACCTGCAATAAAGAGGAATCTCTTTGGTCGACCGTCTGGTCGTCTATCAATTTTTATAAAACACGCCAGCAGCTTTGTGATCAGACATCAACCCGACCACACCCGGGATACAAGCTTTGCACATTAGAGGCCTGAATCTGATGGAGCGAGGTTACCAGCTTGGGTTATTCTAAAATATCATACTCACCTGGGCCCATAAAACATTTATACAATAAGCTGACAATCTTCCGCTGGAGATCAGGACTTAGTTTACCTGGTATTATAATTTACCTGTACACCAATTCTTATCAAACCTTAACACTGTAGCTCTTATTTGTCCTCTGGTCGATAGATTAGGTTGTTAGCATAATAGGCAAAAATAACATTTACTTTATTTCTATGAATGACCACAGACTCGGGAGAGTTTTAAAGCTTTTATCTATGCAAATATTTTGTGAGTCAAATGGCAATACACGTCAAAAATCAACCTCTCAAGGAGCAATTAATGATCAAAGTAAAACATAAAGACTTAGCAAAATCTCATGACATTGGTACCTGGGAAAGGTGGAAAGGAAAAACGGTACAAGGAAATACCACATAGCATTATATTTACCTAGAATGGTGTGAAGACCAACCCCTGGCCAAGGAGCTGGAAAGAGGCTCCTGAGTAGTCAGAAGCCGACAGATCAGGACAGGTGCAGGACAGGTAATCTTTTTTAAGTGCAATACCAGCGTCACACCCCTCTCTGGTGCTACTCTCCTCGCTTCTTCCCCTTCTAGTTGGACAGGTTCTTCTCCCTCGGCAACCTCTCCGACTCTTCTCTCCCGATTCTTCTGTCAGAGTGCTCGAGCAGAGTTTCTCCTTTGTGGCATTCGCCGTTTTCTGCCGCAATGTTGGGTCCGTGACGGGTCCGTGACAAGTCTGACAAGTCTGTGACAATCTAACTGGCTGAGCCTACCTTAGTTATACTATTCTCGGTGTATGTACCACCCCCCCAATGTTTCAATGTTTGTGTATTCCCTACTGGTGATTGGACAATGGACTGGGGAGAGGTCATCACACCATACAATGTAATGTCAATTTTCGTAGGTTCATTGTTTTATGTTCCCTCCCCTTACTTGGTTTCCCATGCTTTATTTTTCCCACCCGCATTTCACATTGGGTTTACAACACTGTATGCAAAATTAGATTTTTTTGCTTTCCCTCTCCGGGTCAAGAGGTGCTGTTACCAGGTGCATCTTCTGGTCTCTGTACTTTTGGCAGAAATTCAATGTAATTTTGTGAAGTTTACAAAGTCCAATGCACCTGCATCCCCCAAGTCAAGATGGCGCTTTGTCACCCTCCAGGCCCAAATATGAACTAATAAAAAAATCAAAGAAACACGTTATAATTTGAAAATAAATTAATGCACTATATACCACTTATTCCTACTCTAATCCCTTTAGTTTATTTAAACTATTACATTAGCAATTAGGAAGACATGCAAGGTTTAGTTTAAGCAAAAGTAATGTGCATTAGCATGTGAGGTTCCAAGCGGCCATTTTTAATACTACTGCGCAGCTGCAAAGATTTCCCACCAAAGCGAAAGACGTCTTACTACGTAGATGCAGTAGACGCATGCGCAGAAGAATCCCACATTTTCGGCAGCCGTTTTAAGTCACTCAGGTTACTTGTTTAGTAAAGCTCATTTGAAAGCTTTCCCTAGATGAAATAAATGTTGTGTGGTGCACTTATTAGTATTCACAAACATATTGGTTACATTATTACATGTTATTCGAGGGGATTGAATCTGAGCAAGTTTCTTTACGTACAAACCCATCTTCCATCAAATCTTAATTCTCATCCATTTCGCCATCTGTTAGTAAATTGTTATATCAATCCAGTACAGACCACTATAAAAGACTGTATGGATGTATTCTCACGGAAACTAGACAACCTCTTAAATAAAGATAAATTCTGTCAGGTTATTCTAGCTGGGGACTTCAATTTGAGGGATCTTGATATTGCTATATCCCCTGAACGGGGGAAGGGCCGGGCAGAACCCCTCTACAATCGCCTCAAAAATCACAAGCCGACTAATACTCATGCACTGAAAGAAGCACGTACGCCATCCTGGCAGCTGCTACCAACCCTCCAGGATATCTTTAGAATCAACTACATTTATTTATTTATTTATTTATTTATTTAAAAAGTGTTATATAGCGCTGCTGGACCCGAGAGTATCAGAGCGCTTTACATAGTGATGACACATGAACAGAGCAAGTACATATTAAGTAAAATATACAATTAGAAATGGGCCAGAGAAATTGAGAGAAAAAGCAAATAACATGTATAAAGTGGTAAGTTAGAGAAAGTGGTCGGTAGAGCAGAGCAGAGTAGAGGCGGTGCAGGGGGAGTTGAAGATAACGCTAAGGGAGAGGGTGAGGAGGGGGGTGGGTGAGATGAAAGGGGAGAATGTTGGGTGACAGAGAGAGAGTGATAGAAGGGTGAGGAGGAAGTTCAGGTCAGTAAAAATAAAGAACCCCAGTATTTATTGAGGAGAAGAGCTTTGAGTCTCCTTTTGAAGAGAGGATAGGAGGGGTTGCAGCGAAGGTCTTTGGGTAGTGCATTCCAGATAGTGGGGGCATTACCAGAGAATGCACGAGATTGGGTCTTTTTGCATTTAAGTTTGGGAGGGATAAGGACTAGGGAGTTAGTACTTCTCAGGGATCTAGTGCGCCCTGCTTTTTGTAGTTTACTTGACAGGTAAGAGGGGGTGTCTTGGTGCAGAGCTTTATGGGTAATGCAATCAATCTTGTAGGTGGAGCGACCTTCAATTGGGAGCCAGTTCAGGTTTTTGAGGACAGGGGAAATGTGGTCGAATTTTCGACAGTCAGAAATAAGTCTGGCGGCTATGTTGAGGACAGATTTATTTGGTGCCAGGTGGACTTTGGGGGTGCCTGCCAGAGTGGCGTTTCCATAGTCAATCCTGGATAAGATGAGAGATTGTACGACGATTTTGAAATCATCAGCTGGAATGAAAGGTTTAACTTTTTTGAGGTGGTGTAGGGTTGAGAGAGCACTTCTTGTTGTATTTTTGATGTGAGGGATGAGGGTAAGGTTCTGATCAATGCTGATACCCAGGGATTTGACCGAATTGGAGGTGGAGAGGCAGCAATTAAAGGCTGTGATGCCTTTAGTCCAGAGTTGAATGGGTAGGGAGTTGAATTTGGGAGTGAAAAGGATAATTTTGTTTTTTTTAGGATTGAGTTTGAGATGATTAAGGTGGAACCAAGCTTGGACTTTCAACAGAGTATCATTGAGGTGAAGGATGCCATTGTGGGTTTTAATCTTGTAGTATAGTTGGGTGTCATCGGCATATAGGTGGTAACTGGTTTTGGCTTGTTTGAGAATGAGAGTGAGGGGTTCCATAAAGAGGTTGAAAAGGGTTGGAGAGAGGATAGACCCTTTGGGGACTGCGAGAGCGACAGGTTAAGGTTTAGAAAGGCAGTGACTGAGTTTGATTTGTTGGGATCTGTTCTGGAGGAAGGCGGTGAACCATTGGAGTACAATGCCTTTAAAACCAAAGCTAACTTTTAGGTTGTTCAACAGGGTGGGATGTTGTACCGTATCAAACGCCGCCGAGGGATCCAGGAGGAGTAGTAGGGAGGATTCGCACTTGTCAAGAGAGCGATGAATGTCATCAGTATTATTGAGCATATCTGTTTCTGTGCTGCATCCTTTTCTAAACCCAGTTTGGAAGATGTCTAGTAGGTTGAAGGAGGAGATATGGTTGTCTAGCTGTGACAGAACACATTTTTAAAGGGCTTTAGAGAGGAAGGGAAGGTTGGAGATAGGGCTTAGATTGTTCAGATCGTTGGTGTCGGCAGTGGTTTTTTTTTAGAATAGGGGAGATTTGACCTAGCTGTAGGGAGGCAGAAACACAGCCAGAAGAAAGTGAAGAATTGATGATAGCGGTCCAGATTGGGGCAATGATGTTGATGATAGTGGTTTCAGAGGTTGGATTAAATACACTCCATGAAGCGTTATTTTTAGGGAGGGAAAAGGTAGGGGATGAATCCTGCAGGGTGAGAGAAGGGAGGGTTAGGTGGGGTCGGGTGCGGGGGGGAGGAGGAAATAAGTGAATTGGGAGTGTTGGGGAATGAGATTTGGATGGGGAGGTTGATAGGTGAGAGGAGAGAGGGAGGGGGGAAGGAGGTGAGTTGGGCCTATTTGGTAAGGTGGGTTGGATGGAGGGAGGTTGGAGAGAGAGAGAGAGAGGAGGGGAAGAGAAGGATTGTTCAATGGAGTTGACTTTGTTCGAAAAGAAACTGGCAATTTCTTCGCATCTATCTACAGAGGCTGCAAGTTTAGGAGGGCCAGAGGAAGTTTGTTTTTTAACAATGTTAAAAAGTTCTCTGGGGCGGTTTCTGGCCTGGTCAAGTTGAGACCGGAGGAAGGTGGCCTTTGTTGTTAAAGATATGTTTTCTGTAATGTGCTCTGTTCGATCTCAGTAGGGCCAGGTTTTCAGAGGAGGGATGATTCCTCCAGGCGCGTTCAGATTGTCTGAGGGTCCGTCTTTCGTTATTGAGCTCAGCGTTGAACCAGGACTATGGAAGGATGTTTTTTTGTTTTTTTAGTTTAATGGGAGCAATTAAGTCAAGGGCATCAAGAATGGAATTGTTATAATGATCAGTGAGATCATTGGTGTTAAGAGAGGGGGGGAAGGAGTAGGTGAGTTTTAATTGCCGATTCCAGTTCGTCAGGTGGGATGAGGTGAAGGTTACGAGTGCGTTTCCTGGGAAGAGTGCTGATAGGGGCGGGGGGAGTGGAGGGGCTGTTCAGGGTGAAGAGGATGAGGTGATGATCAGACCAATCAACAGGTGTTATATTAGAGAGAGAGGCCATATCCTTGTTCGTCAGGATAGCATCTAGGGTGGCGCCTTTGAAGTGAGTGGGGGCTAGGCAGAGTTGGATCAGGTCAGTGATGTCAAGGGTTTCATTAAAAAGGGAGACCGCAGGGTCATCTTTTTTATTCCAGTGGATGTTGTAGTCACCCAGAAAGAGATTTTTGGGGTGAGAGATTGAAGCTTGAATAATATCAGTCATCTCTTCTGTGAAGGGGAGGCAATTTCCTGGGGGGTGGTAGATGGTGTGTAGCCGAGTGGTGGGAAAGCCAGGAAAAGAGAGGTCGGCGCAGAGGTATTCAAAAGACGAAGGGTCTTGGAGTAGGACGGGTGATATGTCGAGATTCTCCTTAAAGATAAGGGTAAGGCCTTCTCCTGGTTGTTTGATCCTGTCCTTCCTGATTATAGAGAAGCCTGGAGGGATAAGCAGGTCGAGGATAGGGGTGGAGTGGGTGGTGAACCAGGTTTCAGTAAGGAAAGCAATGTCAATGTTTTCACTGAGAATGGTTTCAGAAATCTCAGTTGCGTGGCAGGAGGCGGATCTACAGTTTATCAACATGCAGCGAAGGGGAGAGGGGACAGGAGGAGGGGTGAGAGGACAGGGGGGGATAGATCTAAGTAGTTGGGGGGGGGGGGGGGGGGGTCTAGGAGATGTTGGTTGAGGGGGGAGTCTGTTCGTGTTTAAGAGAACCGGTATTGTGGATGAGCAGGGGATGGTAGGCGAGGATGGAGAAGGGGAGTCAGGGGAGTTAATAAGAGAGTTGGTTCCCAAGATTAAGTTGCTAGTATCACAATGAGGCGGAGAGAAAGAGTTACAGTTGCTGGGTGGGGTGCTTAAGGGGTAAACATTCTGCTTAGCTCGGGTAGTGAATTTACATGGGAGGAGGGGGGAGTCGGTGAAGGTCGATACAATAGGGGGTCTGTTAGGGGGTGGTATGAGAAGAGTGTCATCTTGCGACGGGACGGTGCAATCTAATGTCAAAGAGGTGTGGTCAGAAATAGACGGGTGAGCTTTAAGGAGGAGAGAGATCTCAATTCTGAGTGAGGAGAGTTCTGAGACGAGGTACGAAAGTAAAAGTTCGACTTTAAGGAGTGATTGGGATGGAATTGAGGCGTAAAGTGTATCGGATAAATTATAGAGATTGATAGGGTATGGGTTATCAAGGTGGGGGGGAAGCATGGGGCGGAAGGGAGGGAAAGCCTGGAGGGGGGAGGGGAATGTAGTGAGGTGGTCGAGCATTAATTGAGGTAGGGGATGTATTGGAAGTAGGTGTAAGGGGGGAATTCAATTTTCTATGGTTGTTAATAGAGGTGGTGGGTACATCAGAGGTAGGCATAGGATGACCAGCTTTTAGAGGACCGATAGGTGAGTGAGGTGTAAAGTCAGTAAGGGATGGTGTGTATGGAGAAAAGTGGGAAGAAGGAGGGGACAGAGGAGGGAGCATGGTGGGCGTCGATGGGGGAGGAGGTAGAGAGGTGAGGGAGGGCTTTGGGGGGGGATAGGAAATGAGGTGCGTCAAAGGGTGAGGGAGAGTGGGAGTTGGTTGGAGGGAGGGCGTTAAGGGAGAGCGAAATATTAGAAAAGGGGGATGATAGAGGGTAGTTAGCTGAAACTGGAGGAGTAGATGCGGGGTTGGATAAGCTTGAGGATATGGGGGGAATGGTTGAGAGGAGATCGTCAGGCGGTGCGGGAGTGGGTGTGCATAGGAGGTAAGGGGTTAGGGAGAGAGCCTGAGTAGGCGTGGGGGTATTAGGGGATATAAGTAAGCTTGGGGGAACAAGGAGTGAGTCGGAGGGAGGGGGTAGGGTAGAGGAGAGAGCATTGTTAGAGAAGGGGGGTAAGACGGGGTCGGTAGGCGACGCTGTGGTTGTGGTTGAGGTGTTGGAGAGAGAGGAGGTAGCGGGTGGAATAATCGGGAGGAGATCGACAAGTGGAGAGCGAATGGCCATGAAATGTAGATTAGAGATTAGGGAAGAGGCCTGAGAAGGTCTGGAGGAATCAGGCGGTAGTGGCGATTTAGGGGAAGTCAAGGGTGTGGAGGGGGGGGACTAGAGTTGAGGGAGGGGAAAGGAGGACAAGTACATTGGAGGGCTGGGAGACATTCGAAGATAGGGAGAAAGTTGGGTATTGGGCGACAATCGGGGATTGGGAGATGTTAGGGGATAGGGGGACAGGGTTGTCGTAGCAGGTAGGTGGTGGTTGAGGGAAGTCCACCTGCTTGGGGGCGGGGGAGAGTGTGATGGAGGAGGGGATCGAGGTATGAGGAGAGGAGAGGGATCGTTATTTGAAATATAGAAAGGGACGTGGGAGGTCGGGAGATGTTGGGAGGGGTCGATGAGGTTGGGTGTAGGAGAGGGGGATGGCGTATCAAGGGGAGGAGAGAGGGGGGTGGGGGTGATGATGGGAGAGGAAGGAGCTGTAAGTTGGGTGGGGAGGGGAGGCGGGGGCCGGAACAGATTGTGAGAGGGATTGTGATAGAGAGTTGAAGTGGAGCTCAAAGATGAGTAGGTGGTTTTCAGAGGCTTTTTTTCCGGAATTAAAGATGGAGATATCGATATCACCTGGAAAGGAGGGTGAGGGAGATGTGGAGAGTTTCACACCATATGGGATATTGCGGGAATTAGTGATAGGGAGGTGACGGAGAAAAAGGCTTTTCCATTTAGAAGTGCGTTTAGTGTAGAAGATGTAGTTGGTGATGATGGAGGAGTTTAGGGTATTATGATGGTCCGCAAATAGGGTTTCAGGGTGAAGACAGAGAAGTTTGTATTTGAGGTTTTTTTACCGTGTTTGGAGAGATGAGAGGGGTAGAGGGTAGACCAAGAGTACAGGCCGGTTTTAGAAATAGGTGAGGGTGAGACAGCGGGGGGGGCCCGCAAGGAGGCATGATTAAAAGTGTAGGTAGAGGAAGTCGGAGCAGATAAGTTTGACCAAATAAATAACGGTACAGGATACTGATGTGTGTGAGTGGGGGGGGTGATGTTAGATCTAGGCAGGTTCAGACAGTAGGGTGACGTTAGTCCAGAGCATGATAAACAGTAAGAGTAATGGGTGCCTGCCGACAGCGGGACACAAGTGAGGAGGGTCAGGGAAGACCGATGAAAACATAATCAGATAAAAATGAGCCACATAACGGGAGTTTGGTAATGCTTCATCAGATTAGATGTCAGTCGTGAGAAAAGGTGAAGCAGGGCAGCGTATGGAGGAGGCGTGTGCAAAACAGTCTGAGCAGGGAAAACAGTAAGGAGTAGAGGGAGGGGCTAGGAGAGGGGGTGGTGAGGGAACTTTGATGTAGCAAGGAGTGAAATATAAGGGGTATATGTAAAATTAAACAAGAAACAGAAGACAATTCGTAAGGACACAAGAATCCGAAGTGCAAAATAACATCATGGCTAAAGTAAGGGTTAGATAAATGTCATGAGGTGCAAATAACAATTCTAGCAGCAATAATCCGGTTAATCAAACAGAATTAAGGTGTAACATGAGGACATGAGAAATAACGAGCTAGTCAGATAAGAATAAAAGACATAATGTGCAACATAATCAAGAGGAATACAATATGAAAACAAAAGTCATAAACAATAGATAGCGAAAGTTTCAAAAGGAGCATTCCTTTTGCAAAATAGCATATTGGCTAAAGTAAGGGATATGTAAATGGCATGAGGTGCAAATAACAATTCTAGCAGCAATCATCAGATTGATAAAACAGAAATTAAGGAGAAACATGAGGAATAACGAGCTGATAAGAAAGATATAAAAGACAGAATGTGCAAAATAATCAAAAGAGGAATACAATATGAGTACAAAAGTCATATACAATAGATAGCGAAAGTTTCGAAAGGAGCACTCCTTTCACAATGACTGGGGAAGCTCACTGGAGGTCACACTTCAAAGATGGATGCCAAATTAGAGGAGAAAAAAATTGGTCCTATCTCTATGTCAATTCCTCAGCACGGTCGGGGAAAGAGTCCTATCTCTATGACCATTTCACAGTGAGGCATGAGGAAACAACCAAAACAAAAAACAACAAAATGGAGGTTCTGAAGGCAATCCCCTTGATTAACGAAGTGAAAGGAGGTTTATTATGGTCAGCAAAGCAATCGCGGCCCGACTGAAAGATCTTGAAGTCGAGGATTGGTTGGAAAGTCACCATAGGCCATTAAGAGCGGTGATCCAGTTGGAAGTACCAACAGCCACCATCTTTCAAGCCTTCGGAGAGTCAAGAGGAGAAGGAAAATGTAAAGTCCAGCGGAGGATAAAATGGTCAATGAGGATAGGCAAGAATATGCAAGTCTGGTTGGATCAGAAGCAGATGGGACCCTAACAATGCGCCTATCATGTATAAAGGACTGGGAGAATATCGTAGATGATCTCCAATCGACGCTGGGAAACCCTCAGCCCCAATGCTCCAGCACTAAAGTGCCATTAACAGCAGGAAGCAAACGCCTAACAAAAGACATACTCGATGGCAAACAAGCCCTCCGTAAGGCCCTAAAAGAAAACAAGCATTGAAAATGCAATAGGTCTCGCCTTTTATTGAGTGAAAGCCATTTGCTTTGCTATACAATACCATTAGCAAAGCAAATGGCTTTAACTTAATCAAAGGCAAAGCCTATTGTATTTTCAATGCTTCTTTTAAAAAGTGTACAAGGGACAACTTTTTAGTCACGAGTGCACATTGTGCAGGATATAAATGCTGCCACAGGAAAGGCAATGGTGGACCCTGTGCTCTATAGCATGCTGTGGTATGTGGAACAAAAATGTAAATGAAACACTGACAGACCAATGAATGAAGAGAGGACTGTAAGCCAATATATATACACACACACACACATATATATATATACACACACACACACACACACACACACACACACACACGTATACACAAACATGTATACACACACATACACACGCACACACACATACACACACATATAAACACACAAACACATGTATATACACACACACACACACGTGTATACACACATACACACCCATACACACACACACAAACTCACACATGTATACATACATACATACACACACGTATGGTAGCAATAGTCTCAAATACCACATTCGCCCACGCACCTGGGATTCCGGAATGATGCACACATGTCTGCACCAACACATGTACACAGGATCAGGTCGTCGAGTGCAGATCACAGAGCCCAGACAGGGCCTGGCCTTCCCCTCCTCCTCAGCATGTCCCAGGGTGCGAACCGCTCCCACCACTGCCCTTTGATGATGGCATCCCAGCTCAGGGCGGGACCCGTGCACAGAATGTGAAACAAAGCAGCAAAAATGCAGCCTTACAGCTAGGGCTGCACAATTGCGTCTTGGGCATGACCGGAGGATTGTGTTTGGTCATCCCCGGCTTAAGTCACGTTTGGCCCGTCGCTCCTGAGCAACCCCACTTTTCCCATAACGCGGCTTCCCGGGGACTGAAAGTCAAGGTGCGCCCGCATTCAGCTACACCTAGTGTGAGAACGCGGGTAATGTTCGGCATGTTTGTGCGAACACTTTTAATCGTTGTAGGTTCTCATCAAGGGATTTCTCGACAGGTGTTAGTTAATGCGTGCGGACATAACATGACAATAAATCCAAAACATCCACAAGGGTTTAAAAAAAAACAAAAAAGAGTAGAGTGTAGTACTTATATTGCGCTGGTGGTGGGTGCCGGCACTCATTTTTTTGTGTTGCCGGGACAGTTTTCACCATCAGTCTTGAACCAATATTAAATAAGAGGGGGTGGGGGGGAGAGAAGAAAGATTGTGGAGTAAGATAAAGATAGGGAAGCTGCGAAGAAGGGAGAAAGAATATGGGGTTCGGACCACATACGCAGACCGTGAAACTGGGAAACCTGGTTTGGGGCATCGGATCAGCATCTTACAATTCTGGGCAAATCACGTAAATGTACTGCGCCTAAAAAAAATGATTGACCCTTGTGCAATGTAACTGATGCTCATGGAAAGCGCACCAATACTTTCAGGTCGAGTTTGCGCTATAAAACAAGCACGGCCATGAAAGTGAGAGGACCACGCTGCAGACGGAGCATGAGGATCTCTTTTCTTTATGGGGCCATGTGTTTCAAACACATGGCCCCAAAAAGATAAGAAAGTGCTTTGCGACAGCACCAAAGCAGGCGAGCCAGTCCGGCTCGCAGACGAAAGGGCGTGAACCAAAACCCCTAATTTCCAATGGCAGGCCACCGTTTAGCAGAAACGGTGATGCCTACCAATGGAAATGAGGGGCGGGGCTTAAAGACCCCTTCTGAAATCTCCATCATAAGAGTTCTCGCAGAGCGAGCAGCGCATTGCGCTGCAACGCTACACGCAAGACCTAAAAAAAGAGGGCGCAGACCAACGGACGGATCATTGGTCACAACACGGAGGACTGTCTTAAAAAGGAAACTGTGGGAACACAAAAAAGAGCATATAGAAAGGGAATGGCTTAAGGTGTTCTCTTTATTCAAGGAAAAGAACCTCTCTGGCTTATGGAGACACATTAATCAGCTGAGTAGCCGTGGGAAACAAGAGAAAATGGCGTATCGGAGCACGAAAACACACTACTTCAAATAAAGGCTGCTCAGAAGAAACAATCGCGAGGAGGGGTTAAATCAGTCAAACAATCTAAAGTCGGAAGAATTGAATGCCACCCCTGACATTACCTCTACTGAACAGAGTACCTGGGTAGAGGAGCACCAAAGGTAGTCAGGCCCGATAAATCCTGCTATGGTCATCAAGGCCCTCAAGATTATGAAGAATGATGGAGTTCCAGTGCCCAATGGGTTACCTGCATTCATTTGTAAAAATGCCCTAAACTTTTGGGCAGCAACCTTAACTCCTTTTTACAATCATATCCTCTCGACAGCCAAGACACCAGAATCCTGGAGGGGCTCGATATTGGTCCTAATCTTAAAAAAAGGCGACAGCCTGAAGCCATCAACCTGAAGCCATCAACCTACAGGCTTATCACCCTTCTTGACCTTGAAGCTAAGGCCTATGCCCACATCCTCCTAAAAGACCTGGTGTCCTGGGCAGAAGAAAGAGGTATTGTTCCCTTTTATCAGTCGGGCATCAGGTCACAGTCATCGACCATGGCCAACGTGTTGGCGTAAGCTTATCTATCTTCCCAGGCAGTAAAGAAAAACAGCCCTCCACTGTTTTGCTGTTTCATTGATTACAGCACAGCTTTCGACAAAGTTGATCGCAGAAGGCTATGGTGAAAACTAGATAAATGGAGAATTCTATCTAAACTCCTGAAGACAATTAGATCCCTTTATGAAGATTCCTGGGTGCAGGTTAAAACAAGCGCCTGTTCAGTGACATCCAAAATGACTATGAACAACGGCTTGAACAGGGCTGTGTGCCCCTATCCTTTTTTATTTGTACACCTCGGACTTGGGGGACTCTCTGAAAGGAGCGAATCTAGTAGCACTTAGGCTAGGCAATTTGAGGCTTCCGTTATTACAATATGCTGATGATACTGCCATAATGGACCATACAAAAGAGGGACTACAAAGAGCCCTAAATGCACTGCACCGCTTTAACAAGGACAACTTCCTGACAGTGAACTAGGGGAAGACCAAGGTTATTAATATTGGGAGCTACAATCTCAAAAGGAAAACACAGTGGCTTTTGGGAGATCTGCAAATCAGCACAGTGGCTTCATTCAATTATCTGGGGGTTTGGCTCACAGAAAGGGCCAAAGCGAACATCCATCAGAAATATCTGACCTCGAAGGCCAGCAACGTCACACATCTGTTAAAACAACAGAGTCAACATCTGATAAGCCCTTTCGCCGGACCAATATTGACTGTCTTATAAGCGAAACTGCTTCCAGCTATCAGTTATGGCCACCTGGCCTTCCCAGGATCGCTGGTTTCCTGTTTAAATTCAGCCCGAGCTCAAACTTATAAATCAGTGTGCAGCATCCCGAGGTCAGTCGGGAAATCAAGGCTGAAATTGGAGCTAGGCCTTGTGAGGCCTGATTTGACGTACCAGGGGAGCTCATTAAGTTACATCTAAGGATCTTGAGGGCTCCAGTTGACTCTTTAAGACACCAGCTGAGATCTATCTTCGAGGAGACCGGCTCGGTCTGGCAAACCAGCCTTGGCAGCGCCATCAACACACTGAAGATAGAGGAAGCACGTCTACACTCACGGAAAATTCCAATTGCTGCTTGGAAAAAAGCGATAAATAGACAAGTGCACATCATCAAATGTCCAAACTCAAATTACTCCAAGTACCTCAAAATTTCATTGGAAACAACAAACCTGATTGAACTCTGGGAAACCAAGCTCCAAGTACCTTTATTCAAACAGGTGGTCAGGAAGGCAGCCACTCATTGTTGGATGACAAAATAGCTTTCAGTCTCAGGTCACATGCCTGGATGACTATCCAATCATACAAAAAACTAGTGCCGGCGCACTACCTGGACCTGACCATCTCGCCTTATATCAAACATAAATATCTTAATATAAGGCTGGGTAGTTTGCCAACCAACGCCGAGCGTCCTAAGTGGAAGCCCCAAGAAAGTGAAGGGTGCGGGCTATGCGGTGCAGCAAGGCAAGACTTTATCCACCTAATTTGCATCTGCCCGGCTCTCATAGAGGAACGTCGGAAGTGGTTGAAAGCCAAGTTCAAGCAGTTTGGAACACGTACCTGTAGGTCTGCGATTATAAAAACTTTATGCACCACAGACCCCCAATTCATTTGTAGATCAATCAAATTTATCGAACATTTTGAGAAAAAACAAAGATCATAGGCAAAATCTTGAACATGGAAATTGTTATTCTTTACCCCAGAAAGACACTTGTTTTTACTACCAATTTAAAATTTTATTATTCTCACATCAGTGTGTTTTTAGTATATTATCATATCTGTATTTTTGTAATGGTTTTAATTAACTATACAATAAAGTTTCTTCTGCCTGACTTCTTCAGAAGAGGCAAATTGTAGACAAGTGCACAAAATATCATTTGCTCAAGACACTAAGTCTCTCCTCTCATGCTCTCATCTTGATCCACTAAATACACGCCAGGCAAAGCTCAACCCTATCTAAGCGAGACCCTAACACCACAAATTCTAAACAAAATACCCTTCATGAGACTCGCCACATTAGGTATCACTGAGTTCAATCCAGCATGGGCTCGCAAGGGGGAAAACATAAAAATGCAGGCTGTGCTCCTGCACGAGGGAAGCCTAGTTGCACCTTCTATGATGCTGCCCCAATCTTTACAACGAACGCTGGCGACTCCTGCGCCCAATCTGCATTGTTAAAGGAGTAAAGACTTGCAGTGAAGCATCAGCCTTGTGCTTCTCTAAACAAACGCTATGACCTTAGCAAGATTGGGGAAATTTACGCATCTGATCAGGGTTGCCTTAAAGTCCTTGAACAAATGCAATCCGACTTTGACGATGGGGACGCCAAACTCTGTGGAAGCAAGCAGACTGGTCCCTGACAGGGCCCGAGGAGAGCGTCCCCTTTTTTACAAGTTCTTTTAAGACTGTGCTTTTAAGTTCTAATGAGCTGGTTTTTGTTGTTGTTTTTTTAAATGAGTTTTAAAGAACAATGGGGACTGCAAAATTGTGCTTAAGGACACATGGTCAATCACAAATCCAGGTTTGGGTTGATTGGGAGGGTGCCGGGGAAAGGAGGTGGGTATTTTGCGAAGTCCAATTAGTATTCTTTTAATGGTGTCTGTTCTTACTGTAATGATTTTAATTAATCGAATAGTTAATCAACAATTCAATTCAATAGCAGATATTTCGTTTTAATGCTACCTTAGACTTCAAATTCCAGTTTTCTGTACATGTCTCCTTATATGGCTTTCCGTTATGGTTGCTGATGGAGGCGGCTGCACTTCCAGAGCGTGCACACATCTGTAGGCTTGCACATGTGGGATACCCTTGTACGCTGCATTGTAAACTCTCCTACCTTTGCGTTTTCTGATGCTAGCAGCCCAATGGGGGGCTGACCTTATGATCTCTACTCCCAAGAATGCTAGCAGGTTAACCATTACTAACTTGGTGTACGGGGTATCACTGGGCCATTTTGGCTGATGGAATTGTCAGTGAAATAAGTACCAGTCTCTTGTGTGAATATGTGCGCATGGGACAAGGAGGTGCATAATTCCCCAGGCTCGATGTTGGCTGCTACTGTGTAATGTATCTTGCATGCATGTTGCCCTGTTCTAGTTGGGGTTTTGAGAGGGATGTCCTGAGCTATAGTTACCACAATCAGAAACAGCAATCTTACAGTGCTTCGAAAAGCTTTCCACATAGCAATGTATACCTTTGAAGTACCAGCACATTGAATTGCACCACAACTGCCTAGATAAAAAATGTAAATGACTACCCCTAAATGAACATGTTGCCACTCTTTCCACTAATAAGTATGTATGCTGTGTGTTGGTATTCAAAACTGACCTATTCAATGGGTCCACCCAGTCTTGCTTGCCATTAATTCGCATATGTGGAGTTTGGACCTTCATTTCCAGATTCAGGGACTTCTTTACAACCAGTAGGGTCATTAGGAAGTTCACCCTGTGGGAAGATGGACACCATGATATAACAGAGAAACACACATGGAATCTAGCACTCAGGAGGAGGATAGCTTAATGTGCTTATATTAAGGCCGGGTGTACAAGTTGCCTCATGCGTTGCCTCACTTATCTGTGATTTTCACTTAGCGTCACAGTGGGGTGCATTTAGACAAAGACTTGCATGGCTCAACCCACCAAAACCTATAGGAACACCTGTAAGTAAGATAAACTAGCAACACCAACCACGAAGTGGAAGCAGAGAAAAACATACTGGATGTTTTAGGGAGTGACCGAAGAAAAGACAGGAATTCACATGGGCCACTTGCCATAGCAACTGAGATTGGGGCAGCAAAAATGGCGCAGCTATGAGGGGTGTGGTAGCAGAAGCCAAAACATTGACTGTTTGTACGGGAATGCATAAAGATTCATACTTCAATCACAAGCATTAGGCGTTGGAGAACCAACTAAATCCTCGAAATGCGCCACTTGGGGCCCACCTTCCCAATAGAAAAGAAACGGCTGATAAACGAATCCCTAGTGGATATGCTTAGCATGTTCAACTGCTCAGCTCGGAGAGAATACGAGAAGGAGCGTGTTCAAGCACTCATGAGATTGGGCTTTGGTGGGTTTAATCTCAGAATATACGACCATAAAATGGCTCCAAATAGACAGTTGGCACACACTCAATGTACTACAAAGATAGGGTGTAATGAAGGATGAGGAGAATAACCATAAAACCTTTTGCATGAAGTAACTATCAAATGATATAAAAAACGAGAAACAGTATGGAAGTGAAAAAGGCATTATGAGTGAATGAATGTCCCCTCACTCAGAAGCATGTATGGCCATTCAAGGGATCATAGCACTAGGGACCTGACACAAATGAATTTTAAAGTAAAAGAGTTGACCATGACGACTGATATGATCAAATCTAGGGAGATGTACATGATGGAATTCTATCTCCAGCAACATATCATAAGCTATTTGGAAAAATGCTAGATGACATAACCTCAAAAGGCAAAGCATAACTCTGATATATTAATTGGGAATCGAAACTTTCCTAGCTTAGTAACAGTAAGTTCGAGGCATATGAGCTGCAGATCTCACACTGAGCATTAGATCATCACCTAGTGTTGGGCTCGGATAATTGCATGTTGTTGTCCTCTAGAAGTCTTTTTTTAGTCACGAGATAGGGGACTCCTCCCTTGGACGATAGTGCACATGGGCATCGACTCCATCCTTAGATTGTTTTTTTCCGCCACTGGGTTCGGATGTAACTTTTCCGCTCCGGTTCGAAATCTACTTTCTAAGCAGTTGGATGCGTAAAAAACTTACTTAAACTATTCTAAACAACTTTCAACAACAATAACCATTGACTCGATCCTATCAGCTCGATTCCGGTCATCGACGCGGGCCGTTGGGCCTATCCACGTGAGGCCTACAGCTCATGGAAAGGACGCAATTCAAGAAATGCCCCCAGTGTGGAGCAAAGTTCCCGCACAGTGACCATCACAAGGTCTGTAACCTGTGCTTATCACCAGAACACGACGAGTCCAGCTGTCCAGCCTGCACATCCTTTCGATCCAAGAAGACCATTCGGGATCGGAGGGCCCGTCAACACATCATGCAGAGATCAGCTCTGGAACCAATGGACATCTTCGAGGGTCCAGATGTCCCAGAGGAAGATTCCGAAGATCTTAAAATCGTATCTGAGGCAGACGACTCCGATGACTCCATACCTTCGGGTCAACGTGTGAGTACTACTGCCCCTACCCCTATCCCAACACCCAAATCGAAGGCAAAGGTCAACATTCCGCCTCCGGGGCCCAGTCGTGACCGAAAGACTACTTCAGAAGCCCCGCCATCAAGCCTGGCTCCAAAGAAAATTCAAAAGCCTTCCGGTAGCTCGGGACCGAGCAAACCGCATGTGCCGATACCACCAGCTCCCTCTGCATCGAAACCAAAAGAAGTCCCGGTTCCAAAATCCACTACGAAACCGTCGACTCCGAAAGACAAAACGGCTCAGAAAATAATAAAGCCTGCTTCCGACGCTTCCAAGCCGACTAAACCAGCTTCGGCTATAAGGCCAAGATCTTCGGAGCCAAAACCTACGCCAAAGGACTCTACCACAACTCCTAAGGCTAAAGACAAGGAAAAGCACCAACAACGCTCGGAAACTAAAAAATCGGCACCAGAAGCAGATTCTGAGGAAGAAGAGCTTTTTCACCCTGATCCTACACAGAAAAAGATATATATTGACCCAGAGACAGGACCTGTTTCTACTGTGCCACACAGCAGAAAGAGGAAGTTAGATACAGCACCTCCACCTCCAGTGCCTGTAAAGAAGGACTCTGCCACATCACCCATGCACCCTTCTTCTCCTATTTCTCCCTTTATTCCACATCCTCTTCCTTCACCTCCTCAAAATTCTCCTCCTAATTTTTCACCACAAAATACACCTCATATTGATGATATTATGGGGGGAGGGGACGACCCAAATGACCCTTTTAACTACCCAACAGATCCACCTGACTGGGAGTACCCAATCCCACAGGGTGTACCAGATATTCCTGACCCACATCCATATCCATCCAAACAATCTTCTCCAGAAGATAATATTGCGTTTGGACACTTACTCAATAGAGCTGCCATTCATCATGGGGTCACAATGGACTCAGATGAGTCATTAAGTATGCACCAGAAGTGTTTAAAGATCCTGTACGTGCTAGGATCATAAACCCCAGAATAGAAAAGAAGTATAGACCTGCTCCTGGGGACCCTGCATACATTAAGGGACAGCTACCTTTAGATTCCCTAGTCGTTTCCAATGCTAGAAAACGAGCAAACTCACAAACCTCAGGGGAAGTGCCACCTCCCGATAAAGAGTAAAAAATGATAGACGCTTCAGGCAAGAGAATAGCTGCCCAGGCAAGCAACACATGGCGCATAGCTAACACAAGCATTCCTCGCAAGATACGACATGGTTCATTATGATCAGTTAGAAACACTCTTACAACATCTACCTGACCAATATAAAGGACAAGCAAACAACCTTATCCAAGAAGGTAATATAATTTCTAATTCTTCTATCAAGTGCGCACTTGATGCAGCAGACCCTACATCTAGAGCAATAAACACAGGTGTCCTCCTTAGACGCCATGCATGGCTACGCATCTCAGGATTTAAGCAAGAGGTGCAGACAACCATCTTAAATCTGCCATTTAACCAACAACAGCTTTTTGGGCAAGCTGTACACACAGCACTTGAAAAGATGAAAAAGAACACTGACACTGCCAAATCTATGGGAGCTTTGCAGTCCCCACAAACACGAGGCTCCTTTCATCGATCCTTCTATACAGGAGGCTACAAACAAGCTGGAGCAGACAATTCAGCTTCCTTTAGAAACAATACGCAAACATCCTCCAATAAGGGATATTTTAGAGGAGGCTACAGAGGCAACAACAACAAGGGGTCGATGTAATAACAACAATCGAACCTCTCCCACCACAAAACAGTGACTTCCTTCTGCTCCCCCAACAGCATTCCACTCCTGTCGGGGAGAGACTAACACAGTTCTTACCTGTCTGGAATTTCATCACAACAGACAAGTGGGTAAGACAGACTATCCAGTATGGTTACTGCCTAGAACTTACAGCAACCCCTCCACATATACCACCCAAACAGCGTCCAATGTCCACAGAACATCTTATGCTGCTCAAACAAGAAGTTCTCTCACTGCTCCAAAAGGACGCAATAGAGATAGTTCCATTACAACACCAAGGGACAGGGGTTTACTTGCTGTATTTCCTAATACCCAAGAAGGACGGGACACTAAGGCCAATTCTCGACCTCAGGCCCCTCAATCTGTATATACACTAAGATAATTTTCATATGATCACTTTACAACAAGTGCTCCCATTGTTGCAACAAGGCGATTTCCTGACTACATTAGACATCAAGGACGCCTACTTCCACATTCCCATACATCCTTCTCACAGGAAGTATCTAAGGTTTGTACTAGAAGGACAACACTATCAGTTCAAAGTCCTTCCATTCGGGGTCACAACTGCACCAATAGTGTTTACAAAGTGCCTAGCAGTAGTAGCAGCACATCTCAGAAGACAACAAATCCATGTATTCCCATATCTAGACGATTGGCTTATAAAAGCCAAGTCATTCAATCAGTGTGTCCAACACAAATCTCAGACAATTCAAACATTGCACAACTTGGGGTTTACATTCAACTACACCAAGTCGCATCTCCAGCCCTCTCATGTACATCAATACCTAGGGGCTACAATAAACACTTCTACAGCTCTGGCTTATCCCACTCCAGTCAGGATACAGAGCATTCAAGCCTTAGTCACAAGGTTTCAAAACCAACACTCTCTCCCAGCCAGAGTGTTCATGCAACTAACAGGCATGATGGCATCTTGCATTTTTATTGTACCATATGCAAGACTGCAAATGCGCCCATTGCAAGAATGTCTAGCACATCAGTAGAACCAGGCTCAAGGACATCTTACAGACCTGGTGTTGGTGGACAGCCGCACACATCGCTCTCTGCAGTGGTGAAACACCAAAAACTTGTTGTAGGAGAGTAGGGTCTGCTTTCCTATGGTCACCCACTTTTTGCTTTTTGCTTCACTGGTTTTCGACTTAATGTGGCTGTGGGCCTGCTAATCAGACCCACAGCCTTGCTGTTCTCTCTCTAAATTCACAACCATGTACTTTAGGTACATTACCAATTGGGATTATTGGGTGTTTCAATCACCTTATCAGCCCCTGTACAGTGTACTATAGGTACCCAGGGCATAGGTGCATCCAAGGCCTACCAGGGGCTGCAGCATATCTTTTGCCACCCCTGGCTGGCTATCCAAACTGACACAACTGGCTGATCACTCAGCTTGGGTAAGGTCGTGTAATCACCCCTTGCTTAGATATAGTATACCTATGTCTAAACCTATATCTGGACACATATACACCTATAAGTCACTCATATGGCAGGCCTTAACAATCCTGTAGGCAGAGTGCTTGGTTTTATGTGAGATGGTGCTCTAGCATGAGCTGAGCCTGTCTGCAGCTTTCAGAACCATGTCCTTATAGCTGTTCCAGGGTATTGCCGTACCATATACTTTTAAGTGCATTATAATCCTCGCGGTTAGATGCTATCTTTGGTTTGGCTTTATCAAAACATGTCGTGTAAGGTGTCATACGCTTTGGAATACTACCCCCTCGCCAGTCCTGGCGACGGGGGTAGCATTCCACCCTTCTAGAGGGAGAAGACATGTTACTTTCCTTAAACGCAGTTAAAACTAACCAGAGCCTCAGCATCACAAAATGGATGCTGCTGCCACAGACACAAGTCTGGCCTCCTGCTGCTGACCAAAACTCCGGCAGGGGAGGCCTGGACAAAAGGTTTCCTGTCACAGGGAGGTGTTACACCACCCCAGACAGGAGATAGTGGATTGAGGCAGGCAGGGCGAGTGAAACTAGACACTGCCTGGGGCACACAAGGTGTCCCATGCATAGCCCAGTTTAAACCGGTGCTGGGGCACGCCAGCCCCAGCTCTGGGGCGGAACTGTACAAAGGGAAAGGGGTGTAACCACCCCCTTCCTGGGTCCCACCCATAGGAGGGACCTACCAGGTAATCCAGCCCCTTGATTTGGAATAAAGGTAGGAGCTGTGTCCATAGACTTAAGATAATCCTGACTGAAACTTTGAAACAGAACTCTGGACCCTTCGACATCCTATTCGACGTAGAAGACTGAAGAATCTCCCTTGTGGTCAAGGAGTGACCACCCTGCACAAGCAGGCACCATCAAGCGCTCTAAGGTTTGCTTTGCCGCTGCTCCCGCCGGAGGTCGAGCGACAGAGATCGACAAGAACCAGACTCCCAGACTTCCAACAGCCCGACCACAGCCACAGCAAAGCTGAGAACCGTGGAGGCGATGTGAGACGTGGGACCGGCCATCTTAAAAAGCCTGCGAAGTGCTTCCTGTGCAGCTCCCGAGGCACCCTCGAAGCTGTGCATTGGGGATTTAGAAGCCCCAGCCCCGAGCAGCTCTTGCACCGAAGATCACCCCTCCACACTCACCGAGTGCTGCGTGGGGCCCTTTTGCATTTTCCTGCTCGACGCGTCTGTCCGGTCACTTGCCCGTTGGCTAGTGGCCTCAGTGACGACGATCCTACGAATTTACACCGCTCGTCTGGTTGCTCCAGACTGGCCCTCGCTCCCCTGAAAAGGAGCGGCCTCTCAGACCTTGCTGGTCCGAGTAAGAAACGATCTTCAAATCCTGCGTGGGTCGCATTTGCCAAGGCCTGTTGACTCCAATCCGGAAGCCGACACCGCCGACAGCGAGAGCCTTCGTGGGACAACCCGTGCCTACCTCCTGGTCATCGTCGATACCTCCTGGTCCACGTGGCAGGGGAGACAAGCTTCTCGACAACCACCTGATTGCGCCCGACATCGCCTGGTTCCTTCCTGGTTCCCTCCTGGTCACTGGCTAGTGACCGAGACTCTGTCCCTTCTGCTTTCAGGTACTCTACATCTTCGATCCACCCTTGGATCCAACCGGACTCTTCTCGCCTGGCCGCCTGCAGCATCTTCATGTCCAGGCTCCATAGAACTCCACGAAGAAACCCGACGGACTTTGAGACCTATGCACCCGCTTCCTGTGGGTGAGGTAACGAGAGTACTCCGGTGCTCCTGTAGTGGTTTACACCTCTAGTGTCCTAGTTTAAAGTGGTTAAGTTCTAGTCCAGTCGGAAGACTTCCAAATCTGTAACTTTCTAACTTTTACGCACCATTGACTTCTATTGGTGCACGTGTGTCCTTGCACCCGTATCCTGTGGGCCTCCCACGTCCTAACTGCTGTTAGTCCAGTGTAGCTCCAGCGATTCTCAAGGCCCTAGGCCTTACCATTGTTCGTGACGTGGTTCTTATACCACTATTTTAGTATATGGTTTTAGGGGCCACCGGGCCTATCCATAACTGTGCAACTTTTGTATGTTATTCTGTGCTTTTGTTTAAACGCTTGTGCCTCTGCCCTCATAAAGAGTACAGAGGATTATTCTAGTAATAAATACATATATTTTTATAATATATAACTTGTGTGGTGTCCTTTCATTTGATGTTAAAAGGATTGCATATGGTAAAACAGCTGGCTTCACATGCCCTCTTGAGTTAAGCCTAAGAATGCTTATGTCCATGCTACCACTAGGATAGCTTGTCTATAAGGTTGACTTTACAACCACCACCATAAGGGTTGTTTGGACTGATACAAGGTGCTCACTAGAATAGTGAACATCATACATCAGGCCAACTTCTCACACTTGTGCAGAGGGCGGCCGTTCCTCAAACCTATTCCACAAATAGTCCTTACAACAGACGCATCCCTGACAGTATGGGGAGCCCATCTTCTACACCATACAACTCAGGGAAGATGGACCACTCAACATAAAGTGCTCCACATTAATCACCTAGAGCTGCTAGCAATATTCCTAGCACTGAAATTCTTCCAAGTACATGTACAGAACAAAGCTGTCTTGATCTGGACGGACAACACGACAGCCATGTACTACATTCAAAAACAAGGAGGCACACATTCTCTGCAGCTGTCCCAGCTTGCACAGAACATTTGGAGATGGGCCATTCCACAAAAAATATATCTACTAGCAGAACACCTTCCAGGAGTTCGCAATCAGATTGCAGATCTGGAGAAGTGTGGCGCAATGGTTGGAGCGGCAGACCCTGATGTAGAGGTCTAGCCCGGGACCAGGGTTCAATTCCCCGCCTCGGCGGGTCTTGAGCTAAAAAATTCCACGGACCTGATAATTCTCGTCTCGGTGCCTATTCCAATCATGGATTCCCACTCTGCAACTCTGGGCAATAGCTTGCTTAATCTCCACAACGCTAAGGATGCCTGGCCTCCACCTTGGGGGTGCCCAGGAGTGGACACCTCACAGGGAAAGCCAGGATGGGTTCCACAGAGGTATTCGTACAAGCGCCTTGAGACCCTTGCGGGTGAGTAGTGCGGTATACAAGTATTAATTTACAATTTTACAATTTACAGATCTGTTAAATCAACAAACACAACAGATTCACGAATGGGAACTACATCTGCAAGTTCTTCTACCATTCTTTCACAAATTAGGTTATCCAGACATAGATCTGTTCGCCACACACGAAAACGCAAAATGCCCAACCTTCGCCGCCAGGTTTCCACACCCGCTGTCCAAAGACAATGTGATATGGATGAACTGGTCATGCAGATTTGCGTACGCTTTTCCGACACTCCCACTAATACCACTAGTGGTACGTAAGCTACGACAACAGTCTCTCAAAATGATTCTAGTAGCTCCCACATGGGCACGCCAACCGTGGTTCACAACGCTGCTAGAACTCTCTCTAGTTCCACACCAAAGACTGTGTCTGACACCATCCATGCTAACGCAGAACCATGGAGACCTCCGACATCCAGATCCAAGTCAACTGAATCTGGCTCCTGAAGTTTTAGAGTTTGGTTACCTTAACCTACCACCAGACTGTATGAATATCATTAAGGAAGCCAGAAGACCTACTACTAGAGCTTGCTATGCTGCAAAATGGAAAAGATTTGCCATTTACTGCACCAATAATCAAATTGATCCCCTAGATGCTTCCATCCAGAATATCATCTGCTACCTTCTGCACTTACAAAGATGTAATCTAGCATATTCATCTATACGTATACATCTTGCAGCCATTGCTGCGTACCTACAAAATAGACAGCATCTGTCATTATTTAGAGTGCATGCAATTAAAGCTTGGAAGGATTAAAAAGAATCATCCTCCTAGGTTACCACCCTCTCCAGCGTGGAACCTAAACATTGTTCTTACCAGGCTCATGTGACCCCCTTTTGAACCTTTACACAAATGTGAACTGCAATTCCTCACATGGAAAACAGCTTTCCTTATTGCTATTACCTCTCTCAGGCGAGTGAGTGAGATTCAAGCTTTCGCTATACAAGAACCATTTTTACTATTACACCGTAAGAAAGTGGTCCTAAGAACAAATTCCTTCCTAAAGTCATTACTCCTTTTCATCTACACCAATCAGTAGAGTTGCCAGTGTTGTTTCAAAACCCAAACTCTGTTGCAGAAAGAGCTCTACACACCCTAGACGTGAAAAGAGCCCTTCTCTATTACATTGACAGGACCAAATTCTTTCGCAAAACAAAACAATTGTTTGTAGCTTTCTCTCCACCACATAAGGGCAACCCCATCTCTAAAGCTGGAATTTCAAGGTGGATTGTAAAATGCATACAAATATGCTATCAAAAAGCAAAACGTACATTAACAATTCCTCCTAGAGCGCACTCCACATGCAAACTAGGAGCCTCTATGGCTTTCTTAGGGAACATTCCCCTAGAAGACATATGCAAGGAAGCAACATGGTCTACAGCACATACCTTCACTAAACACTATTGTGTTGATGTGTAAGCCAAGCAGCAAGCTGCTGTAGGCCAAGCTGTCCTCAAAACTCTCTTTCAAGCTACTGCAACAGATACAGGTGACCACCGCTAGGGGAGACACTGCTGTATAATCGATGCTCAGTGTGAGATCTGCAGCTCATATGCCTCGAACGGAAAATGCTACTTACCAGTATGCATCTGTTCTTGGCATGTAGAGCTGCAGAGTCTCACACACCCACCCGCCTCCCCGGGACCTGTTTCTGTTCCAGTTCTATCTTACTTAGATATACACGCATGAACATCCCTTTTTTCTTTCTACCAACTCCATCATTTCCCATCATGGCGGATAACAATCTAAGGATGGAGTCAATGCCCATGTGCACTATCGTCCAAGGGAGGAGTTACCTATCTCGTGACTACAAAGACTTCTAGACGATAACAACATGCAATCATTCAAGCCCAACACCAGGTGGCAATCTAATGCTCAATGTGAGACTCTGCAGCTCTACATGCCAAGAATAGATGCATACTGGTAAGAAGCGTTTTCCGTTTCAATTCTATTAAGGACACGGAGGCGAGGATTATGCTTTTCCTTCTTCGCTCTTTAACACCTTAACCGAGGTCAGATTTACCGCGGTGCGCTGAAGATTACGAAAACCCGCGGTTCATGACGAGCTCAGCTCATCATGAGTGTACGAGAGGTGTACCTCAGGACGAGCTGAGCTCGTCATGAGCGTCGAAGGGGTTATTTTAGTACAAAACTCACAGCAGCCTAGAAAAGCTTAAACAAATGCTTATATTCCAGAACAAGGGGAAAAGAGCATTAAACAACAAAAAACACTCAGATCTTGGATAAACCAACTACAAATCCCATCAATCCATTAGGGTAGTGCACAGAGTTAGTCCTTTGACAGTGTTCATGACAGTTAGATAGGACGTCTATCTTGTGTCAACTGCCTCCGCGCGGGTCATGCCAACATCCTACTGGTCCTGTTTCGAACCTTCACTCCCTAACAGAAAAAACACAACAGTGTAAGCGGGGAGAGGAGTTGGCCTAACGGCTAGGGCGCTCGACTTCGTAGCTGGGGAACTGGGTTCGAGTCTTGTTAATGACGCTAAAACCTCCTGTGATTCTGGGCACATCACTTAATCTCCTTGTGCCTAACAAAAATTAATGTGTGTCCCCATGTATAGTAACTGGTGCTATGTAAAGCGCTCTGATACCCGATACGGGTCAAGTTTGCGCTATATAAAACTCTGCAAAAAAAAAAAGCCAATGCCAAACATTACAACATCATGAGCAATGTACAATTCACAGGTAAATCAAAACCTGACTACTTACTGCAATACGGGCGGGATCGCACCCGTAGGTGACCTGGGAGGGATAATCCTCGCCTCCGTGTCCTTAATAGAATTGAAACTTACCGTTACTAAGCTAGGCAAATTTCGAATTTATTTCAGGACCGGAGGCTTCAGATTATGCTAGTTCACAGCTTACTTACCACCAAAGGTGCGATGTCCACCACTGGCTTAAAATAAAACCTCTTTAAGGTGTAATCCAGCGCGTATCAAGTCCTCCAAACGAGCACCCAAAGAAAAAGCTTTAGAAGCCTTGGCTCCTCTAGCCTAGTGAGCTCCAAACAGTTTAGTGTCGATACCTGCCTCTTGCATGACGCACCGCACCGACCTGGCAATGGTGGGGGATGAGACTGCCTTGTGTGACTTTGGTAAGGCAATAAGCAATTGTCGTACGCCTGGAGGACGAAATTCCAACGTCATGTCTTTGTAAGCCTTTAGGCATTGAACCACTCACAGCTTTGGAGCGTCTACAAAAGCTGGATACGAAATTGTCCTTGCGCAGACTTTTGTGCGACGTCCCAGCGTAAAGGTAACCCCCTCCAGGGAAAAAACTCCCGCCGAAATGTCTAAGGCTCATACATCTGAAAACCTACGGCAAGACACCAAACACAAAAGCATGGCTAACTTAGTTGACAGCTCTTTCAAAGAAAGGTACTTATTAGGTTGCCACCATAGAAAAAGATTCAGAACAAGATTGTCATCCCAAAGGACTGATTAACGTGGTTCTGGGGGTAAAGAAAGGCGAATACCTCTTAGGAGTCTACACACAAAAGGATGTTCACCAACCGGGGCTCCCTCCACCGGATGGTAAGCTGCCGAAATCGTGGAACGCACTGCTTTAATGGTGCGATACGCCAGGCTGTCTGATGCCAATTCCGCCAAACATTCAGAACACGAACGACGCCTGCGACCAGGGGATCTAGGTCCCATCTAGGACACCATTGTACCCACTTAGTCCAGGCGGATCAATATTGCTTTGCGGTACTGACTACCCAGGCTTTGGACAAAAAATCCTCAGCTGATCTCGAAAGGCCTGGGAGCGACCAACGTCGCCGGAAAGTCGCCATGCCATGAGGTGGAGGAACCCTGCGTGATGAGATGATGCGGCTCCCCGTCCGGATTGAGAAGAAGACGAGGAAACCTGGGTAGCAGGATTGGAGAATCCCAAGAAAGTTCCAGAAGAACTGGAAACCAAACTTGGTACCTCCAGAAAGGTGTCACCACCACCATCTCTGCCTTCTGGCAGCGAAGGTGGGCCGCCGTCTGCACCACCATCGAGAAAGGAGGGAACGCATAAGCCCTCTCTTGACTCCAATCCTGGAGGAAAGCATCCATGGCCTCCGCGAGAGCATCCGGCCTCCAGCTGAAGAACGCGGGAGCTGATGATCCAATCGAGACGCAAACCTGGACCCCAAAGACCGTTCAGCCATCGGAAAACCTGGACATCCATCTTCCACTGGCTAGAGTCCCGCAGGTGCCTGGAGTGCCAATCCGCCACCTGATTGGCCTTTGCCCGGTAAGTACTCCGCTGTCACGGACACATGGTGGGCCAGACATTAATCCCAAAATTCTTTTGCCAAGTTCGCTAGGGCCCGAGACCGAGGACCGCCCAGATGGTTGACATATTGAACCGCTGAGATGTTGTCCATTCTTAGAAGAACACATGACCGTACTGAGTCTCTGGTCCAGCAGCGCACTGCGAAGGACCCAGCCAGAAGCTCCAAGCAGTTTATGTGCAACACCTGTTCCTCTGACGACCAGGCGCCGCCTGTGGAGAATTCCGCGCAGCGGGTGCCCCGACCTGCTAGCGTCGGATTCTATCACCAGGTCCGGAATCGACCCGAAGATTGCTCGGCCGTTCCAGTCCTCCATATGAGTAAGCCACCAGGACATCGCTCCCTTCACCTCCCCAAAAGGGGAACCAACTGATCGTAAGCCATGCCCTTCCTGAGATGGTGCGCCTTGAGGCGCTGGAGGGCTCGATAATGAAGGGGGCCCGGGAAGGTTGCCTGGATGGAAGAGGAGAGGAGCCCCACCACCCGGGCAATCTGGCGGGGGGAGGTGTGAGATTTGGAGATTGTCTGTCGCAACACATGCCGAATCTTGGCCATCTTCTGGGACGGAAGACTTAAGGAGGACTGGAGAGAGTCTACAACAAACCCAAGGAATACCACTGTGATGCGGCGCCCTCCCATACCGTCCTTGCTCCGCGTCCCTTCAGACCCTCGTACAAAGCAGAGACCGCATCCCGAGCGTCCATGGCAACAACCCGGCCCACCAAACGTCCAACCCTCTGTCCTCTGTTCCAGGAACCTATCCGGAACGGCGGCCGCCCGGAAACACACCCTCCTGACCCCGGAAGTACCTCCCCTTCGCGAGGCCCGGACGCTGGTAAAGCAGGAAACAGGAAGCAGTCAGATGTCGGATTGAGCTTGTGGCAGGAGACCCCGACCGGAGTGGCGAAGGAGAAGGCGACGGAAGAGGAGGAAGAGTGGTCCGAAGATTGGTGGTGTCCGCAGGAGGTTGCTGGGGAGCGGCCGCAACTCAACTTGGAGAGTTGCGGCGGAGCGGGTGAGTGACTCGGAATCACCCCTGTAGCACATTAGGTGCAGTGTAAATAACTCCCTTGTGTCTAGACCTGTCCGTAGGATCACGCCGTCACCTGTAGCACTGTATATATATTGAAAAGCACCATACCACTTTGTAGATAAATCCCCTTTGTCCCATTCACGTCCCTCCACTCAGCACGTCTACCAGCTCTCAATACCCGTCTTGTGTCCCATACCTACCCCGACCCTACCGTCCCCTCCTCACTGTCGGTTTCTTCCCCTCACGGATACCCCGGTGTTGGTACAAGGGTCCGACCTACGAAGTCCGGTGAGACTAACGGCTCCTTTGTTTTGTTTCTTTGTTTCCCCTCCCGGAACCTCCGAGGACGACCCAGACCGGTACTCCGGAAGACCCTGCTTTCCACGCGTCCCGGACCGGACACATCCTTCTACCCGAGGAGCTGATTTTTGTTGTGATTACAAGACTGTCACCTGCCCTGTTTCTCAAGGACATAAAATAAAACAAACATTGCCCACTACATACGGCCTCCGCGCTTGGTATTCCGGTCCGCCACACCCCCACGTCCACATCTGGTGTCAGAAGTGGGATCCGGAAGCATGGAGGCCGTCGTACAGAAAATGGCGGAGTCCCAGGAGATGTTGGGCAAGCTAATGGAGCGCTTCTTGAAAACCGCCGAGGAAGATAGGGGACAACTACACGACGTCCTAAAGGGCCAAGGGGATGCCCATGACCAGGCCATGGGTAAACTGACGGACGTCATTGGACAACAGCAACAACGACCCATAACCTCCCTACCATCAGTGGTGCTACAAAAGTATGTTCCGGGGGACGATCCGGACTACTTTTTTACGAACTTTGAAAGGCTAGCTCAGGCCGCCTCATGGCCAGTGGACCGATGGGGTCAATATTTGGGTCCGCTACTGACCGGCGACCTCCAGGCTGCGTATCAGCAAGCCAATATACAGGGCAACACGCCATACGCAGATATCAAGAGATGCATACTAGAGAGGCTGGGCATAGACGATGAGACCTACAGGGTGAAACTACGCCAAGCCAAGGAAGGGCCACAGGAAACCCCCAGGGCCCTGTCCTTCCGCATTAAGGACCTCGCGAATCGTTGGCTACGCCCGGATACCTCCACAAAAGAAGACATCCTAGCTAAAGTCTATTTGGAACAATTCCTGGCCTCCCTACATCCGGCCACCCAACGTTGGGTACGGCAACACGCACACCTCACCCTGGACACCGCGGTGGAGATCGCGAGTGCATATAGTCGTGCACAAGAAACACCAAGAGGCAGGGATGAACACCCCCACAGACCGAATATCAACGCTGTCCGACCCCACCGACCTCCTGTTCCCCGGAGAGCGGATCCTCCTCCTCTACTGCCAGCTCCCCTCTTGTATAGACCTCCAAACCCGGGTCCACAGTGTTACAACTGCGGGGGATATGGCCACATAGCTCGTGTCTGTCCACATAAGGACGAGCCCATGGAGGTAGGCCTGGTACAGAACTATGTTTGTGCAACACCTGGAAAGACGCCCCCTCCATTCCGTTGTCCGGTATATGTGGACGGTCATCCAGTCCTGGCTTTGGCTGACACGGGCTGTCGCCAGAGTGTTCTACGTCCCCAGGACATGCCAACAGCCCCGGGACCACCCACCGGCACGGTAGCCATACAATGCGTACACGGGGACACCAAGAGATACCCAACCACCCAGATACGGGTACAACATCCGGCTGATCCCGGAACCGATCTCACAGTGGGACTGATACCGGGTCTTCCTGAGCAAGTGATCTTAGGGAGCGACTATGCAGGCCTTCCTAAACTGTTGCAAGACACTACTGACTCTCTGAACCAATGGTGGGAAGAAGCTCCGTTTTCCAGGGAGCAGCCTGACGCCGAAGAAACTCTCAGAACGCGGAAGTCCCGCAATCAGAAAAGAAAAGAGAAACGAAACCACATCTCCGCCTATCCCGTGGTCCCTGATGACCATCCTTGGCAAACGGACAGGGAATTCAGGGCCTCACAACAGGAAGATCCAGTCCTCCAAGAGGCCTGGGGGAAGGCCCTGGAACAAGAAGATCCTCTTCAAGTAGGTCCCTATTTTCACAAAAAGAACGGACTACTATATAGAAAAGGGGGCCCTAGCCAACCGTCCCAATTACTGATTCCCGGACCCTTCCGGGATAAGGTACTCTTCCTTGCACACAGCCATCTCCTAGGGGGTCACTTCAGTGATGAGAAAACCAGCCTATCCATCCTGGAAAAGTTCTACTGGCCAGGAGTACATCAACAGGTCAAGCAATATTGTAGAGAATGCCCTGTGTGTCAGAGGAACAGCAGATACCGTCCTCCCAGAGCTCCCTTACAACCCCTACCACTCATTGACATCCCCTTCACCCGGGTAGGGATGGACATAATAGGCCCCTTACTCCCCTCCCGCAGTGGTTGCCGGTACGCACTGGTTCTTGTGGACTACGCCACCCGCTTCCCTGAAGCTGTGCCCTTACGCCAACCCACGACACAGACCATAGCCAAAGCCCTCATTTCCATATTCTCCAGAGTGGGGTTCCCCAGGGAGATCCTTACGGATCAGGGCACCCCATTCGTTTCTGCCTTAATGAAACAAGTGTGCTCAAACTTGGGGATAAAACAGATTCGCACCTCTGCCTACCACCCCCAGACGGATGGCCTGGTAGAGCGTTACAATGCTACCCTCAAGACGACACTTAAGAAAATGTTGGCCCTAGAAGCAAGGAGGTGGGAGGAAATGCTGCCGTTGGCCTTGTTTGCCATACGCTGCAAAACCCAAAGCAGCACAGGATATTCCCCCTACGAATTACTTTTTGGCCGACCTCCCCGCACTCTTCTTGACATGGCCCAAGAAGCGTGGGAGGCCGAACCCGACCCCTACCAGAATACGTTGAGAACCTCAAAACCCATCTCTCGCAAATACGCGACATAGTCCGACAGAATATGGAAGACGCCCAAGCCAAACAGAAACGGCAATACGATAAAGGCACCAGATCTCGTGCGTTTAGCGATGGGGACCTAGTCCTCCTAATGAGACCGACATCTGACCATAAATTACTGGGGCAGTGGCAAGGACCCTATACGATTCTTCGCCAAGTAACCCCCGTTACATATGAACTAGAGCTTGACCCCGCTCGGGGTACTACCCAGGTGTATCATATCAATCACCTGAAAAAAATGGGAAGGGCCCCGACCTGTCTTATCCACCACTGTCCTACAACCCTCTTTTTCCTTTGACCCATGTTTTGATCCTGAAATGACCAGGGGGCAGAGAGAGAGCCTACGGGAGGCGCTACAGCCCTTACAGAGAGTGTTTTCCTCCTCACCTGGTCACACGACGATTACTGAACACGTCATACAGACAGAACCAGGAAAGATAGTACGGCTACGACCCTACAGGGTCCCCGAAGCCCGTAGGAACGTGATACGGCAGGAAACCGAACAGATGCTGGGTATGGGGATTATCGAGCCTTCTGTCAGTGAGTGGAACTCCCCCATAGTGTTAGTGCCAAAACCTGACGGGTCCGTCAGGTTTTGCATTGATTTTCGTGAGGTAAACAAAATATCATCCTTCGACACATACCCCCTTCCGCGTGTCGATGAAATGGTCGAGCGTATAGGGAAAGCCCGATATATATCCACCTTAGACCTCTGCAAAGGTTACTGGCAGATCCCATTAAGAGAACAAGACCGAAAGAAAACTGCCTTTTCCACCCCGGACGGCTTATTCCAGTTCACTGTGTTACCTTTTGGGCTTCACGGTGCACCAGCCACCTTCCAAAGGGCTATGAACCATGTGTTAAGACCTCATTCCGGGTATGCCGGGGCCTACCTTGATGATATCGTGGTCCATAGCAACAGCTGGGAGGAACACCTTGATCATCTAGGCAAAGTTGTCACAGCATTAGGCGCCTTCGGTTTCACCATAAATCCCGCAAAAAACCACTCTGGCAGCACAATCGGTAAAATATCTTGGGTACCTCTTAGGCGAAGGACTGATTCGTCCACAGGAAAAGAAAGTCGAGGCCATTCAATCCATCCCATTTCCCCAGTCCCGAAAGGACCTCCGGGCATTCCTTGGTCTGCTAGGCTATTACCGTAGGTTCATTCCCAACTTCTCCCAAACTGCAGCCCCCCTCACTGACTTGTTAAAGAAATCGGCCAAAACAGAAGCCATCTTAAAACATCCCACTCCCAATCTGCAACAGGCCTTCTCTCGACTCAAGACTGCCTTAACATCCAAACCTGTGTTGGTAAGCCCGGATTATTCACGGCCCTTTCTTCTACAGACAGACGCCTCGGAACAGGGTCTAGGGGCAGTACTGTCACAGACTCACGGAAGAGGGAACGAGAACCCCATATTGTACTTGAGCCGTAAACTATATCCCCGAGAAACCAGTTATGCAGTCGTGGAGAAGGAAGCACTAGCCATTAAATGGGCTGTTGAGAGCCTACGGTATTACCTGGAAGGGAGAGAGTTTCTCATCTACACTGACCATGCCCCTCTGGAGTGGATGGCCCGGAACAAAGGACATAACGACCGGGTCCTCCGCTGGTTCCTAGCCCTACAACCTTACAGATTTCGGACAATACACCGAAAGGGAACAGAACAAGGCAACGCCGATTACCTCTCCCGATACCCCATGCCCCAAACCCGTACAAGAAGGACAGCTAGGGGAGGGGGATGTGATGCGGCGCCCTCCCATACCGTCCTTGCTCCGCGTCCCTTCAGACCCTCGTACAAAGCAGAGACCGCATCCCGAGCGTCCATGGCAACAACCCGGCCCACCAAACGTCCAACCCTCTGTCCTCTGTTCCAGGAACCTATCCGGAACGGCGGCCGCCCGGAAACACACCCTCCTGACCCCGGAAGTACCTCCCCTTCGCGAGGCCCGGACGCTGGTAAAGCAGGAAACAGGAAGCAGTCAGACATCGGATTGAGCTTGTGGCAGGAGACCCCGACCGGAGTGGCGAAGGAGAAGGCGACCGAAGAGGAGGAAGAGTGGTCCGAAGATTGGTGGTGTCCGCAGGAGGTTGCTGGGGAGCGGCCGCAACTCAACTTGGAGAGTTGCGGCGGAGCGGGTGAGTGAATCGGAATCACCCCTGTAGCACATTAGGTGCAGTGTAAATAACTCCCTTGTGTCTAGACCTGTCCGTAGGATCACGCCGTCACCTGTAGCACTGTATATATATTGTAAAGCACCATACCACTTTGTAGATAAATCCCCTTTGTCCCATTCACGTCCCTCCACTCAGCACGTCTACCAGCTCTCAATACCCGTCTTGTGTCCCATACCTACCCCGACCCTACCGTCCCCTCCTCACTGTCGGTTTCTTCCCCTCACGGATACCCCGGTGTTGGTACAAGGGTCCGACCTACGAAGTCCGGTGAGACTAACGGCTCCTTTGTTTTGTTTCTTTGTTTCCCCTCCCGGAACCTCCGAGGACGACCCAGACCGGTACTCCGGAAGACCCTGCTTTCCACGCGTCCCGGACCGGACACATCCTTCTACCCGAGGAGCTGATTTTTGTTGTGATTACAAGACTGTCACCTGCCCTGTTTCTCAAGGACATAAAATAAAACAAACATTGCCCACTACATACGGCCTCCGCGCTTGGTATTCCGGTCCGCCACACCCCCACGTCCACAACCACTCTCTGAGACGGTGAGAGAATGGACTTGTCCTTGTTGATGACAAACCCCAGCCCTTGTAGCAGGGAAATAGTCTGCTGAAGCTGAAAGCCCAACGTCTCGGGGCATTGGGCCATCAAGAGGATGTCGTCCAAGTAGACAATCATCCGAATACCCTGACTCTGCAGAAATTCCACCGCCGGGTGAACAGCTTGGTGAAACACCACCAAGGGGCTGAAGAAAGCCCGAATGGAATGGCAGTGAATTTGAATATCTGATACTTCCAGATAAACTATAGTAACAGACGGTGCGGGGGATGAATGGGTACCACCAGGTACGTGTCCTTGAGGTCCAAAAGGACCATCCAATCTTTTGGAAGAAGCACGTCCCGAAGAAGATGGATTCCCTCCATCTTGAAATGATGGTAGACCAACCACCCGTTGAATTCCTTGTGGTTGATCACCGGACGTTTTCCTCCATCGGTTTTTTCCACAAGGAAAATATTGCTGAGGAAACCTGAAGAATGTCGAGTTGACCGGCAAATGGCCCCTTTGCGGAGCAGCTCTGAGACCTCATCGTCGATCAGCTGCGCATCGGTCATTCGAAAAAACTATAGGGCGCGGAGGCCTCGCTTGGCGAGGATGATCGTGAAAGTCTGTGAAAACCGCGAATAGTCTGTAAGACCCACGCGTCCGCAGTAACCGCCGCCCAAGCCTCTGGGAAGGCCGCTAGCCAGCTACCAATTCGAACCTGGTCTGCAGGGATGACACCGTTGGAACTGTTGTTGCCGGAGGTATTCTTGAAGCCACCTCGACCTCTGAAGTGTTGGCAAGAACGCACCGACCCTTCGTCATAGTCCTTGTCTGCCGGTGACACCCCCCCCCCCAGGGAATGAGGGAGCCGTACCCATAGATACCGAGGAATAGGAGGCTGGCAGAGGCGCAGGGGTGGGATTGGTCGCCTTAGCCAAAAGAGCGTCACGCAAACGCTCAAAGGCGTCCCTGTCCACACCCTGCGTCCCTACCGAATACCTCTCACCTGCAAGCCTTCTTGGGGGCTGAGGGATTGTCTCCTATGGGGGATGGGGCATTTACCGTTGTCCCTAAATGTGCTTGCGCCAATTTTGTGCACTCCTCCACAACGCGGGTGGACGGGCGCTCTTCCTTCGGGCCTACTATCTCCGTGACGCAGCGGTAGATCGAGCTGTCCACCGCATTGAAGAACTCATCATCGTTAATGTACTGATGAGTTTCTTCTTCCTCATTATAGCCCTCCTGCTCCATGCCTAGGGAACAGTTAGAACTTTGCAATGTCAGGCAATAACCAGATATGATGGACTGGGAAAAGGCTTTGGAGAACAGCACTGTTTGTGGGCGGGCCTCAGGCCAGTCAACTTTTAGGACCGGTTGAAATCTGGAGATTGAGGCAGCACCAGCCCCTGAGCGCGCTGACCCTCTTCAAGAGACCGTGTCACAACCGCCTCCCTGCGCGCTGCCACAGAAGTCTAGAAATGCCTAATGCACTCACTGGTACCCAACGCGGTCAAAACCCGCTGTCAGTGCTGCAAACCACCCGCAGGCGTCAATCGTGGTTAAAACCGCCGTACAGACCCTCGTGGGGTGTTCAAATAATGTGGGGCAAAATACGGACCCAGATCTCATGGGCATTCAGATGAGGCAGCAGGGGCAAGGCTCCGGCTTGTCTCTCTCCTCAGCGCGGTTCCTCTCTGTGAGGAGAAACTGCGCTGTGGAGGAACGAGACGCTGTGGCTCCCCCTAGCGGGCAGAAATGCACCGCAATTATCGGGAAGATCGCGTTAGGATCGAAGAACCTTCCCACGATCAAACGGGGCTCTGAAAGAAACGGCACAACAATATCATTACCTTAAGCACCACAGAGCCCCCACACAACGCAATAATAATGAATTCAATCAGCTATCCACACGTCTCAAGCAGAGAAAAAGGAACAATTACTTAACTGGCTGCGAAGCAGCGAAGAACAGGAAGTTGACACAAGATGGACGTCCTATCTAACTGTCATGGACACTGTCAAAGGACTAACTCTGTGCACTGCCCTAATGGAGTGATGGAATTTGTAGTTGGTTTATCCGAGATCTGAGTGTTCTTTTTCGTTGTTTAATGTTCTTTTCCCTTTGTTCTGGAATATAAGCATTTGTTTATGCTTTCCTAGGCTGCTGTGAGTTTTGTACTAAAATTAAGAGCGAAGAAGGAAAAGCATAATCTGAAGCCTCCGGTCCTCACTAAGAATTCATAACCAAAGACCTGTAGTAGGAGAAATTAAGCCAGCACTCAAAATTCCTATAAGTTTAACCCTGTACATGGTGACTCATAACTCTGTGAGGCCAACAAATATCATCTCTGAGCTATTGTCCGTGTAATCAGGTTAATCAAACAAGTGGAAAAGGCGATAGTTCCCTGTCCACACCTGAATATCAAGTGTTGAATGTCATGAAATTATCCAGTACCTCTGTTGAAACTCTAGCTTTGTAGTTTAGGCAGAGAAGTGCCAACTGCGAAGGTCGAATTGAGTAATACTGATACGAATACTTATTGGATGTAGTTTACTGAACAAACTGAGATTGAAGAATTAGGGCAATGAGGAGCGACCAGCCTACCCAGAAATGTGCAGTTGACTATAATAGATTGCAAAAGAGCACACATTGCTGAACAGGAAGGGGTGATAAGGGAGCTATATATGTGCTAACAGGACAGGCTAATAAGGAAAACTCTGCACCCCCAACCAGCACTAAAATCAAAACCAGTACAAGCGTTACTCACACACTTAGCCTTCCACTCGAGAGATGAAGGTCAGCCAATGCCCTGGTTTACAGGAAAAACGGACTCCACTGTTTTTGCTGTTCTAGCCAGAACTCCAGACACTTCCACAGATCGAACTGCCAGTTAAATGCCACGGTAAAGTGAAGCTTTTTTGACATGTCTAGCCCTTGAAAATGTTCTGTCAAATCCTAAATCTGCAGGTTCAAGTTAGTTGTTTATTTTATTTATTTATGTAAATTGTATAGCGCACCATCACCTTGCAGGCATCCTGGCGCTAAGCGACTCAAAAAAGGAAGTAGGTCAGAAGCAGAAGCCGACCAGCTAGTACATAGGGAACGATTCAGAAAAGGGGGTGGTGATGAACAGAGTGTCTGAATTAAGCAGACCACTCTTACCCAGTCCAAAGATCAGGGCTTGATCCATCACCGTTATTTAGCTCACTGCCCCATCCCAGCTCAGAACCTGGCTATATGCAAATTAGTCTGTCCCTGGCCCAGTGCATCATGGGAACAGGGCAGACCAAACTACCAAGCCAATTCTTCACCAGAAAGGAGACAAGCTTCCGGGGACCGGTTTCTGCCATTTCAGGCGTCGTCGGCCCGGCTTGCTTGAATCCTGATGGAGCAGTGAGCAAGGGACTCATGTCTGAGTATACCCTTCCACGCTTGGGAACAGCCAAGTTTTTACACGTCTCCTAAAGGGGAGAGGTTCCCTAATTTGCCTAATCTCCCAGGGAAGTTTGTTCCACAATCTTGCTGCTGCTACTTCAAAGGATCTACCCCCTGACCTGACTTTCCTAAATTTTGGCACCTTCACCAGTCAGGCTGAAGAAGAGCCGAGCAGTCTTGAAGGGGTGTACCAGACAATTTTTTTGCGCAGCAGCGCTGGTCCTACCCTGTGAAGGGCTTTAAAAACTAGGCAGAGAGACTTAAACTGTACCCTCTGTCTCAAAGGGAGTCAGTGGAGTCTTGCTAAAGCTGCAGAAGCGGAGGATCTTCTAGGCAGCCCTAGAACAAATCTGGCTGCTGCTGACTGAATCCTTTGTAATCTGTCCAGCAGAAAATTGGGAGAGTACAGCAGGAGGGCGTTACAATAATCTAGCCTACTGAGGATGGTACACCTTTATTTATTTATTTATGCGTTTTTATATAGCGCGGACTTTACCCGAAGGCGTCAGAGCGCTTCACAATAGGAACAGAATTGATACATGAAGTGATACATGAAGAGAACATTACACGTGAACAGATTACAAAAGCAGACGTTAAGTTACATGAGGTAAAAGTGACAATTGTGAGCAAACGAAATACATGAGGTAGCACACGAGGAAAAAGTGACAAGTGTGCAGGTTACAAGAGAAATCATTGTACAATTAGAGGTATAATACTGCAATATATGCTAACACCTTGCCACCAACGCGCGCGCCTGGGCAGGTAGGAGTGGAACACTTTAGCGAAGGGACCTGATAATCGCAAAGCATGAGGCTGTTGTCTTTGTCACCTGGGCTTCCAAAGAAAGCCTGCTATCAAACATAATGCCCAAGTTGCGTACAGTTTTTTTTGGCCGGGCTGTATTAGAAAAGCCCGGGGGCCAAAAGTTGTTAAGGAGAGGACGAGGAATCCTGTTTGCTGCACATACAATCACCTCTGTCTTACCAGCATTAAATTGTAAAAGGTTTACACCACTTTTGCTATGTCATTTCACCATCAGCTCCTGTTCTCTGAAATGTTCATTGCCAACCTCGAAATAAAACAACAATGTGATGGATGGAATGCTTGAATTAATCTCAGCCATTGGCAATCGCTCTGGGCCGGATCCCAATCCATTGTTTTCCGCCCACCATGCCATCTCAGTTTGACCCAGACATATGCAAATCAGTCTTGAGCCTGCTCCAATGGGACTAGTCTAGCCTGACTGCCAAGCCAAGTTCTCTCTGAACTGGGCAACCTAGGACCGTTTTCATCCTTATTATTGACTCTTCAGCCAGGTGCATGATTCCAGTGGCAAAGGGAGCATAACAAATCCCTACTCACAATAAAAGCCGTGCATTTAGTTATGCAAATGTTCTTGTACACCTTTCTTCCTCTCCCATAAGTGCATTTCCTTAGTAATTTTATTATTAACATGATGAATATAAGGATCTGAAGAAAACCTAGAAGTCTTTAACTTAACATGTTTCTATTTGTAGGTCCAGACTTCAGCCAGAGCAGAGCAACAAGTCTAGAACAGCACCTGAGAATGTATTGGTTAACTCGACAGACGCAGGCGAAGAAATGAACTTTGACGAGGAGGCCACAGGTCAGAATAAAAACAACTGTTGAGCTAATTAGTGTTTGTCAGTCAAAGCTACAGCCCTCCAAAATGAAAACTCAACTTTCTATTAAAAAGTATCTCTGAAACCTCTGATATTTACAGCTTTTGAATCTTCGACTCTATGAAATTTACTGCGGCGAGACTTCCTAATTAAAATGCTTTTTGTTTCAATCTTAATAATTAAAACTGCCTACCACTAGGATATTTGTGCAGATGGCTATACAGATGTTGCATTTATGAAGAGCTGTGCACAAATGTAGGTTTCTTAAATCTTTGAGTTCCAGGTATTGGTGTCATATGAATACGTTCTAAGTAACATACCCTACAAGGAATTCCAGTGTTCGAGGCATGTGTGCTGTAAATACACATGCCTTGCATACTTCTGCCGTCTAGTGTTGGATCTGGATGTTTCCAAGTTGTTGTTCTTCAAAGAAGTCTTTTCCAGTCATGAGGTAAAGTGACTCCTCCTTTTGTAGATAGTGTGGGAATGGGCATCAACTCCATTGTTAGATTGTTTTCTTTCTGCCATCTGGTTCGGATGTGTATTGCTGCGCTCTGGTTCGAAGCCGTTTTTCGGGTTCCCCTTGGTGCACAATCCACTGTACCCTTGACGGTATTGTTATCGTAGGCGTTTTCCTATTTTCTGTGTATTGAATTGATCGGGAATCTCCATTTTCGGTCGAAAACATTGTGGCGGCCTTCGGGCCTAGCTGCGTCAGTACAGCCTTCTGCCGATGTAACAAACTCCATTGAGTTCCTGCGGACTACAAAGATTTCAGCAATACAGGAGGTGGGTTTTTGAACGTCCCTGAGGTTGATCTGACCTTTCAGCAAGTTTGAGGCCAGTATGCCTGGTGGGGACTGCATAACCTGTACCTCTGTGCACTGTGCCCATTTGCAGTTGCATATGCTTGTTGGCGATTCCCGAGCTTGTGCATTGGACTCCATGTAGTCCTGACCCCGAGTAGTATTTGCACCAAAGACCTCCGGCCTCCTCGCACCAAGTGCTCCTTAGGCTGGTACTTTGCAACTTTGCTCGAGGTCCACTTGTGACTTCTGTCATTCGGCCTGTGGGTCCTCCGGAGGGTCATCTTGATTTCTGTTGGACTTTCCTTTGTTGCTTCAGATGTTCCCTGACACCCCACAGCTTGGTGAGTCCCCTGGACCTTGTTAGTCCACACCGTAACCTGCTTGACCTTCCTGCGTGGGTTGCTTTTGCCTAGGCTTTTTGGTGCTCCAGCCGGACACTGACCCCCCTCAGCACTCAACATCCTTCGTAGTACAGCTCGCATCCGGCTCCTGGTTGTCGTCGACGCCTGCTGGTCCTCGTGGCTGCAGAGTCAAGCATCCCTCCTTCACACCTGAAGCACCCGACATCGGTGGGCATTTGTCTACCGAGCCCCTGTTCTCTCTCAAGTGACCCAGACTCTGCCTTCAGGTTCCTTCCTTCCAGAATCCAGGCTTGGATTCCACCGGACCCTTTTCAGCTTCATGGCAGCAGTACTTCTCCAGTATTGGGGTGTCTTTCATAGATTTACATGCTTGAATATTCTCCGTCGTCTAAGTGTGAGTCCCACGGTACATAACATAGCAATGTAGCCATAACACAAGCATATATACATAGAGAAAGCAAAAACAATAGAGTTTTTCCTAGATAGACCACATATCACTACTACGATATTTCATAGTCATTATGTTTTGATCCAAATTCCGGCCAATCAGGCGTCCGCACCCTCTTAGAATGTTCTCCTCAGAGGCCCAGGCCCTCAGATTTTCTACCGCACCTCGTGTGAAGGGAGTCTCCCTGAGCTCTGCTCAGTTTTCTTCTCATTTCTTCTCAGAAATCCAATTTTAAGATGTCTACCACCAAGAAGTCCCTCTTCAGACCTTGTGGAACCTGTGGAAAACAGAGACTTAATTCTGAAGATCCTCATTAAAAAGTGCATATATTGCCTATATCCTGAACACCAAGTCAAGGATTGTAAGATATGTAGAACCTTCTCCCAGAAGACCTTGAAGGACAGAGAAGGGCGTCTCCTTCTGTGGCTACAGAAGTTGAAGACTTCAGAGAACCCTCTTTCTGATGTAGAGTGTGTCTTCAGTCAAAACTTCTTCATCCCTTAAGAGAACCAGTGAACACCAAAAGGTATCTCAAAAACCTAAAGTGGTGACGAAACACCATATGGATCAACCTACTTCAAGAGGGGCGAGTTCTGTTAAGGTGAGGCCTATTTCGTCTACGTTGCCTTTGACCTCGTCGACGGTGTCAAGTAAATTGAAGAAGAAGAATTCATCTACGCATTCTTCGGCGTCGACAGTGGCTTCGTCGACGGTGGCTTCAACGACGGTAGCCTCGTCGACGGTAGCCTCGTCGACGGTAGCCTCGTCGACGGTAGCCTCGTCGGCGGTGGCTTTGTCGGCGGTGGCTTTGTCGGCGGTGGCTTTGTCGGCCGTGGCTTTGTCGGCCGTGGCTTTGTCGGCCGTGGCTTTGTTGGCGGTAGCCTAGTCGGCGGCGGCTTCGTCTTTGGCGGCGTCTTAGTCGATGGCGTCTTAGTCGACGGTGGCTTAGTCGACGGTGGCTTAGACAGAAACGCTGATTACTGCTTCCAAGGATTTAGTACCATTGAAATCCTCAAGTTCTCTACTTCAGCGGCGACACTTTTCTTTGGATACACTAATGCCAATCCAAACTTCTTCTCAACCTGCAACTGCGCTATTTTCTTCAGATGATGAAGATTCTGAAGATGATGATAGATTCCGGGCTGCTCGCAGTCCCTCTGAACTTCTTATAAAGTGTCAGGCCTCGAATGAGGATGAAGACTTAGAGGAAGAAGAAGAAGATTATTCTACTTATGGCACACAACCTGAGCAAGAACCTATTAATGCACAGATGCCTTTAACACTCATCTTGAATCTACAATTCATGCTGGATGATTACTACCGCCGTTTCCCTAGCTCAGTACAGGCCTCTCCAGTACCTCAAACACCTATGCAGCCTCTTCCTACTAAAGAGCCATTACTCACACCTTCTACGTCGACGGCCAAGACTCAACATCAAGATACTCCTCAAGTCATAGTAGAGAACAATGACGATAATGATGATGATGATGATGATGATAACAGAGAGGAAGGTGAGCTGGACGACAGATCCATTCTCTCTGAATGGGTTAACTACCAAATCCAAACGCCATCTCCTACTCCAGCTCCCCTGGATTCTTCACCTCCCCTGGATTCTCCACCTGTAGACATAGGTGGTTTTCATTTACTCCTGGAAAGAGCGGCAACACGATTCCAACTTCCTATGACTACTACAGAAGAAGATTGTTTCTGATATGATTTTAAAGAACAGCCTCAAAAACAAGTGCGTTCTATTCCCATCATCGATTTTATTTGGCAAGAAGGGCTTAAAATCATGCAAAACCCCAATTCAATACCAGCTATTCTGAAAAGGCTGGATAAAAAATAAAAGGCACCTACAAATACACCTGCTTGTCTAATTTCTACAAAGCCTGATCCCATTATTACTCAGGCGGCACAACGTCGGTCTAAAAATCCTTCATCTCAAATATCTGCACCACCTGACCGAGAAGGTAGAAGTCTTGATGCTTTAGGCAAAAAAAAATCCACAATGGCAGCAACTACTGTGCGGGTAGCCAATTCAATGGCGATCCTTGCTCGTTACGACCGGCAAATGTGGTTGGACATTTCCTCTCTTCTAGAATTGATACCAGAATCTTCTAAAGCTGAGGCCTTAAAAAATCTTCATGAAGGAGAGAAGATTTCTTCTGAAATGATTGATTGTTCTATAGACGTATCTTCCACTGGTTTCCGCCTTTTGGCTGGTGCGGCTGTTCTCAGGAGACAGGGCTGGCTAAAGGCCACGTCTTTTCGTCAAGAGTGCAGACGAAAATATTAGACATGCCTTACGATGGCATATCTTTATTTGGCCAACATATTGACGATGGCCTTCAAACAATAAAGAAAGACACCGACACGGCCCGTGCTCTCGGAACTCTCCAATTCAAAAAGCAAACTTTTCGAGGCGCAAGAGGTTGTGCATCCTAGTCTTCCTTTTGAGGAAATTCCAGTCAGTACAAACAAGGACAACAACGTTACTCCTCCCAAGGTCAACAGTCGTACAGGCAACAGCATTCTTCGTCCTAGAGACCATACAGAGGCAAATCCTCTTACAGAGGAAAGGACTCATCCAAAAAACAATGACTTGTTCCACTCACCATCTCTAACTCTGCGCTTTTGTTCAAGGGTTGGAGGTCGAATCTCTCACTTTTACTCAAAATGGTCACTGATTACTACAGATCAATGGGTTCTGGATATTGTACGCAGGGGACATGCATTGGAGTTTCTAAAGATTCCTCCCATTTCTCCACCAAGAGGTTCTCCTCCTGCCCACCTGAAAGAACTTTTAAACCAACTCACAATTCTGTTAAGAAAAGGTGCTATCGAAGTGGTACCAAAACTACAAAGAGGCAGAGGTTTTTATTCGAGTTTCTTCCTCATACAGAAAAAGTCGGGAGAATGGCGACCCATCCTGGACTTACGTGTCCTAAAGAAATACATCAAAAAGCAAACATTTTGCGTGTTGTCCCTTCAGGAGGTGCTTCCTTTGCTATCTCAGGGAGAGTACATGACAACTTTGGATCTCCAAGATGCTTATTTTCATCCTCCAATTCTGCGGAGGCACAGAAAATTTCTCCGATTCAGAGTAGCCGGGAAGGACTTCCAATTCAAGGTTCTTCCATTCGGCCTTCGTGCCGCTCCCCGTGTTTTCACCAAAGTCTCCCACCAGTGGCAGCTTACCTTCGCCTACAACGTGTACAAATCTTTCCATATCTGGACGACTGCCTGCTAAAGGCACGATCATTCGAGCAGGCTTCCAAACATACTCAAATCTGTAAGTCCCTCTTTCAGTCCCTGGGCCTCACATTCAACATGGAAAGGTCTCATTTTCTCACTGCTCAAAACAGGCTGTTCTTGGGAGCCATTCTAGACTCCAAGCTAGCAAAAGCTTTTGTGTCGCACGAAAGACGCCTGTGTCTTTACAGTGCAGCAGCCTCCCTCTTATTAAAAAAGTCCGCTTCTGTCCGACAGTTTAAATCTTTCCTAGGGATGTTGTCCTCTTGCATCCCTCTTGTCCCTCACTGCTGGCTAAAAATTAGACCTATTCAGGAGGAGTTGGACAAACAATAGACTCAAGTTTCCGGAACCTTCAACGATATGGTCAGAGTCACATCTCGAATGAAAAAAGGTCTCTTGTGGTGGTGGTGATAGAGGGAGATTTATTACGGGGCAAAGGGTCAAGGGGCTGGGCGCAGCGGCTCAGAAGCCTGTGCTGGGATGATTGTGAGCGTTAGCTAGGGACAAAGGAGCACCTTAATTTGTACCGGTGTGTGCAGGAACGCTTGCTCTAAAAATAGAGAAAACAGATATGTGAGCCGTGGAAACTGAAGCTGAAAGGTTAACAGTTTTATTAAGAAGATGCAACTTCTAGATACTTTAATATAAAGGCATAAAAATCACATTAGTTCTGTGTCCAGAGCTTCGCATTCTCAGGTAGCCTCGTAGACATCATTTACAGAATGACAGTTTTCAGGTAGTCAGAGAGAAGGTTTAAACCTTAAGACACATTTATCATTTGCAGCAGAAATGCATTCAAAAAGCAAAGTACATATTATCTGGGAATACTCACATCTGCCTATAAGTGAGAAATCCTGCAATTACAAGTTGTACATTTCAAATGCAATAAGGAGAAAGCAAGGTTAAAAGAAGGCAAGGTGAATATAACATTTCATAAGACAGAATATAACATAAGGCAGCAAAATTAAAGTACATGTACTAATACAAGGGTTCTCAAGTAACCCTTGGGAAGAACTCACTTACGAGGAGTAATTCATATAGGTCTTTGTGAACCTCCTTATTATATGTTTTAAGGTGGTGAGGGGTCTATGGTAACGCCATCTTGAGCCACCTCGTGCTATTTATTCATCCTGCGTCATTAATGGTCTGTTCCGTGGCCTTCCCATCCATATGTTCAAAAAGCAGCCTTTTCCCGCAAACATGGTACTTTATGCTAGACCAAAGGTCTTGCCTTGTTGACTTGAGGCTTACCGTAAATTAGCTTTAGCTTTAGTTTAACAGAAAAAGAGCCTAAAGGGAGTACATATTATGTGAGGATGTACCATCTGTACATCCTGTTACCACGCCGATCACAGCTGCATGGCACTGCTGAGGCTAAGTTCCTCTTTTCTCAAATACAGTTAGAGGATGTGGTCTTCTGTCATGTCGAAAGAATTGGGTGGAAGTTGACCCTTAGCACACAAGCAGGGTGGGGGCCAGAACAGGAGCGAGTAGCCTCGCAGACAGTGGGACTGGATGAATTCTTGATCAGACCTGCTTTCTGCTTACTTTACAGAAATGGCAGTACTGTGGCCAATTTAACCAAGGCCTATATTTTCGAACAGTAAGGCCTACACACAGGGGTCTATGCTAGCTGATATTTATACAGTAAAATATATCCCTCTCTCGTTCCCCTCTCTTGTTCATATTATTGAACAACATTGAACATTATTCAATCCGCATGTTTAGCCGGTGCTGGGGGGGAGTGGCCATGGTGAGTCATGAAGAAGCGACTCTTCGGTGTTCAGGGCAGTGCCTAAGTCTTCATGTGGTCCCCCTAATTTGTCACACATTGTCTCATAAGGATGTACCACGTCTCTCCCTGAGGGAAGTGGTGGGCCACTATGCACCTGGGCCTGGTACTGACTATCAAGAGGAACCTGTAATGTGCGAGAGTCAGGGATGGTAAGCTCTACTATGTTTAACATTGCTAACTCTTCCCCGTCCCCTTGTCCCGTGCGTATTCCTGTGTATTCTCCTGAGTCTTTATAGTTCATCTCAACTACCTTAGACCTCAATCTCTTAACACAATACCGCATAATCTGTGTTCCGCAATACAACAGCACCAACACACATAATATAGGCATTATAAATTTTAGTACTGCAGATAGCCATGAAGGCATCCAGTCCAAGTTGGACCAATTACGTAAAACATCTGCTTTTGCACCTCTTTCCTCAGGCATCTGTCTCCCCAAATTGTCCAAGTCCTCAATGGCCTTTGTAAGTGTTCCGTTATCCGCATCATTGGCCAAACTGAAGACACAGCAGGACGACTTTCCCACTTTGGCGCATCCACCACTATTCATCGCAGTTAGCTGGTCCAGAACATAGTGGTGTTCCAGAACCATGAGTCTCATAGGTCGTAGTTCTTCTTTCACGGCGTTGAACCCATCATGGGTGTTGTTGACAAGCTGCATCAGCTCGTACCTGGTCACTTGGAGCCAGCGAGCATTGGCTTTGGACTGGAACAGGGGGATAACGCCCCTGAAGAAAAGTTCAGCATCGTTGAAAAGGCGAAATTCTTGTGGAATCTCATGAAAAGGGCCATCTGAGAAATACTTCTTGGCTTCCCTTTTCTGGTGGTGGAGCAAGGTGACATCACCTGTCATCGGGTGGGTATGAATGTTGGGACTGTTCGCTGCTGGAACAACCAGATGCAGTTCATGCATCGTCACAATGGAACAAAGTCCTTGCTATTGGGGAGGCTGCTGCAAATAGATGTGATCTCCGCAGGCCCAATAGATGTCCATGAGGCTGGAGGTGCCATACTTAAGGTCCGAATTAAAAAGTGTGTTACTGCAATTAGTATTTCGACCCACAGGAACTGTTCCATTACCTAGGAAGCAAAGGAGAGGAGACTTTAGCTTGTATGCTCTTTTCTTTTTGTATGGTGTACCCTCATTGAAAGTGCATCTTCTAGTTTCCTGAGCCCATATCTCAGCACACTCCCTCTCTATATCCTCATTGAAATAATTCTCTTGTCCTACAATTGGGCTACCTAAGGAGGCTGCCTTACATATTAAGTCATGTGGACCATTCCACTTGCTGTTGAAATAAATATTGGCCTTCAGGTGCAGAATTGGTCTCCACTGACGAGGTCATGTGTATGGTTAGCTTGTTGATGTTCGGGTGAGTGGCATTTCGATGGGGGCGTTGGTAAGGTGAAGTACCCTAGTATCTTATAGTGATGTTCCCAAACCTGCATTATGTCGGCAGGTACTTTCATATCACGGTAAACCTCCATTCTCCTTTCAATTTCCAATGGATTAGTGATGACTGTAAATGTTACATACTTGTCATCCCACTCTGTGGTATTTACAAATGCATTATCCACTTTGGCTGAGTGGAGCTGTATCTGACCATGTATGCCGCAAAGAAACAGGTTAAAAAGACATTTGGATGTGGGCGGTGGGACTTCTTTAGGAAAGAGCAATTTATCTGCGCCTACAGCGTGAGGAATGTGTGAACATACAAAGCAGGACTCATTTGTGACCTTTCTTCCAACCTCCCTCATGTCTCTGTACCACGTGTTGCCTAATAGAGCATTGTGAATCCCATTATCCTCTGCTGGCTTACCAGGGCGCTGGGAGTGGAAATCAGGCATAGAGTGCTGGTCGAAGGTGTAAACAACTGTGTTTTGGAGATTACTGACCCAGTCTGAAATTTGCAAAGCCTGTTCTTCCTTACGTTGGGTACGTGATGTATATTTGACTGGCACTTTCCCGCGACCCATTTTATCTCTAACACCTCATTTATATTGGCGGGAACCTATAGGTGTATCTATCATAGGGGGGATTCAGGGTGAGATCAGGTACCATGTCCCATTCTGTGGGGTCTGCTTGGGGTGAGGAAGGTGTCAAGGTGGGTGGTGCATAGGTGTCATAACTATTGCTGGTGCTTATCCCATTTTGCTTGTTACCAGGAAGTGACTTGAACATGGGGTGCCCTGTTGTGGCGTCAGATCTCACATTGCTAGTAGCTTCTCTTTCTTTCTCTGAACGTACTGTAAACCAGTGGAATACAGCTACTGAAACTACAAACATAACAAAGAAAACAATGGCGACTGTACATATCTTTTTCATTGAAAACTCGACATGTGAGGTGGGTCTGTTGCTGCTTCTCAGTCCGTAGGCCATCATACGATCTCCACATTCTTGATCTTGGATAGTCAGTTGGTACATGATGCCCTTCTCTCGGTCAATGTTCAAATCTCGGATGGTGCCGGGTGGACCCGCACGTGGCTTCGATGATACCATTCCTTTTTGGCTTTTCGGACAGATGTGGGTAAAAAGTCAATTTGCAAGTGTTCGTTGAATTTGAGGTCTCTCCTCTTCCGTACTGCTTCTTGTACAAAGATGTGTGTCCCAAGGCAGATAGGCGGAAGTTCATTAGAAGTATGACCCTTGTTCTTTGTCTTTGGTATCTGAATGTAAAGGAACTTTGAAGCACGCATTAGGGCACATAAATGAACAAACAGTTCATCTTTTACAATCTCAGAAGAAAGTTCAGCGTCTTGTTTGGGTCTGGTGGAGAGAACAACCATATTCATTGATCTGTCAGTGACAAGCTGGTGAGATGTGAGGTAATGATCAGAACTGGGACTTTTTCTTAGTGTAACCAGAGCAACGGATTGGTAATATAGCAATTTCTTTCCAATTAGGCACTTATCTTACTGATGTTGGCTTTGAACAGGCCGTTGAGGCACTCACAAATACCATTGTTTTGGGGGTGATAGGCTGAAGTCAACTTATGTTTTACTCCCAACATTGTCGCAATTGAGTCAAACATGGCGTTTGAAAAATGAAGGAAGGTAGGTGCAGCCTTTGTGCCACAATGGGCACATGGTCCAGCTTCAATCCTCCGTGAAAAAGGACATACCACTACAATGAGGTATCGGTAATTCTGGCATCTGTCAGTCATGTCTACATAGTCAATGTGGAGCTCTCTAAAAGACCCTTGGGCCTTGGTATTGTTGATGCGACTGTTTTCAGAGCGGGGTTCGGGGAATACTTATGACAATTGAGGCATTGATGAACAAAGAGTTGTATATGCTCATATGCATTGGGGATGAACCACTCTATCTGCAAGGTTGTGGACAGGATATCACGAGGGAAATGTGTAGGAAGGTGCAACTAAGCGTGAGCTATTTGAAAAAGCCTTCCTGTCATTGTCTGTCTGTAAATAAATAAATAAATAAAATCTGATGCATCCTGTGTACTCCCCTCTTCTTCCACAACTCTTTTTCTTTAGGTGGGGCACTTTACCTGTATCTCTCTGAGGTGCAGTTGTGCAATGAGATCATATTGCTGTGTATCATGAACAGTGTATGTAACTGTAGGGTCAGGGGTATCTGAGAGTGGTGACTCACTATGGTCATCAACTGTATCTTAAGTATCTTCCTGCACTGCTGAGGGTGCATCTTGGGTAAGCAGAATGGGGGTGCAGTCATTTTATACTGATATTAGAGATGGTATAAGTCGGGCCCTCTAGCTGTTCTTTTTGCAGCCCAATCTGCCATGGCATTTCCTCTGGACACGAAATCTTGGCCATTTGTGTGTGCAGCATATTTTACTACAGCCATTTCTGTTGGCAGTGTTTGTGCATAACAGGTGTGCCATCTTTTTTGAGAAATCCACACCTTTTCCATCTCAAGATGCTGGAATGTGGTGTTGTGGTAACATAAGCAGAATCAGAATATACAGTAACTCTTTCATCAATTCCATGTTTGAGGGCTGTAATTAGCGCCACTAACTCTGCTGCTTGTGCTGAGTAACGTGATGGCAATGCTATCTGCTGTACAATGTCTAGAGAATCAAAGTAGTTATTCTGCTGTGCTCTGACAACTGCAGCTCCTGTGTATCTTATTCCTGTCTCTTCATCAATGGTAGAAGAACCATCAACAAAGTAGACTCTACTGTCTGTAAGGCAGAGCAATTGTATCCTGCCAGCACTCTTGCTCTTTGGTGCTACAGAGGAGTATATCTGTCATCAACATATTGTAGTAGAGTGCTGCCACATTTGGGAGTTTGGCAATCATCCTTGACAACTCGGTTTAACACTCTGGGGGACTCACAGTAGTGTTGATGTCACCTTTGATATGTGAATTGCCTATTTTAGAATGAAAATGCGAATAAATACTGACTGTCAGCGTGCAATGGGACACTGAAGAGGGCAGTCTTCAGGCCTACGATCGAAAAATACGGTATAACTTGAGGAATTTTTGTTTGACAGCCATCATTCTGGTCGGGGGTGTATCAGGAATGGAGAAAGTCATTGTGTCGTTCTCACTGAAATATATTCTCATATTTAATTTGGCCATGAGATCACGTCCCAAGATATTTACTGGGGAATGTGTTGTGTAAAGTAGAAGCTGTTGAATACATTTACCTCATATTTCTATTGGTACTGGCTCGGTGAAAGGGACCCTTGTTATTGCCCCAGAGAAATCTAGTGTGTTTGTGCTCTGGTTGGAGATGGGCAGAGCCCCCTCCTTGATACAGGAGAATGTAGCACCTGTGTCAATCAAGAAACTATACGTGTTGTTGTTAATCATGACATGCACAACTGGGTCCTCTCTAATGTTTGTGAGACATGACAACAAGGGACACACTAGAGTTGTCTGTGGGCTGCCCTAATTTGAATATCCTTTAGCCTGGTACTGCTAGATGGTGCCCTGTGAAACCAAATTGATGGGGGGCAGTACTGTAGCTCCCTGTGATACAAGGGCTTGAGTCTGGGGCACCATTTGGTACACAGGCATGTGTTGTGCTGTTACCTGTGTGTTACCTCCTAGTACATTAAAGGCATCTCGTGGAAAACTAGTGACAGCAGCCATTTGACTCACTGGTGTGGCTACCATAACTGCATCAAGAGTCTCTCTTGTCTTTAATTTTTGCAGTTCTAATTCAGCAACTGTGTTCTCAATAGCCAATTGCCTTGTTTGTGACATTAGAGTTCCGATGTCTGAGACATCGGGAAACTTCCGGCGCAGTTCGTTCCATAGCGCTGATCTTATTTTATTGAAAGGATCACCATCTAATTCTGAATTAGTGGTGGAAAGTTTTGTGTCGATGCGTGAAAACATATCCTCTGCATCCTCTCCAATCAGGCAAGTGAGCAAACTTTTCATATCCCAAATAGCCAATGACACACCTGTAGTGTTATTTTCAAAGGCTTGTATCCACTTTCCGCACCCTCTGTGAGGGGTGGGAGTACATTTTTCATATTTTCTTTGTCCGTTAGGTACCAAGTGACCGAGATGGGGGGTCATTGACCTTTTCGGACAGCAGGGGCAGCTGGTGTGTTACCCCTGTGGGTCTTGTGTGACCGTACCTGCGTGCGTATTTCTGCCAGACCCTTAGGCCTTGGCGCATGTAGGTGTAGTTCCAATCATCATCTCCTGTCTCCTGCAAGATACATTCTTCAGCAGTGGCCATTTCCTCTCGTTCAAAAGATCCTTCTCGGGCCAGACATTAATTTGAGGTCCATTAGCTTCTGTCCAGCCTGCCAAGTTATCTGAGGATGGATCGACATAATAGTCAGACCCTTCTCCAAGTACTACTATCTCAATTGGCGTCAGACCATTGGCGGTCCTGGCCTGTTAAGGGCAATGTGGTGCAGTCCTTTAGATCTGGCTGTGCGCAGGCGTGCGGTACCTGATACATCATATTCCTGTGGGATGTCCTCAGGTCGCCCTTCGTTACCTAACACTGTAACATTTTCTATCTCTGTTCTTTTCTGTCTACTCCACCTATTTTCTGCTCTTCCAAGCACATTTGGCAGGTCCAAATTGTCTAGGTCTAGCTGTGGTGTTTCTAGCCTACGTGGTGTAACTACTGGAGGTGATGCCTGGGTACAACCCTAGGTGGTGGTGTCACCTGGGGTTTGTAGTTAATGACTGTAGGTAGAGCTTGGGGTATACTTAAGAGGTTGGCTGTGAGAGAAGCTGCTGTGTTGCTCCGTGGTGGGGCTGCACTTTGGGCTTCCTGATGTAAGTCTATACATGGCCCTTGCTGTGGCATGATAGTTGTGATTCCACCACTGTGTGACCCTGCTAGGCTTGCAGCACCTGCTAATTCATTGAGTGCTGGTTGTTGCTCCTTATTAAATTGTCCCCAGTCACCCATCAGTTCAGTCATTCTGTCCTCTACCCTGCCTACGTGTAATGACAGTTGCTGGAGTGTTGCTGTATTGCCAGTGGGGCTTCTCGAGTACTGTTCATGTGTCATGTCCCCTGCTTCTCTACCCGTTCTTTGGCATAGGTCGCGTTCTGTCGTCGTCCTGCCACTATCTCCCTCAGTGACTACTTCAGAGGGATACCGTTCGCTGTCTCTTTTTTCTTCATTGAACTGTAGCAGGTGTTCTTCCTGTCGCTTGGGACCAGTGTTAAGGGTGTGCCACTCATTATAGTGTGTATGTGTATTGTAACGCTGCTGGCAAGGGGATCGGAATGGGCCATAATGTCTAGTTCTTGTTCTTGAGGGATTGTGGTCCTCAGTGAGGGATGTGGGGACTGGGCTGTTAAGTCTGGGGAGTGGCATGTGTGAGCTATGCTGTGAACCACCAGAGGCCCCATCGCTCTCTTGGTCCTGTTCCTGCTGGGTGGCTGCAGAGTTGGAAGCATGTGTCATTTTTATTGTAAATAGCGTGTCAATTTGACCTGGCATTCCTGATGCTGAGCCCTGCAGTACTGGGCTTTGGGAGCTCAGGGATAGCTGGCCCTGTGTACTCTCTGGTCTACTGTCTTGTGAAGCATCTGAGATTTCTGGGACTGAGACATCGTCATGGCCTATGGCTGCCTGGTCATTTGATAAGTTTTCTAGGTCGGTCTTGATAACCTGTCCTGGATACATGCCATCTGCGTCATAGGCTGGTGAATTTGCTGTGGGTGTTGGCATTATTCTTCTTCTGCGTTGTGTGTAGAAAGGAGTAAGGGTGTAACTCCACTATGTGCTATAGTAAATCTCACCCGCAGCAAGTTTGTTGTGTCAATTCCCAGGGCTGATATTAGTGTCCAGATGACTGTATGCGTTAGGGGCGAGACCTGAACAGATGATGGTGTTGTATCCTCAGAAAGGGCGTGCTGTATCTTCAGAAAGGGCAATAACACGACGTTCTCTATGTGTACCGTGATCTGTAGTCTTGGGTATTGCGTGGGCTGTCTGTTCATCTCTTAGAGCTACCTTTGAGGTGAGCAATCTGTGGCAGTGAATGTGACAATATTATTCTCCTTTTAACTGGCGGTCTTGTAAATATGCTCACACTAATGGGTAATGCAATGTGGAAGGATGTCTCTGTAACAGCTCTGAGACCTGGTGAGGGCTGTTGCACCAGTTGCTCATGTATTCCTCGGCGTGATGCTCTCAAACCAGGGCAAGTTGGGGTCGTATAGTGCCTGCAGAAATAATGCGTGATGCTCACAACCTTGTGGGGCGTGAGTATCTTGTGAATCTCCCTGCCTCTCCGGGCAGTTGGTGCTTGGAGGAGATGATCTCAATGAGTGCTGGTGGGTGAGATCAGGGCTCTCGCTATTTACTATACTTCCTACCGACTGAATATGTTCTGTGGCAGACTTTTCAGTAGTATAGGATGTTGATGGGAGCACGAGTGGTAGTTGCAATGGTATGTCTTGAGTATTCCTCACCGAGGGGGAGCCCTGTGAGTACTGTGGTCCCTCAAGTGTAAGGTGTGGGCTACGGGTAGGGGATCTATAGGTTCGTGCTGTGCGGCACAGTCTCACTAGATGCAATGTAGATATTCTTATCTCAGTACCCTGTGTGAGTGGGATTCCCAACAAGTCCCACGCTTTAGATATCAAGGGAATTTGGCGTCTGTTAAATCTTGTCAGAGTTTGTGCGCTAGTGTTCTGTACTGCTATTATTTTGTTATCTAATATGTGCAGAACAACCTCAACTGGTTGCTGTCCACTATAGCTCATCTGTATCTTCTAGTAAAAGATATATATATATGTATATATACTATCGCTGCCCTTATGTGTCAGTTGTTAAGAATGCAGGTTAGTCTAGTACAAGTTCATCCCCTAATGCCTCTTTGATGACTAAATAAAATGCCTCTTTAATCTCCTCTTTATCTGGGCTGTTCTAAACACCTTCTGGAGAGAGGTCAGGGAATTGTAGGGCACTAGATTGTTCACCCAAGCAAGCAACGAGGACCTTGCTGCGCAAGAGGTGATCACAATAGTGGGTATCTCTAATCCTGGTGTTATCATAGAAACATGCACGTGTATTGTGTGTGCAGTCTTGTATGTTCTGTAACCCTGTATCCTATTCATTGGTGTGAAAATGTAATTTAAAAGAAAAACATTTTCTGTAGACCTAAGTGACACCTAGTTATTTTAAACAGCAGTGATCTTCTCTGGCTTCTCCTGCAGCGCTGATAAGGGGGGGGGGGGGGGGTGGCTAGTCTGAATGCACACTGAAAGGTAGTAGCCATAAAATATTATGTCTGTGACATTTATGGTGCTCACGATGCTTAGCTTACAGAATCTCTTCAGTTAGTCAGTGGCAGATCAATACACATGGGGATACATAAATGCATTTACAATCTCCCTAGTTATTGAATCTCATTAACGAACCAGTCTTCTGCATTTGGCAGTGGCCTTCAATAATGTTCACAAAATATTTTTCAGCAGTATTACTACACAATTAATATATATGTGCGAATACTCAACCAACAAATCCTAAAAAAAGAACAACCAGTGTGTGCCTAGATATTATGGTCTAACTAAGGTCAGCCTCTGTACCAGCCAGTGACTTCCAATTCAATGACAATAAAAAAAAAATAATAATAATAATCACAAAAAGTTCTGCAGCTATATCTAATAAAAACCTCTATATATATATATATATCACTAAACATCAAGCTGTGACATGTAGACCTAAAACTACCTACTAAATAGCGATCATTTGTACATGTGTTTTAAAACAGACAAGCAAATGCAAATGTTTTTGAACTTGTATCAAAAAATTGCGCCCTTTGGCCAGCAGAGGGCGTTAAAGTGCTTCCTATGCAAATGGTGTACAGAAAGAGAACAAAAAAATGCAAAAAAATACTTTTAAATGGCAAAAATACAATACTTTCAACAAAGATACATAAACTTCCCGGGGAATCACTTAGTTCACTTAGTTGTTTACATAAGCGACATCTGAAAAAACATTAGCTACGTGGATTTCCGATTTAGCTTCTTCTCCATTGACAACTGAAATGGAGGGTATATCTCTTTACTATACAGAGACTTCACTTAGAAACTTCACTTAGAATCACTTAGAAAAGCAAAAAAATACTGGGTATCTATCTCCATTATACAGAGACTTCACTTAGATAAAAAATACCGGGTAACTATCTCTATTATACAGAGACTTCACTTAGATAAAAAATACCGGGTAACTATCTCTATTATACAGAGACTTCACTTAGATAAAAAATACCGGGTAAGTATCTCTATTTATACAGAGACTTCACTTAGATAAATATTGAAAAGACGACTGCTCCAATCTTCTCCTTCCCTGTCTTTCTATATCTATGTTGGACAGAGGATCCCTTAAAAAGCAAAAATAAGCATTTGAAAGACGCCAGACGCACCTTCCCTTCCCTGACAATTTATTAGATTGGTCAGAGGCCTTCCCTTTTATTCAGAGAGGCTCAGAAAAAATGGTTATTGAAAGACGCAAGACGCAGTCTTTCCTACTTTGTTTGTACAAAAGGCGCAGTAACAACATGTGTCTACAGAGGATCATTTAGAAAGAAAAATGCGTAAAAGAAAAATACGTAAATCATATCAATGTCCCGACTTCACTTTCAGTCTTCAGAATTCCACTCCGCACATAACCTCCCCTCTCTTGGAAAAAAAAATGCGTAGCGAGACCAATAGACAGTAACAATCTGATAACCTGTGAGGGACACAGCTGTATCACGAAACACAACCACCTCTCGACTATAGCCCAGAAAATAGTTCTCTGTGTCAGATTGGATAGAATCGTCTCTGGGCGCGGTTCTCCCCGTTAAACAGCTCCCTAGTAAGAGGAATTCGTACAAATCCCCCTGGTTCACTTCGGAACTACGAGATCTCCGAAAAAAATGTACAAAACTGGAACGTCTCTGGAGGAAAGATTGGAATCCTAACAACAAAGAAACCTATAAATCGGCCATTAAACAATACAAAACTCTCATCAAAAACACACAAGCCTCATACTACGAAGGGAAAATCATGGCTGCCTCCAACTCCTCCAGGGAGACTTACCGCATAGTAAAAAGCCTCATGAAAATCCCTGAACCACAGCCGGCCGCTGATCCCACTGGCACCAGGTGTACCCAACTCGCTGAGTTTTTCTCAGCTAAAATTCAAAAAATCATAATGACTTTTCCCAACACCTATCCCTCAATCGACCTCCCAGCTGGGACCATCGACCCAGACGCACCAACTCTGAAAGCCTTCCCCCCCATCTCCACCGAGAAGCTGATGGACACTCTCAACCGCGTGAAGAGTGGTTCCCCAGATGACCCAGCTCCTATGAGTAAACTCAAATTAGTAGCCCCCACTATATCCCTCCATCTCACGAGGCTGATAAATGCCTCTCCCTCTCCAGCGGGATAGTCCCCGCCAGCTGGAAAAGTGCGATAGTTCGGGCTCTCATAAAGAAACCTCACCTAGACCCACAGGACCCTTCAAACTTCAGACCCATTTCTCTCCTCCCAGGCATTAGCAAAGTGGCAGAGAGAATTGTAAATGAACAGCTCTCAACATTCCTAGAAACCAATAACCTCCTTCGCCACTCACAGACAGGGTTCAGACCCGGACAGGGGACTGACACCGCCCTCGTGGCCGTAACAGAGGAGACAAGGTCCATTCTGGACGCAGGAGGATCAGTGGCAGTGATCCTCCTGGACCTGAGTGCTGCCTTCGATACGGTGGACCACACCATCCTTCTCCACCGCCTCCGAAAAATGGGCATCTCGGAGACCGCTCTGGCATGGCTAAAATCATTCTTGGAACACAGGACCTTCCAGTCTAGGAACATTTTGATTCAGGGCCTCATTATATCAAGATTGGACTACGGAAACGCCTTATGCTGTACCTGTAGCTGTCATAAAAAAACTTCAGCACGCCCAGAACGCCGCAGCAAGACTACTGACGGGAACGAAATCTAGATGCTCAGCCAAGCCCTCCCTCAAGGCGCTCCACTGGCTTCCCATCCAAGAACGCATCTCTTTCAAAGCCTTGTGCATCTCCCATAAAATTCTACAAGGCAAGGGTCCTCCAATACTGAGACCTCTCATCAAGCCACACAAATCAGTCCGACAACTCAGGTCGGACAACCTGTTTCTGGCGAGCGTACCCAGAATAAGGAAAGCTCGCACTGGCGGCCGCTGCTTCTCTTATAACGCTCCCAAGCTTTGGAACAGCCTCCCCCTTACATCCGCAAAGAAAACAATCTCCTCTCATTTCGCAGATTGTTGAAAACCTGGTTGTTCCCCCAATAATCCACCCCCAGGAGTACTGTCAAGCTTTACGTTAGCGCTGGGACGCCCGAGGGTAGCTACGCGCTCTAGAAATCCTGAATCAAATCAAGACAAGCACCAGGCAGTCCAGTTATAAACTTACCCCATGCGTTGTGCTTCTCCTATGGCTCAGTCAGAAGGGCTGCACGCCTTTTTTAGCAGCCTGTATTTCTTCCAGGGCCAGATGCTTCCTGTCTGTTGGTGCTGCCACCCCGAAGTCACGGCTCCAAATGATAGAGGGAGATTTATTACGGGGCAAAGGGTCAAGGGGCTGGGCGCAGCGGCTCAGAAGCCTGCGCTGGGATGATTGTGAGCGTTAGCTAGGGACAAAGGAGCACCTTAATTTGTACCGGTGTGTGCAGGAACGCTTGCTCTAAAAATAGAGAAAACAGATATGTGAGCCGTGGAAACTGAAGTTGAAAGGTTAACAGTTTTATTAAGAAGATGCAACTTCTAGATTCTTTAATATAAAAGCATAAAAATCACATTAGTTCTGTGTCCAGAGCTCCGCATTCTCAGATAGCCTCGTGGACATCATTCACAGAATGACAGTTTTCAGGTAGTCAGAGAGAAGGTTTAAACCTTAAGACACATTTATCATTTGCGGCAGAAATGCATTCAAAAAGCAAAGTACATATTATCTGGGAATACTCACATCTGCCTATAAGTGAGAAATCCTGCAATTACAAGTTGTACATTTCAAATGCAATAAGGAGAAAGCAAGGTTAAAAGAAAGCACGGTGAATATAACATTTCATAAGACAGAATATAACATAAGGCAGCAAAATTAAAGTACATGTACTAATACAAGGGCTCTCAAGTAACCATTAGGAAGAACTCACTTACGAGGAGTAATTCAAAGAGGTCTTTGTGAACCTCCTTTTTATATGTTTTAAGGTGGTGAGGGGTCTATGGTAACGTCATCTTGCGCCACCTCGATCTATTTATTCATCCTGCGTCATTTATGGTCTGTTCCGTGCCCTTCCCATCCATATGTTCAAAAAGCAGCCTTTTCCCGCAAACATGGTACTTTATGCTAGACCAAAGGTCATGCCTTGTTGACTTGAGGCTTACCATAAATTAGCTTTAGCTTTAGTTTAGTTTAACAGAAAAAGCGCCTAAAGGGAATACATATTATATGAGGATGTACCATCTGTACATCCTGTTACCACGCCAATCACAGCTGCATGGCACTGCTGAGGCTAAGTTCCTCTTTTCTCAAATACAGTTAGAGGATGTGGTCTTCTGTCATGTCGAAAGAATTGGGTGGAAGTTGACCTTCAGCACACAAGCGGGGTGGGGGCCAGAACAGGAGCGAGTAGCCTCGCAGACAGTGGGGCTGGATGAATTCTTGATCAGACCTGCTTACTTTACAGAAATGGCAGTACTGTGGCCAATGTAACTTAAATATTTTCGAACAGTAAGGCCTACACACAGGAGTCTATGCTAGCTGATATTTATACAGTAAAATATATCCCTCTCTCAGTGGACTCTCGAAAAGAACGTCTCATCGGGTCGTCCGTTCCTGATGGACGCTCCAAGCTTCACTCTCACAACAGATGCATCCCTAGAAGGCTGGGGTGCACATCTTCAGGGGCTAACCGTAAAAGGAAAGTGGAACATTCAGCCAAAGACCTGGCACATCAATCTACTAGAGTTGCTGGCCATTTTTCTAGCACTAAAAGTGTTCCGTTCCATCATACAAGGAGCATCAGTGTTTGTTTGAATGGACAACACAGCGTGCATGCACTACATAAACAAACAAGGAGGCACAAGATCCATCCTACTGTCCCATCCGGCTCAGCAGATTTGGGATTGGGCGATTCAACATCAGGTTGTCCTTTCAGCAGTGCATGTTCATGGAGTGTCAAACAATCTTGCGGATTCACTGAGTAGGTCTTCTACAATCAACCACGAGTGGGAATTGCATTAACCCACACTGGATCACAATTTTCGGGTATGGGCTCGTCCTAATCTGGATCTTTTCGCAACACATCTGAACCGCAAATGCCTGTTCTATGCAAGTTGGCTTCCCCAACCAGAGGCATGCGGAAATGCCTTTTTGGTGAATTGGTTGAAAATATATGCCTACGCCTTTCCACCAATACTTATAGTTCCCAGAGTTCTTCGAAAAATGAGGAAAGAACCCGGTCACATTATTCTAATAGCTCCCAGATGGCCTCGACAAGTATGGTTCACGGAACTCCTGCTTCTGTCTCAGTGCGACCCAATCATTCTTCGCCCTCTTCGGTATCTGCTAACCATGGATCAGGGCCAAGTTTGTCATCCCGACCCAGCATCTCTACGCTTAGTGGCTTGGAACCTGAGCACTATGAATTTCTGAATTTAGATATTCCTTCAGATTGTAGAGAGGTCCTGGCAAACGCGAGAGCATCTTCAACTATGAAAACATACAAACTCAAATGGAAAAGATTCTGTTTATGGTGTAATGATGCCCAGGTACATCCTATACATTCAACGCCGGAGCAACTTTTGCCTTTCTTTTTACACTTGGCAAAGTCGGGCCTCTCGTTTGCTACCTTAAAAGTTTTTCTAGCAGCAATTTCACGGTTCCGTCAAGATGGCTCTAACTCTCTTTACTCTTCCAGAGTCATTCAGCAATTTTTTAAAGGTCTTTTTCGGGTAATCCCACCAATTCGTCGACCACCTCCTCCTTGGCATTTGAACATTGTATTGGCACAACTAATGAAACACCCGTTTGAGCCAATCCATTAGGTCGATCATAAATACATCACTTAGAAGACTTCTCTACTTCTGGCTCTCACTTCCTCCCGTCGAGTCAGTGACATACAGGCGTTTACTACTAAACCTCCTTTTCTTCAGTTTACCAAAGAATCAGTCTTGCTCTGCACCAACCCAGCCTTTATCCCCAAGGTGCCTTCGGACTTCCACCTCAATGTGCCAGTTGTTTTAAAGTCATTTTTTCCTAATCCTCAGACACCAGCAGAAAGAGCAATTCATTCTTTAGATATTAAGAGGTGTCTAAAATTCTACCTTCAAAGGACGGCTACTATACGTAAGTCTGACCAGCTGTTTGTGGCATACGGGCAGATGCGAAAAGGCCATCCAGTCACCAAACAAACAATTGCACGCTGGATATCTACTGTGATTGCTTTTTGCCATCAGCAAGCGGGAAAACCACTTACTGCAACTGTTAGAGCGCATTGTACTAGAAAAGTTTCCTCTTCTACAGCGCTGTTTGCTGGTGTTCCTTTTCATAACATTTGCAGAGCTGCAACATGGTCCAGCAGGCATGACTTTGAGACATTACTGTCTGGATGCTGCGGATAACGCTGACTCAGCCGTGTGACAGGCAGTCCTACGAAATATTTTTAAATAAGGTGAGCCTCTGTTGCTTCCCTCCTCCTGTATACAAGGTACTTTCTTTTTCTTTGATATATACTTCAGTCTTTTCGTACTATATATTATTATGATTATTATTATCATTATTATTATCAATATATTGAATGAGAAGTACCTTGTATTATTCTAACTCTACTGCTCACTATTCCTATTCAAGCATGTGAATCTATGAAAGACACCCCAATACTGGAGAAGAACAAAAGTTACTTACCTGTAAACTGTGGTTCTCCAGTATTGGTGTCTTTCATAGATTCACTTGCGATCCACCCTCCTCCCCTCAGAGGCTCTCTCTTTATCCCTTGGCTCTATATTAGTCTTGTGCTACGAAAATCTGAGGGCCTGAGCCTCTGAGGAGAACATTCTAAGAGGGTGCTGATGCCTGATTGGCCGCAATTTTGGACCAAAACATAATGACTATGATATATCATAGAAGTAATATGTTGTCTATCTAGGAAAAACTCTATGGTTTTTGCTTTCTCTATGTATATATGCTTGTGTTATGGCTTCATTGCTATGTTATGTACCGTGGGACTCCCCCTTCGACGACGGGAAATATTCAAGCATGTGAATCTATGAAAGACACCAATACTGGAGAACCACAGTTTGCAGGTAAGTAACTTTTGTTCTTCTTCACAGCCCTCCACTGAGAACGGCGTTTCCAACACAACTCCAGACCTATGCACCCGGCTCCTCTGGGATAGCTAACTCGTGTACTACGGTATCCACAGGTGGGGTGGCTCTCCAACCTCTTAAGTTCCAACTGGTTTTGCTCAAAGTCCTCCTAGAAGGGCCCTTAAACTTTAAAATTGCAACCGCGACTTCTCCATAGAATTGTACGGAGCCCGTGGTCGTGTTAGCACACTGCACCCGTCCTCTGTGGGGTCCCTATCTCCTCACCTTGGGTGGTTCCTTGGGGTCCCAGAGATTCTACGTGCTCCAGACCTTGTCTTGACTCAAGTCGTGATTGTTTTACCACTATCTTGGTATATGGTGTGGTCTCCCCCCTGAAGCACATAGCGTATTGTGCTACTTACAACTGTTCTATTGATCTCGTATTGTGTGCTTTGTGTTCAGCTCTGGGGTACCTATGCCCTGGGTATATGGGTACCATATACTAGGGACTTATGAGGGTACCCCAGTATCCAATCTGGAGTGTACCAAATTACATGTGTAACAATTTAAAGGAGAAAGCAGATAGACTGGGGTCCTGATTAGCAGGAGCCCAGTTAGGCTATTCAAAAACAGTGAAACATCCAGCAAAACGTGGGGGTACCCATAAGAACCCGATCCTACGTTCCTACATTCACCACAACCACAATTACCAGACTCAGATCCTCTACACGTAACACCTCGGGGGTCTCCTCATACACAGCCTGGTATAGAGGATGATTATGACAATAATCATTTACCAGTAGATCCATGGGATGACTATAATATTGATCCACACATGGATAATGATCCAGATTTGTATCCTGCCAAGCCACCACCTCCAGATAATAATGTAGCTTATCAAGAGCTAATTTCAAGAGCAGCAGCTTACCATGGGGTTACATTATAGAAAGAATCTTAGAAAAAATAATTTTCATTTGACACACGAGGTTCTACACATACGACAAGTCAGAGTCTACCTATGGTAAAGGGCATGATGAGACATGCAGATGAAATATTTAAGAACCCTATTCATACCCGCATTCTAACAACTGGGGTTGACAAAAATATAAATCCTCCCCATCTGATACTATTTTTTATTAAGGGACAGTTGCCTTTAGACTCCCTAATAGTCTCTAATGCTTGTAAGAGAGCAAACTCACAGACCTCGGCAAATGCACCTCCCTCAGACAAAGTGTCTAAATTGATCGATGCATTAGGTAAAAGAGTGGCTGCTCAAGCTGCTTAACCACAGGCTTATTGCCAACACGCAGGGCCTACTAGCTAGGCATGATAGAGCACACTGGGACGACATGGACGAACTATTTCAATACCTCACAGAAAAACACAAAAAGAAAGCACTAGAGTTTGTACAAGAAGGTAAACTCATGTCTAATTCCTCTATTAGATGTGCTTTGAATGCTGCTGACACTGCATCAAGGGGAACTAACACCAACATTCTCCTACGGCGATATACTTGGCTTAGAATCTCAGGTTTAAGTCCGTTCAGCAGTCTATTTTAAATACCCCTTTTAATAAACAACATCTCTTTGGACCTTAAGTAGATGAGGCCCTAGAAAAAATGAAAATGTGCTTCAGTCCCCATCAAACGGAGGCTCCTTACCCTGCTCTTTTTTATAGAGAATGGTCCAGAGGTACATCCTCAGACCCTAATGCTTCCACCTATAAGTCAAACACTCAACCTTCTCCCTCTAGAGGTTTCTATAGAGGAGGATACAGAGGAAACAATTTCAAGGGTCGGGGTAAGAGCACGCCAACACGTCACTCCCCTTTCCCCAATAAGCAGTGACTTGCCATCATTTCCCCCTGACCATTTGACACCTGTTGCAGGAAGACTTTAACATTTTCTCCTTTTTAGGCAATCCGCAACATCAGACAAATGGGTACTAGACATTATCCAACTTGGTTATTGCCTGGAGCTCACCAACAATCCTCCCAATAGTCCACCTTGCTCTCACAAACTCTCGTCGGAGCACCTACAGCTCCTCAAACAAGAGGTACAAGCTTTTTTAATAAAAGGAGCCGTAGAACCAGTTCCATTACAGTACCAAGGTTCAGGGGTTTACTCTCTGTACTTTCTAATCCCCCAAAAAGGACGGCTCCTTAAGACCTATTTTAGACCTAAGGATGTTAAACCTGTACATGCTTTCAGAACAGTTCCATGTGGTTACGCTTCAACAAGGGCTTCCACTTATACAGCAAGGTGATTTTATGTCCACACTGGACTTAAAAGATGTAAACTATCACATTCCGGTTCACCTAGCAGATTGCAAATATCTCAGGTTTGTGATAGCAGGAAAACACTATCAGTTCATGGTGCTCACATTCATAGTAGGTACTGCTTCCAGAGTGTTCACAAAATGTTTAGCAGTAATGGCAGCCTATCTCAGAAGAAAACGGATTCATGTCTTCCCATTTCTAGATGATTGGCTCGTCAAAGCCAGCACACACCAAAAGTGTTTACTTCACACTTGGACTACATTGGACCTACTCCACCAATTGGGTTTCATGGTCCATACGCAAAAGTTTCATCTTTCGGCTTTACAGATGCAGTCCTATCTGTGAACGACTAAACACTCACACAGTTCTAGCCTCTCCAAATGCAGCCAGAATTCAAAATATTAAAACTCTGTTACTACAGTTTCAGGCCAACCAATGCTTACCAGTCAGGACTTTCATGCAAATGCTAGGAATGATGGCATCATGCCTTGCAATAGTGCCTCACATGCATCCCCTACAACAATGCTTAGCACGTCAGTGGAATCAGTCTCGGGGACAATTAACCGATCCAGTGGTGGAATTCATAAAACGTATCAGAAGGGTGGCCTTTTATCGACCCTGTTCCACAGATAGTGCTAACAGCAGACTAATTTCTCACTATTTGGGGTGCCCATCTCCACAATCTGACAATTCAGGGTCTATGGGACAACAAGCACAAAAGTCTTCACATCAACTATCTTGAGCTTCTAGCTGTGTATCTAGCACTGAAAGCGTTTCAGTCTCACCTCATAGGGAAAGTTGTCTTAGTTCCCACAGACAATATGACAGGTATGTACTATGTACAAAAATGGGAGGGAAACACACTCTGCACCTGCACACCTCTCTCAGACCATTTGGTGTTGGGCAATACATCACAGAATTCATCTTCTGGCAGAGCACCTCCCAAGAGTGAACAATCATATTACCGACCTCCTCAGCAGGATGCGGCAACAAATACACAAGTGGGAACTTCATCCCCAAGTTCTCCTTCCATACTTTCAAGAATGGGGATTCCCACAAATAGGTCTGTTCGCCACAGTGGACAACTCAAAATGCTCATAACTTCGCCTCCAGGTTCCCACACCCTCTATCCAAGGGCATATCGGGGATATTTGCCTACCCTTTTCCACCTCTCCCTCTCCTTCCATTTCTGGTTCAGAAGCTCAGGCAACATCGTTCACACTGATTTTAGTGGCCCCCAGATGGGCCCGTCAACCGTACTTCATCACACTCTTGAAAGTATCCGTGCTTCCACATCAAAAGCTGCATGTCAATTCCAGCCTTCCCACTCAGAACCATGGAGAAATCAGACACCCAAACCCCAAGGAGCTCAATCTGGCGATTTGGCTCCTGAAGTCCTAGAGTTTGGATACTTAAATTTGCCACTAGACTGCATGACTAGTTTTAAAGAAGCAAGAACGCCTACCACCAGAACATGTTATGCAGAAAAATGGAAATATTTGTTGTATATTAAAACAACAACAATATTGATACGTTAGATGCTTCTTTCCAAAATATTGTGTTACCTGTTGCATCTACAGCGAGCTGGTCTAGCTTACACATCTATTCGATTGCACCTTGCTGCAGAAGCCGCATATTTGAAACAAGGTTCCAGTAATAAAACCCTTTTTGGAGGACCATAAAAGAGTAATATCACCAGAGTACCTCCTGCACCAGTTGGCATTGTGATCATTGTATTTACAAGACTCATGGCTCCACCTTTTAAGCCATTTCACAATTGTCTATTACAGTTTCTTTCATGGAAGGTTGCCTTCCTCATTGCTATCACTTCATTAAGGAACGTTGATGAGCTACAAGCATTAACCTTAGAAGAACCCTTCTTCAGCTTCATAAAGATAGAGTAGTTCTTCACACCAACCCAAAATTCCTTCCAAAAGTGGTTTCTGCTTTTCATATCAATTAATCAGTTGAGCTACCTGTGTTCTTCCCTCAACCTGGTTCAGAAGCAGAAAGAGCTTTTCACACACTTGATGTCAGAAAATCTTTAATGTACTATATTGAAAGGACAAAAGATTTTCCTAAGACAAAGCAACTGTTGTTGCATTTGCTACACCTCACAAAGGCAATCCTATCTCTAAATCTGGTATTTCAAGGTGGATTAGTAAATGCATTCAAACTTGCTATGTTAAAGCTAAAACAACTTTATCTATACCTCCTAGAGCACATTCCACTCATAAAATATAGGAGCATTTAGGGCCTTTTTAGGTAACATTCCTATAGCTGACATTTGTAAAGCAGCAACATGGTACACACCCCACACATTTACCAAACACAATTGTATGGATGTGCTAGCACGTCAACAAGCCAATGTAGGCAGGCAGTGTTAAAGACACTTTTCCAAACAACTGCAACGGCTATCGGTTAGCCACCGCTTTGGGAGAATACTGCTATATAGTCTATGCAAAGCATGTGTATCTACAGCACACATCCCTGGAATGGATTATGTTACTTACCCAGTAAGAATCTGTTCTTGGCATGTAGAGCTGTAGATTCACATGCACCCTCCCACCTCCCCGGGCACCTTTAGTTGTTACATTTCTCATTATGTACATTACATACGCATTGACATTATTGTACTACACTCATTCCATTCTCACCCTCTTGCAGGAAAACAATCTAACAATGGAGTCTATGGCCATGCGCACTATCATCGAAAGGAGGAGTCACTTTACCTCGTGACCGGAAAATATTTCTTCGAAGAAAAACAACTTGCAAACATCTGGACCCAACACTAGATGGCAGGAGTATGCAAAGCATGTGAATCTATAGCTCTACGTGCAAAGAACAGATGCTTACTGGGAAGTAACATAATCCCTATCCAGTATTGGGGTATCTTATATAGATTCATGTGCTTGAATTATTCCCCGTCGTCGAGGTAGGAGTCCCACGGTAAAATAATCAAACAGTGTTTAACAAACATCATAGGCTATAACAGCCCTATTCCATATAATTGATAGCCTATGTTCTTTAAAAAAAAAAGGACCTAATGTTGAAACACAGCCAATCAACTGCCGGCACCCTCTAGAACACTCCCAGCAGAGGCAGTTTTCCTCAGATTTTCTAAGCACAAGTGGGAAGTGAGAATCACATAAACTAATGAGAGAAACCTCTATGGGGAGGAGGATGGGTTGCATGTGCATCTATGAATGATACCAATATTGGATAACCGCAGTTACAGGTAAGTAACTTATTTTCTTATCCAGAATTGGGGTATCTTTCATAGATTCACATGCTTGAATCAGAATAGCAAGCAGTACCCTAAATATTGTACTGTCGATAGTGGAAGGAGGGAGACATGCAAATCATAAATTGAACAAGTCAGTCCAATAAAACAGAGACTTTTGTAAGCATGCAAATACCCCTCGAAACCTAGAAAGTTTAAAACATTTCTACAACAAAAACATGAAGCACTAACATCCTGCTATGTCCATGATGCATTCAATGACATGTTTTTCAAAAGTAATAGCAAAAACTAAGTTACTTCTTTAATTCAAAACTTATTAGAAATAATGTTAGCAAATGATATTAAGCAACGCTATGCAATTTCATTAAAGTATAAAAGTCCTCTTTGCCATAAAAGAGGCCTACCTTAAGTGAAGAGATGATGCAGTACCGCTTGACCCACAGCTGCATCTTCACGCTATGTAGATTGCAGGCAGTAGTGCTGCATCAAAGTGTGGACACTTTTCCAAGTCACAGCACGGCAAAGTTTCTTTAGCGTCACTCCAACTAACAGAGCTGCCGCTACGCACACTGCTTTGGTGGAGTGTGCTTTAATTCTTCTTGTTAAGCGCTGGTTAGCCTTGTTATGGCAGAATTGTATTGCCAAAGAGACCCATCTGGCAACAGTAGCCTTAGTCACTGCTGTTCCTTCCAGGCCCTGTCGGTACACCACCAGTAGCTGAGCAGTCCTTCTTATGTCCTTTGTCTTATGCAAATAGAATTCTCTTCCAGGGGATACTCATCAGTAGTCATAAGCACTGAATAGTCCTGCCCACGTGTGGGGACCCCGGATCAATAACAAATAATATGCATATATATATATATATATATATATATATATATATATATATATATATATATATATACATATAAATACCAATATATATAGATAATATGCATATATATATATATGAGAAACCACAAACTCCGGTATTGAAGGAAGCCGTCTAGCGGGGCGGTCCGTGTTCAGGGCACCGGCAGCCCTGTGTACTATCACTCAGCACTCCCCGACTCCAGGAAAGACAACACGGACACCTTGCTTGGTTTGCAGTAAGTTTAATCGAATATCCGACTGCACAGCAACGCGTTTCACCTTTCGGCTTGGTCACGCTACAGAAGCATAACAATGCACACATTTAAATATACGTCATTAAGTAAACAAAAAGGAAGGACTCCACCCTAGTGATAATAACTAAATAGTGATTCCGCCATTTTGACCTAGTCATTAGAGACAGCACAAGATAATTTCTATGTTAGTACGTTTAGAAAATAAATGCAGTTATTAGATACAATTAATCGTCAATTAATAATTTCGTTTTCCAAGTACAAACTGAAAATTATAGGCAACAAATAACCGTCAAAGTCGACATTTCATTGAACTGCATAAAGTGCATTGCTAAGTTTGATGACACAAAGCCTGGTAACGCCCCAGTGGGCACAAATAATATCACCCAGTCATATAATGTAGCTTAAACTTGTAAGTACATACATCATAGCAAACATTCGGTTATTGAGTACAGCTCAACATCGGATCCACTTGGATTCCATGGTCAAAAATGATTATTATGAAAGTGACACATAACCGCCCCAGTGGGCATTACAATGGGTTATTTCAACTACGAAGCGTGCCACATGTTCATGAACCAAAGCCTGATAACGCCCAAGTGGGCACAAACATAAACATAAACAAGGTGTGCTGAGTCAAAAGTTTGTTCGGTCTCGAATGGTTCAGTTGGCATATATCACCATCACCCAAAATGTGCATACACCTGAAAATAAATAATAAAAGTATCAAAAAATCGTTCCAGAAGGCAGCAATTACAACAGTGCAGATGATGTGTTTATGCAAGAGGTTACTAATGAGTTTATGAGATTCCCTGACGGAGTTCATTAAGCTACTTTGCATATATACACTACTACAGATAATATCTCTTAATGCAGATGAATTGACAATTCTTCGCTCGAGTTAAGGCCCTGTGGTATCATGGTTTCCATATCGATTATATATTTGGACTCAAGTTTTCGAAGTGCCAATTTGCGGTCCCCCCCACGGATGTTAATAGGGATCTCATCAATGACAACCATTCTCAACAGTTTCTCATTTTGGAAGTGTTGTTCATAGAAGTGTCGGGCAACAGGGTACTGTTTGTTATTGTGTCTGATAGCTCTTATATGCTTGAGAACTCTGTTTTTAGCACATTTAATCGTGCTGCCTATATAGGCCTTGTTACATGGACACAGAAGGACATACACACAGTACATGGTGTTACAGTTTAGGTTCTTTCTGATAGTTAGTTTCTTGTCTGTGCCTGCAATCGACAAGATTTTACAATCAGAGCTATTCCTGCAAGCCTTACATTTCCTGCACCTAGTAAAGCCTCCCACAATCGTATTGCCCTACGTTTGTTTGGTAGTAATTAGACTAGGGCTTAATTCGTCTCTGAGAGAATTACACAGAATGGTTGTCATTGATGAGATCCCTATTAACATCCGTGGGGGGGACCGCAAATTGGCACTTCGAAAACTTGAGTCCAAATATATAATCGATATGGAAACCATGATACCACAGGGCCTTAACTCGAGCGAAGAATTGTCAATTCATCTGCATTAAGAGATATTATCTGTAGTAGTGTATATATGCAAAGTAGCTTAATGAACTCCGTCAGGGAATCTCATAAACTCATTAGTAACCTCTTGCATAAACACATCATCTGCACTGTTGTAATTGCTGCCTTCTGGAACGATTTTTTGATACTTTTATTATTTATTTTCAGGTGTATGCACATTTTGGGTGATGGTGATATATGCCAACTGAACCATTCGAGACCGAACAAACTTTTGACTCAGCACACCTTGTTTATGTTTATGTTTGTGCCCACTTGGGCGTTATCAGGCTTTGGTTCATGAACATGTGGCACGCTTCGTAGTTGAAATAACCCATTGTAATGCCCACTGGGGCGGTTATGTGTCACTTTCATAATAATAATTTTTGACCATGGAATCCAAGTGGATCCGATGTTGAGCTGTACTCGATAACCGAATGTTTGCTATGATGTATGTACTTACAAGTTTAAGCTACATTATATGACTGGGTGATATTATTTGTGCCCACTGGGGCGTTACCAGGCTTTGTGTCATCAAACTTAGCAATGCACTTTATGCAGTTCAATGAAATGTCGACTTTGACGGTTATTTGTTGCCTATAATTTTCAGTTTGTACTTGGAAAACGAAATTATTAATTTACGATTAATTGTATCTAATAACTGCATTTATTTTCTAAACGTACTAACATAGAAATTATCTTGTGCTGTCTCTAATGACTAGGTCAAAATGGCGGAATCACTATTTAGTTATTATCACTAGGGTGGAGTCCTTCCTTTTTGTTTACTTAATGACGTATATTTAAATGTGTGCATTGTTATGCTTCTGTAGCGTGACCAAGCCGAAAGGTGAAACGCGTTGCTGTGCAGTCGGATATTCGATTAAACTTACTGCAAACCAAGCAGGGTGTCCGTGTTGTCTTTCCTGGAGTCGGGGAGTGCTGAGTGATATATATATATATATCTATATATATATATATATCTATATCTATATCTATATCTATATCTATATCTATATCTATATCTATATAGATATAGATATAGATATAGATATAGATATAGATATAGATATATATATAGATATATATAGATATATATATAGATATATATATAGATATATATATATCCAACCAAAGAGTTGCCTGCAGTGAGGGAGCCCACACAAGTATTTTCCTTCAGCAAACATCTTTAATGAAGGACAGCGTGAGAAGCAGCATGGTACCTTCGCACAAATCAAATGTGCAGCCCGACGCGTTTCGTGCCTGACAGCACTTCCTCATGGGCTCTGGGCTCAGGTAAGGACTCCGGCAGTTTGTAACAGCACCTGTTAAATCTCTTGACACCCCGCCCGGATGGGCGTAGCCACCCGCGTGGCCTCCTGGTAGTCGTAGTGCCGTTAGTCTTACTCATGTGAGTTGTACCATGCTGCTTCTCACGCTGTCCTTCATTAAAGATGTTTGCTGAAGGAAAATACTTGTGTGGGCTCCCTCACTGCAGGCAACTCTTTGGTTGGATGTATTGCGGCACCGCCTGAGCCGCGAGGAGAGCCCTGCTTCATTTTTGTGAAGACCCGCTGTAGCGCCACATGCCGCGGCAGCTTAAGGAACAAGTACCAGCTAATGAAGGTGCAAGTGGGCGTTAGAAGCTGCTGAAGTGCTCATCGCAATCCACTTGGATTAATACAGTTTTTAATTATCAGGAAGGCACGACAACTCACATGAGTAAGACTAACGGCACTACGACTACCAGGAGGCCACGCGGGTGGCTACGCCCATCCGGGCGGGGTGTCAAGAGATTTAACAGGTGCTGTTACAAACTGCCGGAGTCCTTACCTGAGCCCAGAGCCCATGAGGAAGTGCTGTCAGGCACGAAACGCGTCGGGCTGGACATTTGATTTGTGCGAAGGTACCATGCTGCTTCTCACGCTGTCCTTCATTAAAGATGTTTGCTGAAGGAAAATACTTGTGTGGGCTCCCTCACTGCAGGCAACTCTTTGGTTGGATGTATTGCGGCACCGCCTGAGCCGCGAGGAGAGCCCTGCTTCATTTTTCTGAAGACCCGCTGTAGCGCCACATGCCGCGGCAGCCTAAGGAACAAGTACCAGCTAATGAAGGTGCAAGTGGGCGTTAGAAGCTGCTGAAGTGCTCATCGCAATCCACTTGGATTAATACAGTTTTTAATTATCAGGAAGGCACGACAACTCACATGAGTAAGACTAACGGCACTACGACTACCAGGAGGCCACGCGGGTGGCTACGCCCATCCGGGCGGGGTGTCAAGAGATTTAACAGGTGCTGTTACAAACTGCCGGAGTCCTTACCTGAGCCCAGAGCCCATGAGGAAGTGCTGTCAGGCACGAAACGCGTCGGGCTGGACATTTGATTTGTGCGAAGGTACCATGCTGCTTCTCACGCTGTCCTTCATTAAAGATGTTTGCTGAAGGAAAATACTTGTGTGGGCTCCCTCACTGCAGGCAACTCTTTGGTTGGATATATATATATATATATATACATATGCAGCCTGAAAACATATTACCAGGCTCAAACTGCCACAATTGCATTGTAGATCTTGTCATTTGAGAGAATAAAGAAACATACATCATTATATTTTCATGATACAGATAAAGAACACTGCTTTCAGTTTGCTTTGAAAAACACAACCTTTATTTTCAAAGGTAAAAAGGCAACATCACAGAGGCAGGTTAGCCTAGAGAGGCTGCATATAGAACAATTGGAATAACTGGCGCCATGCCTTTAAGACCTCCAGGAACCCCCAGGCTCTCATCATGCACCACAGGTGACCGTTAGGTCAGTTCTTTTTTTCGGCTCCTTCTATGAGGATCCTGGAGCATTGAGCTCGCCAGTTAGTGTTTTTTTTATCACTAATTTCTAGTCTAAAGTGGAATTTTTTTGTTTCACTCGACGTCTTTAGTACTTGGCTTACTAAACCTGTTATTTTTCAGATTTTTGGCTATTTTTTCCTGTCATAATGCCGGCCTTATTTAATAAGTGCCCGGCCTGTGGAAAAAAGATGGCTAAATCAGACCCTCACTCATTCTGTATTGCTTGTCTACCTTCATCTCACGAACCAAACCAGTGTTACTACTGCAGCAAGTTTTCAAAAAGAACCCTTCGGGAAAGGGAGAAGATTAACCTGCACTCTATGGAGGAGAGAGGAAAGTGTGCAACAAGTGGCCGAGAAGAATGTTCCCCAAAGAAGCCCTCCTCTCAATCAAGGCTGGAGCGCAAAGAGAAAGGTGAGAAAAGAAAACACCGGTCTCACATGCCATCGAGGGACAGATCGACTTCCAAAATACCTTTGTGCTCCGAGTCAGCATCGAAGTCGACGTCGAGGCGTCCTTCGCCGTCGAAGCAAGCAACTTCAGGTGAGAAGTCCCATCACAGGCCGAAGTCGACACCAACGCATAGGCGGTCCAGGTCTGGCTCGCCTACGACGGCAGGCGGCCTTAGCTCGACGTCGAGACATCAATGTCGAAGCCCGCCGTCAAGAATGTCCGTGGTGACGTCGAGGACACCACCGACGTCGAGAGGTCCACACGCATTGAGGGCATCGTTGCCTGTAAGGCACAGTCGCTCGCCGATGATGCGTCAGCAAAGGTGCTCGCAGTCCAGACGCATGATGTTGAGCAGCCTTCACCGAGGTGGTGGACGGCGAGGAGGTCGCCATCAGGGAGATCGACGTTGAGACCTCACAGATCACCCTCGGGTTCTAGGTCAGGACGCAGATCGACTGAGAGAAGATCGACGTTGAGGCGATCGACGTCGAGGACATCGCATTCCAGTCACAGGTCTCCTGCCAAGAGACCTAAGGCGACGCCGAGAGATCGCTCGACACAGAAGAACTTCCAGGTCGTGGCATCCAGGAGTGTCTCTTCCTCCCCGGGACTTCAGATACTGCAAGTCACTCCTGAAACCTCACCAGTTCCTACTCCAGCCCCTGCAACTAACATCTGCCTGAGATGGCTGGGGGACATAAGGGAGTGGAAGATTCAAAAGATCACAAGACTTCCACATTCTCCTAGCAGATCCAGATCTTCTATAATACAATCGGTGCACTCCTCTGAGAAACATGAGCGACGTGCCACTCAGCAAACATCGCCGTCTTTGATAAGGCACACATCACGTTCTCCTAGGAGTCAGGCATCCAGATCGTGCCACCGCTCTCCTATGAGATGATGCCACGGATCTTCTTTGTGGTCCTCGGACTCCAAACTACTCTCTACTCTTTCTTCCTCTCCTCCGAGTAGAATATCGCCAATTGATGATATTGTGACCTTCAATGAGGTCTTGTGTAGAGGGGCTGCAAATTTTCATATTGAGATGCCTGTATCTACTCCTGCAACATCAGTCATCTTTGAAACACTCCATCACAGGTCTTCATCTAGACCTTTGCCTCCCCTGGTGCCTGGCTTGCTAGAGCCTGCTCTACAGAAATTCCTGACTCCAGCGTCGGTGGGGGCGGCCCCATCACGGATCACTGAGAAATACAAGGCTCCTGAGCAGGACCCACTTTTTTTTTAGAGCTGACCCTCCTCCAGACTCGGGTATTGTCAGCGGCATGGAAGAACCAGACTGGGCCAGCTTCATCTGCAGTACCCCCGGATAAAGACAGTAAGGCCATGGATTCCGCCAGCAAGAGGATGTGCAACACCTCAGCATCCTATATGAAGGTAGACAGCGCCTTGGCCTTACTGGGTCGGTACGACCGTTCTCTGTGGGACTCTCTCTCACGCTTCACAGAGAAGCTGCCAAAGGAAGACAGACAGGACTTCCTGGAGGGCCTTCATGAAGGGGGTCTGGTGGCCAATCCGATCATCAGTGCAGCAGCGGATGCCTCTGACTTAACTACCCATGGATACTCGCATGAAATTTGTGCCCATCACTCTGCCTGGCTGAGATTGACGGGTTTGAAGCCAGAGGCTCAACATTGTATCCTCAATCTTCCGTTCAATGGGACATCGCTCTTCGGCTCTCATGCTGATGATGAAATGTCCAGGATGAAGACCGAACTGGACAGGCAGGTTGGGCTCGAGAAGAGGAAGGATTTCAGGTGACGCTACCGCCCCAGTCCAACCAGAGCCGTCTTGGAAGGGGACGAGGAGGGAACTCCAGACAGTCTACACCTGCTGTCAAGCAACAACAGAAGCAGTGAGTGCTTGCTTTCCCTAACTCCGTTACCCACTCCAGTGGGGGGAAGTGTCCGTTTCTATCTGGAAGAGTGGACAAAAATCACACTAGACAAGTGGGTGCTCATTATTGTGAAGAATGGGTATACTTCATCAGGTTCAAGTCCCCTCCACCTTCTATTCCTCCTTGAAAAACTGTCATCCATCGCATAAATCTTCTGAGAGAAGAGGTATCCGCTCTACTCCTAAAGGAGGCCATCAAGGAGGTTCCATGGCACCAACGTCGACAGGGGATTTACTCCCGATATTTTTTGGTGCCAAAGAAAGGTCCAAACAAGGAGTTCAGGCCTATACTAGATCACAGGCGTCTCAACAAATTCATTCTGAGAGAGGGGTTCAGAATGCTGGCCTTACATCAAATAATCCCACACTTACATCAAGGGGACTGGATGTGTTCTATAGATCTTAGAGATGCCTATTTCCACGTCCCAATCGCTCAAAAGCATCTACAATTTCTGAGATTTCACATTGTCAAAACACTTCCAATTCATGGTCCTGCCTTTCGGACTGAAATCAGCTCCTCGCACTTTCTCAAAGTACATGGCATTAGTAGCTGCATTCTTGAGAAGGAAGCAAATCTTGGTCTACCCTTACCTAGACGACTGGCTTCTCAAAAGTGCGTCTCCAACTCTTCTGCAGCAGCACCTCGCTTACTGCGTTCAGCAACTACATCAGCTGGGTATGCACGTCAATTAAAAAAAATCCATCCTCAGTCCAACACAGAGGAGACATTACCTGGGCACGACTATACACGGTAAACGCAAGACCATATCCTTCGGAGGAGAGATTATCATCCATTCTCCACAAGTGTCAGACACTCTTGAAGAGACCTCATCCCACAGCCCGACATGTTTCATCTCTATTGGGGTCGATGGCCTTGTACATTTTTCTGGTCCCAAATACCAGACTTCACATGAGACCTCTGCAGCAAACTCAGGAGGATCAATGATCTCAGATCTCCAAATGCTGGGAAGACACTGTAATCATACCTCTATCTGTCTGGCTCTCCATCAGTTGGTGGATGCGTCAATCTCATCTCCTGATAGGAACTCCTTTTCATGAGGAACTTCCCAAACAGACTCTGGTGACGGATGCGACCCTTCAGGGATGGGGCTCTCACATGGGCTCCCTGCAGATACAAGGACTGTGGTCAGAAAGAGAACAGCTATACCACATAAACATGCTGGAGCTCAGGGTGGTTCATCTTGCTCTCAAATCGTTTTTTCCGTCCATCAAATCGACTGCTCTGATTGTTCAGATGGACAATACAACAACGATGTGTTACCTGAACAAGCAGGGGGGCACCAGGCCCAGACCCCTGTCTCTGGAACCTCAAGCAAATTGAAAGTGGCTTCTTGCACGAGACATGAAGATCTCTGCAGTTCACACCAGGCGTCCTCCAAGTCCAAGCGGATGGCTTAAGCAGGCATTTCGCAAACGCGCAGAACTGGGTGCTAAAACAAGAAGTAGCGCAAGACATATTTCGCAGCTGGGGAACACCAGACATAGATCTCTTCGCGGACGCAGACAATGCAAAATGCCGCGTCTTCGCCTCCAGATTCCCACGGCCAGGTTCCAGGGGGAATGCTCTGTTGATAGACTGGTCAGAGACATTACTCTACGCCTTTCCACCAGTTCCCCTCATTCCCCTGGTGATTAGGGAAACTATACGAATCCAAAGCGAAGATGATCCTGGTTGCGCCAGACTGTCATCGCCAATGGTAGTACCTGGACCTTCTTCTTCTGTCCAAAGTACCACACAGGAGGTTACCATGTCATCCGGATCTGCTGACCAGGGCGGGCGGCAGGGTGTTCTATCCCAACCTGCCGTCCCTGAGGTTAGCATCATGGCTCCTGAGTTCATCCAATATGGCCATTTATGTCTCTCTCAAGACTGCATGCAGATCTTGAAGGCAGCTCTAAGACCTTCAACGAGAAATTCTTACAGTTTTAAGTGGAAGCGTTTTACATGTGGTGTACTGCTGAGGGTCATGCAGGAACAGGTACTGTTACCATACTTACTGTATTTGGCCAAAGCAGGTTTGCAATATTTCTCCATAAAGGTTCACCTGGCAGCGATAACCGCATATAGAAAGTCTCCCACTCGGGCGTCTTTCTTTCAGATGCCAGTTGTTGAGTACTTCCTGGAGGGTCTAAAAAAGGTCCACCCACCTGTTAGGTCGGTCTCTATCACATTCCTGGGAGCTTAATGTGGTTCTCTCCAAGTTAATGGGTCCCCCATTCGAGCCTATCCACAAAGCTTCCCGGCAACATCTTTCATGGAAGACTGCTTTTCTCGTGGCAATCACATCTGCTCGCAGGGTGAGCGAGATACAAGCCTTGTGCTCTTCGGAGCCTTATCTTGTTTTTCATGTGAACAGAGTGGTGCTTAGAATTCACCCGAGGTTCCTTTTTAAGGTAGTCTCGGAGTTTCAATCACTTTTCCTACTTTCTTTGCGAACCCGGTCACTCCTGCAGATCTAAAAAGAGTGTTAAAATTGTATCTAGATAAAACAAAGAGTGTACAAAAGGCGGACAGGTTGTTTGGTAATTATGGTTCCTACCTCTAAAATGTCTATTGCTAGATGGATAGTGTCATGTATCATGTAATCCTATCAGCTGGCACACAAACAGCTCCCGGGCAAGCTGAGAGCTCATTCTACTAGGGGAAAAGGCGCTACGGTAGCGATGCTTAGAAATGTACCTATTCAGGAAATTTGTAAAGCAGCCACATGGGATTTGGTTCATACTTTCGCACACCATTACTGCCTTGATTCTGACACTCAAGCAGATGCTTAATTTGGTCAAGCATCCTTGAGAAATTTGTTTGGGTAATATGTTTTGTAAACATGTTATGATATGCTGGTATTTGTCCGCAGGGTATGGGGATAGGCTTGCTACTCTATTCAGTGCATAAGACTATTGATGAGTATCCCCTGGAAGAGAGGGATAAGTTACTTACCTGTAATCCTAGTTCTCTTCCAGGGGTATACTCATCAAAGTCATAAGCAACCCTCCCTCCTCCCCGGACGAATACCATGGCCATATATATATGTATCTGTCTCCCAGGCTATGTTTACACTGTTATACGCCATCCAAAAGAACTTACTTAACTGTCACCTGTGGTGCATGATGGGAGCCTGTGGGTTCCTGGAGGTCTTAAAGGTATGGCGCCAGTTTTTCCAATTGTTCTATATGCAGCCTCGCTAGGCCAACCTGCCTCTATGATGTTGCCTTTTTACCTTTGAAAATAAAGGTTGTGTTTTTCAAAGCAAACTGAAAGCAGTTTTCTTTATCTGTAACATGAAAATGTCATGATGTATGTTTCTTTATTATCTCAAATGTAAAAGATCTACAATGCAATTGTGGCAGTTTGAGCCTAGTAATATGTTTTCAGGCTGCATATTTATATATATATATATGCATATTATCTATATATATATATATGGGTATTTATATGTGTATATATGTAGATATATGCATATTATTTGTTATTGCTCCGGGGCCCCCACACGTGGGCGGGACTATTCAGTGCTTATGACTTTGTTGAGTATACCCCTGGAAGAGAACTAGGATTACAGGTAAGTAACGTATCCTTTTTAACATCTTTTTTCATCTAGCGTGTGCAACACTTGCTCTGCTGGATTAGATGAATTTGGGAAAAAATACTGAGGTATTGCTGGTTTGTTAAGAGGGAATTGCGTCGGGGCTTTTGGAATAAAAGTTGGGTTTGTTCCCAGAGCAACATAGTTCTCAATGAAATGAAGAAATGGTTCTTTGACTGTAAAAGCCTGGATTCGCTAACCCTCCTCGTAGAAGTGAGAGCCAGTAGGAGGGCTTCTTTCTAGGTAGAAACTTCAGTTCAGCTTTGTGAATTGGTTCAAAGGGCTGCCTCATCCGTCTTGGGAGGACGAAGTTGAGCTTCCATTCCGTAGGTACTGTACGCACCAGGGGAACTGCGCAGAAAAGACCCCTCATGAATTGTTTCACAAGACTAGAAGAGACAGAGCTTGAGGAGATCTCCTTTATCGGGAAATTGAAGCAAGGTGCACCTTCACCAAAGAGAATGTGAGACCTGAATTCACCAAAGAGAGGGGGTGCAGCAAAATCTGTTCCGGAGGCGCTTGAAGCAGGTATAAGTTGTTTCTTTGGCCCTAGCATTAGAACCACATCCATTTTAGGCGGTACATCTTGTTGGTGCTTTCAGCTCTGGCATTTTGCAATTATATTTCTGCACTCCTGTGAGTTATCGGAGTCTTTGAACTCCAGGAACTCAGGAGCTATGCGTGCAAATGAAGAGACTGTGAGTTTGGGTGACTTACTTTGTCCTTACCCCTGGTCAGGGGAGATGGTTGTAGGCATATGGGCTTCGATTTAAGTCTCTATCATGCGTGTTGTGATCTGTATTAGATCCTCGAAGGACCATTAGGTTTACAGCCATTGCCTCTGTAGTTCTTCTTGAAGAGGCCTCATCCTCAGTCGGGCCAATGGCACTAGATCTATTGCTGAAGAACACGTTCCCAGGAGCGATTTGTTTGCTCATGCTGAAACTGACTCTATTCTTGTTATGCTCTTTGCCAGTCTTTGCAATCGTATTTGCCTTTCTTGTGATAGGAAGGCTTTGCACTGGATGGTATTTATGGTAGCTCCCAGAAAGGATATGACTTGACTGGGAAGGAATGAAGATTTTTACTTATTTACAGTGAGCCCTAGAGTCCGGAACAACTGTAGGCAGGTGTTTGTAGCTTTTTTTTTTTTTTTTGAAAACCTTTATTGAGAAAAAATAGGAGATACATGCGCAAGCTCACAACCATCATGGCCGGCCGCATGGCATTACAGAAAGCAACAGTTCCAAATATGATCCCAGAGAGCCCACCTCCAAGAACAGGAAACAAAGGCTAATTGAAATGCAGGAAAAGAAGAAAGAAAAAGAAAAAAAGAAAAAGGTGCGAGACCCAGAGACAGCCAACCCTATTAAAGAGGAAAGAACCCTCCCAAAGCCGGAAAAGAGCGATAGGGACCATAGAACAAAACAAACTAAAATAACAAACCCCCCCCCCCGCACCCTCCACCCTGCACCCCTGTAATGGCTACGGCCTAATCCACTAACAGCGTGCCTGTCGCCCCGGAACTGCCCCAAAGTAGGGAAAAATATAAAGAATGGAGGAGGAGGGGAACAGACCCGCTCCCGGGCACCCGGTGCCCCCCGCCGGCAATCAAAACCTATAAGTACAAGGGGTCATCATCGAGCAAGGTATGAACAGTCGGGACTATTGCGAGCGGAGCGTAAGCAGTAGTAAGCATGAAACAGGATTGACTATAAAACAGTACATTCCGCTCCCCAAAGCAGCAATACCCACTGTAATAACAACGTTATGAAAGCAGTACCCCTTGCAACATAAGCCATAAACAAAAATGGAGAGCAAATCTACAGCAGTCCCTCGGCCTCTCCCTCACATAATCGTTATATCTGCACAGGATGTGAACTAAAGCAGCAAGAGTCAGACCAAAGTAAACAAGTCACAAGGGACAAAATCATCCCAGCGCAGCATTATATAAGGCGACGTGTCGCGCGACCCCCACAGCCCCCAGCACAAAAGACCATTTATCCTTGTCCAGTCTTACGGATATCACCAGATCCAGTAACATTACCAAACTCCAGCAAGTGCGACGGGCAAGACCTGGCATGAGAACAGACCTTCCACACTTCAAGCAACGAAGTATCACAGGAGAACAACATTTCAATGTCCAAACACGGCAGGAGCAGCACCAGGATCTTCAGCAGCAGGTCGTAGGAAAAGAATCCCTCAGTCAAATCTAGTCTAGCGCCTCCAGACTGTCCAGTGCATCCAATAGTACAATCATGGAATGTCGCGAGGCACAGTGTTTCGGACCCTCCAGCTGAAGTAATGGGCGCCATCTTGAAGCATCTGGGCGCTGAAGACGGCGTCTCGCCATGTGGTAACGGGTCAGCCGATCTCATTCGCTCCACCGCGAGGGTCACCTTATCCAACTTGCCCCCCAGTAGTTGGGCGCCCTGCACCAAGGTGTCACGGAGGGCAGCTAGGGAGGCCATCAGATCGCCAAGGCGCAAGTCTGTTCCGTGCCCCCCCGTGTACCATGTTCCCCTTCTCCATAGTAGCACGGGGCAAAGCAGGTCCGGAGCGAGGCTATGGCACAGGCGGCAAGGCAGCGAGCAGTGTAACTCCGCCGGCAGGGCCACCGAGATCAATTAAAAGTCGCCGCTGGAGTCAGTTCAGCTGAGCGGCGGCTCGCCGGAAATCCGGGAGCCTCCCGCCAGAAGCGGGACGAGTAACAAAACACTTCTCGGCGGAGAACAAGTGAAAATTGTGTCGCACTATCTATCTACACGGAGGCAGAGTGACAGTCTCGGTCCTTCCACGCGCCCACAGTGTGCCAATATGGGCCCGCCAGAAGAACCACCGCCACACGCCACTTCGGAGCTGACCGGTCCCTCCAGGCCACCGGCGGCCGCTGTTATTCACTCAGGGACCAGCTTCACAGTATGGCCGAGTCCCCGGTCTCAGGGCCGCTGCGGGCCGCGAACGTCGCCGACCATATCTCGCCTCCACAAGCAGACACGAACCTCGGGACTTCACCCTCGGTAATCGGACGCTTTCATGTCCCCGTGCGCTCCGTCGTGCTGCGGTAGTTCATGCAGGATGTGGTCTCGGGAGGAGATGGTGATCGGAGCCGAGGGACTAGGCAACCATTGCGGTCGCCGGCTTGGCTCCTCCTCCAGGTGTTTGTAGCTTGACTGGCCTACTGTGCTGTTGGTGCCTTGAGCAGCCAGTCATCCAGGAATGGAATTACCTGGAGACCTTGAGATCGCAGGACTGCTGCTACTTCATAAAGATGCTTGGAGCCAATTGGAGGTCAAACGGAAGTACTTTGTAATAGTAGTGGATACCAGCTACTGTGTATCTTAAGAATTTCCGATGTGAAAATATGCGTCTTCCATGTCGCGCAAGGTCATGCAGTATCCTTTGTTGTGACGATGTAGAATCTTGGAGAGTGTAATTATCCTGCGTTTCCTGAGTAACTTGTTAAGATGCCTGAGGGCCAATATTGGTCTCCATTCCCCTGATTTTTTCTTTATTAAGAAAAAAGAAGAATAGAAACCTTTTCCCCTTTGAGATAATGGGACTACTTCTGTTGTTCCTTTGGAGAGCATGACCTGAGCTTATTTGTGTAGTAATTGAAGACGGGGGTGCGGTTCCTCTGGGTGGAGTATTCGGCAGGCGCTGAGTGAATTCTAGGGTGTGTCCAAATGTGATAAGTTTCAACACCCAATGATCGTTGTTATCTTGCGTCACTGCTGCACATTGTTGGAAATCTTCGCACCCACAGGATGGGAGGGAAGGGAAGCTGGTACCCGGACGTGATCATTGTTTCCTGTTAGAGTCACGATCTTGTGAAGGCGTTCTTTTGCGGCCTCCTCGGCAAGAGAAACCAGCTGTGAAAGACTTGTCGGTAAGCTGGAGAGTTGTAACTCTGCCGATATTGTGGCTGATAAGGTTGATACTGTTGGGCTCGCTGGTAGCCTCCCTAGTATGAGGTAAAGCCTCATACTCTTGCCCCTCTGAATGGCACTTTCTGATATTGTAACATGCCCAGCGATTTTCCAGTGTCTGTATCTGTCTTGATCGCTAACAGTGCTTAGTCAATATGGTTTTCGAAGAGGGAATCCCCATCGAAAGCCATATCCAAGCCCTTTGTCTGCACCTTCGGTCTAAAAGTGGTCACTTTCAGCCATCTCGGCCTTCTGAGCATGGGGGCACCCGCCAATTGCCTAAAGACCGTGTTGGCTACGTCGAGGGTGCAGTCATTGGTTTCTAACGCTGCACGTTCTCCTTCTAAAAGGATCTTCCTTGCTTCCTGCCTTCTGTCCTCTGGTATAAGCTCCACTACATCTGCCATATCTGACCACATATGGCGATCCTAGCAGCCGATGATGGCCAATGCATTTGCTACCTTGATCGTGACAGCAGCCATTGCGGAGAAGCGCTTTCCAAGAATGTCCATCCTGCGCCCCTTCCTATCAGGTGGAGTAGTGATTGGGGTGGCAGGGTTCTTGGATCGTCTTTATGCCACTTGGGAGATGACTGAATCCGGCTTGAGGTGTTCAATGAGGCAAGATGGAGAATCCCCTGGAGCCCTATACTTTTTCTCAATGTAAGGGAGTACCGGATGTATGGTCGCTTGTATCCATGGCTGAACAACTGGTGAACATGGGGGGTCTGCCTCCGGTATTGGTTTGTTGGGTTGATCCCTTTGCGACGGAAACCTGTGCCTGTCATATGCCAACATCGCCTGCAAAACATGTATGAGAGACGTGGCAGATGAGCCATGTCTCTGGGACACGGCTCTTGTTGAAAACCATATGAATGGTAGTGATGGTGTATTGTAATTGCATTTGTATAGCGCTTACTACCCCTGACGAGGCATCAAAGCACTTTTTCGGCAAGTAGCGCGCTACTCCGGGACCCGCAGAGGATTTGTGTTGAATTAGTATAGTGAAGCATGCAAGTAAATTTTAAGTGGTGGATAGGTTAGTCAGTTATTTGGATTCTGAAGGATAGCAGAAGGATAGAAGAGGAAAAAAGATTTGTTTTTATATTGCGCTTGTGACCCCTGATGTGGGGTTGAAGTACGCTACTTCGGAAACCCATAAAGGATTAGTGGTGAATTAGTATTGTGCAATATGAAAGTAATTTGAGTGGTGGATATCTGCCAGTTATTTGGAGTGAGAAGGATATTGGCAGAATAGAAGGGGAAGAAAGGTTTGCATTCATATAGCACCTGTTACCCCTGATGGGTGTTGAATCGCTTTTCTGGCGAGTAGCAAACTACTCCAGAACCCTTAAAGGATTAGTGTTGAAAATTATTATAGTGAAATATGATGTAATTTGAGTGGTGAATATGTTATTCAGGTATTTGGATAAAGAAGGGTAGGTGGCGGGATAGAAGAGAGAAAGAGGTTTGTATTTATACAGCCCCCCTTCAATTTTATGCATTAATTTTGCGTTTTTTAAACAGTTTTAGTGTTAGGGGCTACTTACTGTGAGTGGGTGCTTTTGCCTTCTGTTCTCAACGAGGGTACTCTCGCCCTGGTCCACCACGGCTGGTGCCGATTGTGCGTAGGGCGCTGCGAGTAACCCTCGGTGTTCTGGCCTCACTTCCGGCCTTTTCACTTACGCCTCTGAGTATGTGGTGCTGTGGGAGCGGTCTAGTTCTCTCAGCAACACACTATTTAGCCAGACAATTAACGGGCACACAGCGGACACTAGTAAGTCCTTGATGCTGCTAAGCTGGACTCACGCATTGCGCAGCTCGCCGATTGCTGTGAAACCCCTTCAAATCTATGCATTAATTTTGTGGTTTTTAAACAGGTTCAGTGTGGGGGGCTACTTACTGTGAGTGGGTGCTTTAGCCTTTTTGTTCTCACCGAGGGTACTCTCGCCCTGGTCTGCCATGGCTGGTGCCAATTGTGCAGAGTGCGCTGCAAGTAACCCTTGGTGTTCTGCCCTCACTTCCGGCCTTTCCACTTTCGCCTCTGAGTATGTGGTGCTGTGGGAGCGGTCTAGTGCTCCCAGCACACACACTATTTAGCCAGATGATTAGACGGGTGCGCTGCCGGCGCGCCAAAGGCAAGACCGGCTGCGCCTGTCCGCGCCCATCTGCGCCCGGATGGCACCAGGGGCCCGGACCCTTGAATTTGTCTCTGAGCACACAGCTGTTTATACCTCTGCGGAATTGCTGGCCATTAGAAGGATAGCAGACACAAATTGCCTTCACTCACTAGCAGTAGATGGCAGTGTAAGGGGTTGTTTGTATTGTGAATTCTGGATACCATCTGGCGGGGAAGGAAGAGAAAGAGGGCTGGTATCGAACACAGTATTAGACTTCTTTGTGGGCCTATCCCTGAATTACAGATTCAATCAAATTATCTTTATTCGGTTTCCATAGTTTCTAGAAAAACCATAAAAGTACATAGTATCTTCACAAAATATAAAATCAGTATAGAACATAATATACATTTGTAAATTCATCAGTTAGTTGGGCATATAAAATCAGTGCGAACATGCAGTACATTTGCGAATTCATTAACTAAGATTAGGACGGTGTTCAACACAAAATTTCAGAAAGCGAGCTATAGGTTTAGCATGTAGTTCGCTTTCCATAAACTGGAGAACTAAAAAAGCTGGGCGACAGCCTCGTAAACCCAAAACTCTCAGTAAAGGGACGATCCATCGTCTGCGTGGAGCAATATCAAATTTGCAGAAAAACAGTATGTGGATCGAGGATTGTGCAGAAATGGTGTCACACGGGCAAACGGATAAATTCGTGGCCCAGTCATTCTGTTGGGGAAAGGAAATTAAACGGTGAAACATGTTAAACCTAAAACGAGTCAGCAAACATTTTTCGTACTGGTTCAGGTTGTATGTTAAGTATGTTTGTACAGGGCGTGGCCAAGCAACATGGCCGTCAGGACGTGAGCTCCTTCGGCTCCCGGCAGGCCGCCACTGTAATCCTGTTTATAAGATCCTTATAGGGCCCTTCCAGAGACACTTGAGGTGCCTACGAGCCCCGGAGCTTGGCAGCAATAATCTGACCCGGTTCGGGGCAGGGGGCACGACGAGAAGCCGAAGAATCAGCCCGGACTGTTTGGGGGCGGAGCCGTGGCTACTACAGGCCGGGGTCTGGGGCCTAGCTGAGGCCGAGGCGACTGGATGCCGGGGAGCCCGCTGCCACCGGGGCTTCCCACGGCGCCGAGATTGTAACTGAGGGCGGGAGAGGTCCGGAGCCCGCTGGAGCCCCGCTGACTGGACCGCGACTGGCGCCCGTCTGAACTAAGGAGGAGGCCTGGTCCCGGGCGGCCCGGCGGGGGGCTGCTCCTAATTGAGGCCGGGGATTGCGGCCGACTGCGGAGGTCCAAGAACGGCGAATAGTCAGGAGGCCCGCTGCCATCGGGGCCTCCCAGGAGGAGCAGAGTAGCTCCCTTGCTCTGCTGTCCCCGGGGGCCTCGCCGGTCGTGGTGTGAACTGAGCCCGGTAGGGGGCTGCCCTTAATTGAGGCCGGGGATTGAGGCCTACTACGTCGAACACAGGACGGCAGGTAGTCGGGGGGCCCGCTGCCATCGGGGCCTCCCACAACGGGCAGAGTTGCGCCCTTGATCCTCGGTCCCCTGGAGCCTCGCTGACTTTAGCGAGAACTACACCCAGTAGGGAGCTGCTCTGCATTGAGGCCGGGGACTGAGGCCTACTGCGGCGGTCCCGAGACGCCATGAAGTCGGGGGGCCTGCTGCCTTCGGGGCCTCCTACAATGTGCGGAGTTGCCGCCTTGCTCCGTTGACCCCTGGGGCCTCGCCGGAGGTGCCGTGACCTGCGCCCGCTTGCCCAGCTGAGGGGAGTCCGCCCCGTGTGGTCTGGTGGTGGGACCGCTGCCACTCGAGGCCGGGGATTGAGGCCTGCTCCGGAGAACCCAGGACCATCGAGAGGTTGGGAGGCCCACTGCCATCGGGGCCTCCGGCGACGATCCGAGCAGCTGCCTGCATCGGGACCCGCTGTTGGCTGGGGCCCCGCTAAAGTGGGGGTGTCTGGACCAGCCTGGACCCTGGTTTGCAGCCGGGGCGGTGGACCTCTGCCGTGGCTTTAGGGCGGCTGGACATTGGGGGGCCCGCTGTCGTCGGGGACCCCGGTTGCGGGACTGTGGTTGGTGGCGCACCGAGACCTGCAGCTGCTTGAGCCCCACCGAGTGGGGAGTACTCTGCACCTGTCTAGTCTGCGGCAGGGAGATTGCCTCGGCCCGCCTGGATATTGGAGCCAACACTCCTGCTAGGAGGGCGGCTGGGGCTCAGGAGGCACACTGACACCGTGGTCTCCTGTTGGCGGGGGTTCGCCGGCAGCGGTTGGAGATCTACTATCACCCGGGACCCCGTGAACGTCGAGGAATCCTGAGCCCTCCTGGGTCCACTTGGGAGGACCGGCCCGGTCTATCTGGAGAGCGGCTGCCGCGACCTGCGGCCGGGGGTCTAGACTTGCATCGGAGGAGCGAGGACCAGGGGCCTCAGACCAGGGGATCCTCGCCTGGATAACCCCCTGCTGTGACGACACCCCAGGTACTGCCCGTAACATCTCTTGTCGGTACTGGGGGACCACTTCCCCTGAGGGAGAGCGCGGGGGGCACCGGCGATGCGTAAAGACAGGATGTCTCGTTCGTCGCAGCCGAACACAATAACACAATATACCACCCAGAGACTTCCCTCACAGCGGATAACGCGACAGACGGGACAGGAAGACGGGGCCGAGGCGCCCGGGGAGCCCTCTTGGGCGGAGCTGTTAAAGGCGATTCAGGGTTCGCACTCAGCGTTGGAGAGACAAATTGAAACGGTATCTATTGATGTGAATTTGCTCCGAACGGACCTCCGTAAAGTAGCTGATAAAGTAACGGACGCTGAAGGGAACATCGCGCAGTTGCAGGGAGAAGTGGCATCCCTCAAAAAAACGGTCTCACAGCTCACGGCCACGACAGGAGCCCTGGAGCGGACAGCAGAGGACGCGGAAGGACGGGCGTGCCGCAGTAACATCAGGATTCTTGGTGTTCCAGAGCGGGCAGAGGCGGGCAACGCAGAGCACTTCCTGGAGGACTGGATCCGAGGGACACTTTGCCCCAGGGGTCTATCGTAGGTCTTCGTGATTGAAAGGGCGCATAGGGCACTGGTTCCGCCGCCAAGGCCGGGGGCCCCTCCACGTGCCCTCATCGCTAAAATCCTCAACTACCGCGAAAGGGACTGTATCCTGAGGGCCGCGAGGGAGGCGCCGAACCTCACCTTCGAGAATAGCAGGGTCTCCATATACCCTGATTACACCCAGCAGGTCCAGGAGCAGCGCAAATCATTCATGGGTGTCAAACGGAAACTCCGGGAGTGGCACCTGCAGTACATGCTGCTCTATCCAACCAAGCTTAAGGTACTATCCCTAGGGAAGGCGCATTTCTTCGAATCCCCGGGAGAAGTCTGGGAATGGTTGGAGATCAGGGGGGGAAGACCTCCCGCCGGGCGGCGCACATCTGAGACAGCGGGCAGTGAGGAGAGGCACAGAGTTACGGTGGGGGACGATGGAGGACGATGGAGCCATGCGCCTGGAGCCGGTCATGAGTCCCTGTTATTGCCACGTTCGGAGTCCAATGACATTTTAGTCCCTGACGCCCTACAGGTCTCGATGGACACCATTTTGCCTACTGCCTCTGCGATTCCTGAAACAGCGGGGCCGAGGCCCTGAACCCGGCGGCTCCCTCCTGAAGAGGCTGAGAAGATGCAAGCATTGACTGGTTTGATGGGGGTTATGTTTATTGGTCCACATGAGTCTCTCTTAGTGGAGAGTGTGTGTGCTGAATTGTGCTTAGGGGAGCCTTCTTCCTTCTGTATAGTGGGCCGAGTAGGGACAGTGGGAGGAGGGGTCACTGGGGCCCGGAGTAAGTAGCCTTTAAAGAGATGGGTTGGGCCCTGTGTCAATTACTAAAGTCTGAGGATGGCCTTGCTGGGAGTCTGGGGGAGGGGGGGGGGGTTAGTTCTTTCTTGAGGGAGTTTGCCTCGTTGGGCGAATGGGGTGGCTGTGCACGTCCTGGCACCAGCAGGGTAAGGGCATATTGGCATGTTTGGTTGTTGCGGATCTATTGCTCGTGGGAGGGGGAGGGGGGATTGTTTGAAAAAGATGTTTAAGGGGAATGTTTTAGGCATCATTTGTATTACAGGTCGGGCACTGGAGGGGACCCACTCTGTGAACAGGCAGATACGGCAGGATAGATCGCGTTGGAAGTCATGGGGTATAAGTTTCTGAGCTGGAACGTGAGGGGGCTAGGCACATGCACTAAAAGGTACAGAGTCCTTTCCTTCCTTCGAAGACATAAAATATCCATTGCATGTCTTCAGGAGACCCACCTTGTAGATGATGGGGCACAGAAGTTGGGGAAAAAATGGCGTGGTCAACTGTTCCATGCGTCCTTCTCTACATATGCCAGGGGTGTCCTGGTCTGGGTGGCGCCTGGGGTACCGTTCGCTCTTCAGTATATGGAAGCGGACATTCAGGGTCGGTACCTGCTCCTTAGGGCTAGGCTGGATGGTAGGGAGTTAGTTATTTTAAATTCCTATGCACCCAACACAGATGACCCGATTTTTTTCGGGGCCCTGCAGGACCTCTTGGTCCACGATCTGGAGTCCCCCATACTTTGGTTTGGGGACTTTAACTGTATCCTTGACCCTGCACTAGATAGATCCCCACCTCGAATGGGCACGAAACCCCGTATGTCTGCACAGCTCAGGGAGGTCATGGGAAACATAGGGGCGGTGGATGTTTGGCGCCTCAAGAATCCAGCGCGAAAGGTGTACACCTATTATTCACTCACACACAACATGTACAGTCGCCTAGATAGAGTTCTAGTGGCTAATGATGACCTTAATATGTCCGTGGAAGTAACACACCAGGCTCGTTTTTTGTCTGATCACTCTCCAGTAGCTTGCGTGGTGCAATGGGGGTCCCCGGTTACCCGCCCTCGTACTTGGAGGCTCCCGGTGGACATCGTCCGGGATCAGGTGGGAAAAGCACACGTGGAAAAGGCCATTGGGGACTATGTGGACCTCAACTGGGGGTAGAGAGATATATCCTCTGCCACCAAATGGGAGGCCTTGAAGGCGGTCGTGAGGGGTGCCTGCATGGGGCTTACGTACGGCGTCCGGAAACAGCTCCTCCAGAAAGAGGAAGACACCCTCCTGCAGGCCCAACAGGTCGCGGACCCTAGCTCTCTACAGAGGCTGGAGGAACAGGCCGTTCGAGCTAGACTTCACGACATTCTAGATAGGCTGGACAAATACACCCTGGGCCAATATAGGCAGCACCTCCACAGGGAGGGCGAAAAGTCGGGTCGGCTCCTGGCTTGGATTCTGAGGAGAGAACAGACCCCCGAGCGTATTGTCGCCCTGCGGGACCAAAACTGAGAGATGGTCTACTCGGAGCAGGCCCTCCTCGGAGTTCTCCAATCCCATTTGCGGCAAGTGTACGCGGCGGACTCGAGTATCACCGAGATCTCTTATCCCCCCTACTTAAAGGGGTTGACTATGCCGACCCTCTCTGATTCGGACCGTGAGGATTTAGATGCAGGCCTGACATTGACTGAGATTCATGGGGCGCTGGCCTGTTTGCCGCGTGCTAAATTGCCGGGAAGCGACGGGTTTCCACTGGAGTTTTACCATGAATTCCCGGACGTATTGGCTCCACTCCTGCTGCGGGTCTTTCTTGAGGCGTTTGACAGCGGAGATCTCCCACAGGACATGGCCCAGGGGGATATCTGCATGATCCTAAAACCTGGGGGGGAACAAGCATGACCCGTCGTCCTACCGTCCGATAACCATGATAAACACGGACATCAAAATTCTGACTAAATTGCTGGCTACCCGGCATGTGCCCCATATGGAGCACTTAGTACACCAAGACCAATGTGGTTTCTTCCCTGGGCGAAACACGGCTTGAATCTGAGACGTTTGAATCACATCCAACACGAGGTACAGGGTAGGGATGAACAGACGGTCCTGGTCTCCATAGACCTGGCCAAGGCGATTGACACTGTCGACTGGGGCTACCTGCAGGAGGTCCTCCGGAAAATGGGCCAAGGGCCCAACTTCGCCCGCTGGATCCGGATTTTATACAATTTCCCTCGTGCCAGGGTGCGTTTGGGAGCCGCAAAGTCGGAGGAGTGGCGGCTGGGACAGGGCACAAGACAGGGGTTCCCCCTCTTGCTGCTATTCTTTGCCCTAACTATAGAGCCGTTGGCTGTCAAGATCCGCACTGAGATGCGACGATGGGGTATCCAGGTGGGGGATTCGTGTAATGTCCTGTCGTTGTACGCGGACGACGCTTTGTTTTACTTGACAGCCCCAAGAGAGGCGCTCCCGAGGCTGCTACACCACCTGGACCGTTTTGGCGAGGTGTCGGGCTTGCGGCTCAGTCGTAGTAAATCCCAAATTTTTCCGCTCTCTGGCTTTGGCACGGTACCCCCGGACGACTTGCCGGAGCTTGGGCTGCGATGGGAACGGACCAGTTTTCGGTACCTAGGCATTCATGTGACCTCGACGGAAGAGCAGTCCCTCGCCCGTAACATAGATCGGGTGATTACAGCTCTCCAACATTCGGTGTCCTTTTGGAACACCCTTCCACTGTCCCTAATGGGACGATTGGCCGTTGCTAAAATGGTGATGCTGCCGAGGACTCTGTATGTCCTTCGGAACAGGCTGTCCCCTGTCCCATCTAGGATTTAAGTAGAAGTAGAGTGGCCCTTAGTACCGTCGTGCGCTCCTTTGAGGAGGAGGGATTGAAAGCCCTGCGCTAAGATCTCTACTATTACGCAGCGCAGCTACTTCCGGCTGCCAGGTGGTTTGCTGACGCGGATGTGTGGGAGACGAGGTTGCTGGCAGGAAGGGCGACTGCGCAGGAGCTCCAGGTGGCATTGATGCGTGGGTCGGGAGCCAAGGCCGAGCTACCCTACCTGGTGAGACACACGGCTGGTGTGTGGCAACGATTCATAGAAAGGGTCCTGCGCTCTGCGCCATTTCACAGAGATCTACCGATCTGGATATTGGCCCTCATGAAGGACATAGAATAGCATATGTCCTTCCGTGCATGGAAATTGGGGGGCTGTATGTCTCTTTGGATTAAGGAGGCAGTGCACTCCATAATACCCCTGTAACCTGGTAAAAGTACTCTAATTCCTCCTTACGCGAAATGGTTCTCTGAGGAACTGGCTCTCCTTAAAACAGATTGTAAGCTCCTTGAATGCCGATGGAGGGGGAACTATCTAAATGAAAGTAGAGTGGTATACTTAGCTGATCTCAAGTTGTATCACCAACGAATTAGGAGAGTACGGAGGGAGTTTTATACTGAGCACATTGAAGCAGCAAAAAAATTCCACTAAGAATATTTAAAAAATAAAACTTTATTTTATGGTTATACAACGTGTATAGAAACATTCCCCCCTGAAATTGGCATCAATATAAAAGACTTGCCCACAGTTCGATGACCTCATTATGGCACTAAAGGGTACGGGTATCACAGGTCAGGCTGAGTCCATGAGGAATGTGAAAAGCATGATATAAACAGGAGATGAACATGAGGAAGCAGCCGAGCACTACACCATACCCAGACCTAGCAGGCCCTCTCCCTCCCCCTCCCCATCAGACCCCGATCACTCCGGCGTGAATAATTCATCACTTGTCCCATCCGAGTCACTCAGGGACAGCCCCGTAGTACACATGACCCGCCAGGCAAGTAGGTCGTCCTGCAGCTTCTCGTCCCTGCGCGTACGCTGCATATGGGTCTCCTCTGCCAGGGACCACTCCTTGACGTCTCTAAGCCATACCGGCACCTCAGGAGCCCTCCGCCCCATCCAGGTAATCGCTACCCTACGTCTCGCCAGGACCAACATTAGCTGCAGTAGTTTATAAGAAAGGTTCCTTTTCTTAGGCTTAGGGACCAAAGCTAGCAGACAGTGGAGCGGGTTCAGGTCTATCCGAAGGCCGGTGGCGGCAGTTATAAGTACCACCACCTCCGTCCAGAAGCTCCTGACTAATGTGCAGTCCCAGACCAAGTGTAGGAACCCCGCCCCCTCCACACCACATCTGGGGCAGGTGTCCCGCCTATCCCCCGAAATACGCTTCAAAGAAACCGGAGTCAGATAGGTGCGGTGCATAAAATTAAAGTGTGTGAGCTTGAACCGTGCATTGCATGATACCTTACGTGTGAGGCTCCCTATACGCTTGCGCTGCCCCTGGTCCAAGACAGCTCCAAGATCTGTCTCCCAGGCCCCCCATGAAGGCTGGACCGGCAGAGTTGAATCCTGTCGCATTGCTGAATACAGCAAAGAAATCAATCTACGCCCTCTTACACAGGAAAGAATGATGTTCAGGGTATGGGAGATCGGGGGCGCTTCTGGGAATTAGGGCCAGGCCGCTTTCACCACCTCTTGGAGGCCCCGGTAGTGTAGATATTGCCCCCCTCCCAGTCCAAAGGCCTCCTCAGCCTCTTCAAAGGATGCAAAGGGGTAAAGGTCAGCCAAGGTCTCACAGCCTCCCGCCCGCCAGTCCCGAAAGGACATGTGCTCCTCCATGGTGATTATAGGGGCCAGGATCCACACCGGCAGCTCCCTATGGAAGGGGGCTCGTCGCAGTATCGTCTCCACGAACCGCTGCCAGATACCTGCCGTGTGACGTACCACATACGATAGGGCCGCATCTGCTCCCCGTTCCTGCATTAATGTGACCTGTAACATTCGCCCGTCTGCTCTACCGGCCAGAAGTTGCATTTCCCAACTATCTGCGTCCGCGAACCACCGTGCTGCCGGCAATAGTTGTGCCGCGTAGTAGTACAAATCAAACCTCGGCACCTCCAGACCACCCTCCTCCCAGCTTCGGACATTGATTGATTTTCAGACCCGAAGCCTCTCCGAAGCGGTCCAGGTGCTGCAGCAGAATGGGCAGTGATTCCCGCGGGGCCATTAAATAAAAGAGGGCATCGTCCGCATATAAGGACACCATATTACAAGTGTCACCTACTAGAATACCCCACTGCACCATTTCCGTTCGGACTCGAATTGCCAAAGGCTCTATTGTCAGGGCAAAGAGGAGCGGCGAGAGGGGGCACCCCTTCCGCGTACCCCGTCCCAACTGCCATTCCTCCGATCGTGCCGCACCCAGTCTCACCCTGGCATGGGGGGGCCCTATACAGTATGCGGACCCAACGAAAGAGGTTGGGGCCCATCCCCATCACACGGAGTACCTCCAGCAGGTACCCCCAGTCAACAGTGTTGAACGCTTTAGCTAGATCGATTGACACTATGACCATCTGCTCCTCCCTATCGCGTACCTCATGTAGAATGTGATTCAACCGCCGTAAGTTCATGGCAGTGTTGCGCCCCGGGATAAAACTACATTGGTCCGGGTGTACCAGGTGGGCCATATGTGGCGCCAGCCGAGCCGCTAAGAGTTTGGTCAAAATCTTCGCGTCCGTGTTTATCATGGTTATGGGGTGGTACACCGCAGGATCACACCTATCTCCCCCCGGCTTCAGGATCATACAAATTTCGCCCAGGTTCATACTTGGCGGAAGGGTTTCACATTCGAAGGCCTCAAGATACACCTGTACGAGGAGACGGGCAAGGGTATCCCCAAATGCCTGATAGAATTCAGGGGGGAAGCCATCTCTTCCCGGGGATTAAGCCCTCGGGAGGCAGGCCATCGCTGCTTGTACCTCGCTCAGCATCAATGTTTCATCCAATTCTTCCAAAGCTGCCCTCGGAAGGGTCTAGAGGGTTAATCCCTGCAGATAAGGGAGGTACGAGGTCTCGGTGACCGTGGGGTCCGCAGCATACACTGCTTGCAGGTGGGATTGGAGGACTCGGAGAATGCCCACCTCTGAGTGTACCACTCTTCCCGTAGGTCCCCGCAGGGCCACAATCCTCTCTGGGGTGAATTCACGCCTAAGGATCCAGGCCAACAATAGGCCTGATTTGTCACCTTCTCTGTGGAGACGTTGCCTGTATTGGCCAAGGGTATATTTGTCTAGACTGTCTAAGATGTCATGCACACAAGACGGGCTGCCTGTTCCGTCTCCTGATGCAGTTCATCAGGGTCCGGCAGCGTTTGCTGGCGCAGCAGATTATCCTCTGCCTCCTGTAGGTCTCGGAGAAGCTGCTTCCGTACCCCATAGGTGAGGCCCATACACTCGCCCCGTATCACTGCCTTCAGGGCGTCCCACCTGGTTGGGTAGGTGAGGTCTCACCCCTCCCAATTCAGATCTAAATAGTTGGTAAGGGCGGTAGCCACATGCTTTCTCCCCACCTGGTCCTGTAAGAGATCTACCGGCATCCTCCAAGTCCGAGGGCGGTAGGGCTGTCTCTCCCAACTCAAAACCCATGCCACTAGGGAGTGGTCGGACAAGAAACAGGCCTGATGTGTAATCGCTAAGGAAATAGATGCATCCATGTTCGCAGCCAAAACCCTGTCCAATCGGCTATGTGTGTTATGAGTGGGGGAAAAATATGTGTACAGTTTCTGGGTCGGGTGTCTTAGGCGCCACACATCACTAGCTCCTAAATTCACCATTACCTCCCGGAGCCGTGCTGTCATACGCGGCTTCGTGCCTGCGCGTGGCGGGAGCCTATCTAGCACAGGGTCCAGGACACAATTAAAGTCCCCTAGCCAAAGCAAGGGGGCCTCCAAGTCCGGAATAAGGACCTCCTGCAGGGTCAGAAAGAACTCGGGGTTGTCTATATTGGGTGCAAATGAGTTCAATATTGAAAGATCTCTCCCATCTAGCTTCGCCCGCAGGAGCAGGTACCTGCCGTTTATATCCGCCTCCATGTACTGGATGGCAAATGGGAACCCGGGCGCCCCCCATAACAAGACCCCCCTAGCGTTTGTAGAAAAGGAAGAGTGAAACATCTGGCCCGCCACTTTTTTCCTAACTTTTGGGCACCCTCATCATCAAGGTGGGTCTCCTGCAGGCATGCAATGGAAACCCCGTGCCTACGGAGGAAGGACAGGACCCTATGCCTCTTGACGCATGTGCCCAGCCCCCTCACATTCCAACTTAAGAACTTATATCCCATGGCCGATGACGTGGCCCACCCAGGGCTGCAGCTCTACTTCCTATGACCCGCCAACCCCGTGCCCGAACTGTGATACATCTAATGTCTGCAACTATTCCCCCCGACATTCCCTCCCAAAACCCCAACCACCCCCCTCCCACGAGCAATATTCCTGCAACAACCAAACATGCTGATATGCCCTTCCCCTGCTGGTGCCAGGACGTTCACAGCGACCCCATGTACCCAAATGTACCAAACCTCCCCAACATTTAAATAAAGGAAACCCCTCCCCCCCCATTCAGCTCCCAGCACTACCAGCGAATTCAACAATCTTGTGCGACTCGGACTCTTAGGGGTGCAACACATGCGTCTGCCAGAGCATCCGCCCCTCCCAAGGGCCCACCCCCCTACAAGGTCAAACGTGTCCAAATAAGGCCCCTCATTGTCCCCTACAGGATGCGACCCAAAGAATCCAGCTAACGGACAGCAGTATGTCCCTCAGGGCCGGGTCTCAGCCGTGGCCGATGATTCCCCCATCGTCTCAGGGATCGTGTCGACTGTAGGCGAGAGACCATCCACAGGGGGCGGCAAGGTGTCCGGAACCAGCACCTCGTCCCGAGGCCGATCCGCTCGTGCTCCCGGAAGATCCCCGGGCGCTGAGGATTCCAAGCGGAGGGCTCCATCATCTCCCACCGTGACTTTTCGCCTCTCCTCGTGCACTAAGAATATTTTTTACGTAGTGAAACAACTGTCCTCTTTAGATCATGTGACAGCCACTATGCCTACCTCTACTGACCATTGCAATATGGTTGCAGATTTTTTCATGAGTAAGATTGATCAAATATACGCCACCTTCCCGAAAGCAGCAGGAATTATATCTCGGCTTCTGTCACAGATGATTTGAGAAGTGAGGACAGCATTGTTTTTCATCTGCCTGGAGTAAGCGATGTTCTTAAACTTATGGAAGCAGTTAAATCTGGGTCGCCCTTGGATCCAATCCCCCCCTAAATTTGTACTGCTAGGGAAAGAAGTAATTGCCCCTGTTCTCACCAAGCTTTTGAACCTTTCTTTTAGTTTGGGTCAGGTTCCTAGCAATTGGAAGCACACCATGGTGGCACCATTGCTAAAGAAATCTTCTTTAGACCCTGCTCTCCCAGAAAACCTGAGACCTATATCTCTACTACCCTATGCTGCTAAAATCGCTGAGAAACATTTAAACAGTCAACTGTCCATGTTTCTGTAAGAGAGACAGGTTCTCCATGAAACCCAGTCGGGATTTAAGCCACGACACATTAACAAGTCGTCCCTTCTTCTTGCCTCAGGGGCCTTGAAAACCGCAGCCGATGAAGGAAGAACTTCTGCACTGATCCTAATAGACCTGAGTGCTGCTTTTGACTCTGTGTCCCACTGCCTTCTTATGGAACGGTTGGGGGAGGCTAGGGTCGGTGGAGGGACATGGGAGTGGATTAAACATTTTCTGGAGAATAGATCCTTCCAGGTTCTACAACATCCTTTTAAATCCAGAGTCTGTCCTCTGTCTCAAGGGGTGCCGCAGGGTTTGGCTCTCAGCCTCACCCTATTTAATATCTATATGTGCCCCTTGACCGATATTGTGCTGAGACATGGGGTAAAATTAGTGTCATACTCCGAAGATACGCAGTTGATTGTTACCCTGGAGCAAAAGAAGGCAGGAACGGCATCTGATTTCAAGGTGTGCCTGGGGGAGCTTGCCAATTGGATGAAGCTCAGCTGTTTGCAGCTGAGTGCTGGAAAGACAGAGGTGATGGTAGTTGGCAAGCAGCCCTCTCTTCGGTCACATTTATGGTGGCCGGAGGAGCTGGGACCGGCTCCGGTCCCTAAGGCTAAGGTAAAAAATCTGGCAAATTACACTGGCTCCCCATACAGGCCAGAGTCACCTTCAAGACCTTGTGTTCTAACCACAGGATCTTCAACAAAAAAGGTCCTACCTTTTGCACCCCCTTCTTACCGCCTATAGACCTGTACACTACCTAAGGTCTTTGGGCACTGCAAAGTTGATTGTGCCTAAGGTTCGGAAGGTACGGGCTGGTGGGTGTTCTTTTGGCTTCCTTGTGGCTCAGGCCTGGAATGACCTTCCTGTTGAGTTAAGGACGGGCCCGTCCTTGACTTTGTTCCGGAAAAAACTTAAGACGTGGCTCTTCCAGCATCCCCCTGGTGGCCGAAAGTAGGCTTCCGTAGCTGTTCCTTGGGGGACCTAGGCTGTAGTGTGGGTGGGGGGGCTCTAGCCAGATGTCATGGTACTTTTGGTGTCCTAGCGCGGGGACACTCCGTTGGAGGCGCTCTATAAGCTGTATAATAATAATAATATAGCGCTTGCCACCCCGATAGGGTTTTGAAGCGCTTGTTTGGCAAGTAGCACGCTACTCTGGAACCCATAAGGATTAGTGTTGAATTAGTTTAGTGGAATATGGAATTTGAGAAGTGAACATGTTAGTCAGTTATTTTGATTGAAAAGGATAGTGGAGGGATGGAAGAGTGAAGGATTTTTTTTATTATTATAATTTGTAGGTCTTAGCAGTAGGCGGAGGCTTTTGGATGAGTAAAAAGGGTTTTTGGAGGGGGAGAGTCAGAGGGAAGAGTTTAGAAGGGTTTGTTTTGGGGATCGGTGTTAGAAAAAAGGTGTCAGATGATTCAAGGAAGGGTAGAGTAGGAGAGAGTCTAGAAAGGGTTATTTTGGGGATCATAGTAGTGGTATGGGGTTTGGGATAAATGAGTGGATGTAGAGGGTAGATGTATAGGGTGAGAGATAGGTAGTGCATTGGAAAGAGTAGTAGAAAGAAGTTTGAGGTGAGTCAGAAAGTTGGGCTAGAAGATACATTGAGAGAAGTATAGGCTGAGAAATAGGGTAGTGCATTGGAAATGCCAAATTTGAAGAAAGTGAAAAATATATAGATCCATAAGTACATTGAAAGTATATAGATGCATAAAGGAGGTAAGTATATGTAGATTCAAGATATGGATAGAGGTACAGGATGAGAAATAGGGTAGTGCATTGGGTATGCTTTTTCAGGAGAAAAGTAACAGACACACAGATCCAAGTACATGGAGGTACATAGATGCACAATGGAAACAAGTACATTTAGACCAAAGATGATTTTTTATTTTTAACAACATAATTATTCTACATGTTTATACAAAGCAATACACATAGATAAGTATATATCTATAGTGAAAATAAATGCTTATATACAGAGGGATATGCTGTAAATTTATGTTTGCTTATGGTACTTATGTGAGGAAGAGAACATTCTTGAGTAGTTTTCTGTAGATAAGGTGGTTGTCAGTGGATCTTATGTTGGGGGGTAAAGAGTTCCATAGTTTGACTGCTTGAACAGAAAAGGATGTGCCACCCATGTCTTTTTTTTTCTTGTATCTTGGGATTTTGAGGCGAGATGCCCCTTTAGAGCGGAGGTTCCTTTATTGAATGTGTTTGTGATTTTATTCCTGATGAAGGGCAGTCCCATTCCATGTATTGCTTTGTGGGTGATACAAAGTAGCTTGAACGTGGATCTTCTGGCAACTGGTAACCAATGCAATGCTTTCAAGGCAGATGAGATGTGGTCTCGTGGTTTGACATGCAAGAGTAGTCTGTCAGACGAGTTCTGAATCTGTTTTAGTCTTTTCATGGTTGTTAAAGGTGATCCGTGGTAGAGGCTATTTGCGTAATCGAGTTTGGACAGAACAAGGGAGGTGGTAGCTTGAACTTTGTGTGGAAATCCCAATTGAGGGAAAATTTGTTGCAGCGTTTTTATAATGACAAAGCATGATCTTGCTAGTTTGTCCATTTGGGCATTCATCGACAGCTTGGAGTCCATGGTCATTCCGAGGTTTCTTACTTCATCGAAACTTTAGGCAAAGATCCCAGTTCATCAGACCAGGCGGCAAGCGGGTCATAATATTTCCAATCGCCACACATGAGTATTTCCATTTTGGAAGCATTCAATTTGAGATGGCTCCAAGTCATCACTGATCCACAGCTCTGAGACAACTGAAAATTGGGGATTTTCCAATGTCTTTGGGGCATTCCAGTTGAAGGAGTATTTTCGTGTCATCTGCATAGTTAAAGCACGTGAGGTGAAATTGATTGATCAGTTCCTGTAATGACTTCATGTAGATGTTGAAAAGCATGGGCGAGATGATAGAACCTTGAGGGACCCCTGCTTTTGTGAAGTATGGTTTGGGCGAGAAAGGTGGGGTATGGATGACATTAGTTCTGTTTCGAAAGTAGGACGCGATCCAGTCTAGAGCAGTTCCCTCTATGACGGCTTCATAGAGTCTTTGTTTCAAAGTGTCATGGTCAACTGTGTCAAACGCAGCCTAGAGGTCCAAGAGGAGTAGCGTAGCAACCCCGTTGCGATCTACTGTATTCTTCAGGTCATCCCAGATGGCAAGGAGGGCAGATTCAGTGCCTCTTCCCCGACGGAATCCTGTTTGGAAGTCTAAAAGTATGTCATACTCTTCAATGAATTGTGACATCTGGGCGAACACTGCTCTTTCTATCAGTTTGCCCAGGAAAGGTCCATTTGTAATGGGTCTGTAGTTGTCAGGGTTCAGCGGGTCCAAGTTGGTTTTCTTCAGTAAAGGGCGTATGTGTGACTTTTTGAGTTCTTCTGGAAATATTCAGTTAGTTAAGGAATCGTTGATGATTCTTCTTAATGAAATGGCAGCAGAGGTTGTTAAAATAAGTGTCTTGAAAGTTTGTGGTGAACAGGGGTCAGAAGGGCTGGCGGCAGGCCTGCTTGTTTTGACCAAGCCCATGAATTAATTGTGTGAAATATGTTGGAAGGAACGGAGAGGCTGGGATAGAATATTCTTGGATTGTGGTGCTTTGTTTCTGCTTTAAGTACGAGTCAACTGTGTCTGCTTTGTCCGTGTAATGATTTGCCAGTTTGTCTGTGAAATCTTAAGTAACAGGATGAGGTCCTTCTAGGCAATTGGTTTGCAAAATTAATTGAGTATTTTATAGATTTTTTTATTTGCACATTTAGCATTTTGAATTCTGTCTGAATAGTACCTTTTCTTAGCTTTTTTCATAGCTGACTTATATACTCTGTTAATTTTGTCTTGTTTGGCGTTTATTTTGAGCCAGGTACGTTGTTTTTTATTTCTATGTTTCTCCAAGGCGCTTTTTTTCTTTTGTTCTGTTGTGTGGTTTTGAGTGGTATCAGGATGTCAAAAGCTTCCTCTAGCCATTCATATAGCTTTTGAACAGAATTTATTGTTTGTAGATTTGTACTGGATGTTAGTTGTGTTTCTAAGTGTCCCAAATTGAGTTTGTTCCACGGCCGATAGGTGGATGGATGTAAGGTAGTTTTAGGTGAATCGATTAGTGTTGTTTTATGTTGGAAAGCAAGCAAGTGGTGGTCTGACCATGTGACTGGAGTTATAGTTTAAAAGGTAACTAGTTCAGTTAACTAGTTCAGTATTTGCAAAAATGACATCTAGGATATGTCCAGTGATGTGTTTGGGTTTGTGGACAATCTGATGCTGGTTCAGTGCGTCTAGGCCAGCGATTATTGTTTTTGGATGGGTCATATTGGGTTTGTCAAACCAAATGTTGAAGTCACCCAGAACACATAGGTTGGAGTGTATTGTTACCAGTTTTGAAACTGTGTCTAGAAGTGCGTCTCGGAATGTCGCCTTGCTAGGTGGAGGTCTGTAAAGGAGCAGGAAGTTAAAGGAGGAAGACGGTGTAGGATTGCATCTTGTTAGAAGAGCCTCACAATTCTTTATGGAAATGTCGTCAACTTTACTGATTTGTAATGTTTGCCTGAACACAGCAGCTAGACCACCTCTTTTTTTGCCTATTCGATTTTGGGTGATCGTTTGATAGCCTAGAGGAACGGCTTCATGCAGGACTGGCGACATATCATCCCCCAAACATGATTCAGTTATGAATAGTATGTCTGGTTTTGTATCTGTGAGAAGGTCATAGATGTGATGTTTGTTTTTAGAGGGGGATCGAGCGTTTATTAGTAGACAGTTTAGAGAATGGTCTTTGGTGATAGTGAGACTTTGTTTTGTAGAAGAGTTATCAGTATTGTGTGGGTTTGTAGCAGGTGTTTTTTTAGTGCTGGCATTAGCTGTATTAGGATAGCAATTGTGTAGCTGTTCTGTATCATATTCCTCATTCAGTATGCTAAGAAGGCATTTTGATGGGTCTGAGTGTGTATGTGGTAGAGATGGTGTTTGAGAGTGAGTTGGTGTGCTGTGTTGTTTTCTGGTGTAACATTGTTGTGCAGTAGACCTGGGGAAGCGAAGTTGTGAGGTGTGGCACGTTGCTTATATTGTTTGCATATGTTAAGGGCAGAAGGTGTATGAGTCAAGGGTGGTGGTGCAGCATGTGTCATGTAGTAAGGTTCTAAACTGTCCAATGGATGAAAGGCGGTTAGAAGAGAGTTGCTGTGTTGCTGTATCTGTGTTAGGTGTAATGGAAGAGAGAAAGCTTGGCATTGAGGTTTGGTTTTTGTGTGGTTTGAAAGGTGGGTGTATGGTTGTATTTTTGTGATGGTAAGTATTATGAGGATGTTGCGCTTTGAAGATCTTGTTGACCTGGTGTATGTGATATGTTTTGTTTTTGAGGAGTAGTGAAAAGGGGTGCTGGTGTATTTGTTTCATGCAATGGATTTGGTTGTATAGTATTTGTGAGAGGAGGTTGTAAGGTAGAGGGGGCGATGTGTTTGAGTAGAGTGTATGTTGTGGGTAGGAGGGAAAGAAGTAGAGGTGAGAGTGGTTGTCTTAGACTTGTTTGTTGTAAGAGTTAAAAAGTATGATGGTGTGTAGTGTATGTGTAGTGTGTTAGTGTTATTATGGTAGAAGGGACAGGAGGGTGTTAGTTGGACAAATGATGGAAGGCTGATTATATGTTTGTTAGTGTTAAAAGGTGGTCTGTTAGGAGTAGTTAGAGCAGGGAGTGTGTGTCTGGATTAGATGTAGTTATGTATGGTGTTGAATGGCATTGTGGTAGTGATGAGTGGATTGGTTAGTGGTATAGGATAGAGTTGTGTACTGTTTGTAGGTGATGTTGGGTATGTGTGGTAGTTGGGATAGAAGGGTGTATTGATTTGGTTTTGTAGTGTATGCTTGTACATTGGTTTGTGCATAGGCTTGTGTGTGGTGTACACTTGGTGTGAGTGTGGTATTACGGAATGGGAACTGTTAGAAATGGGATTTCTGGTTGGCTAAGGCTTGCGCCAAAGCCAGGCAGAAACCACCACTCTAGTCAGGGCAAGGTTACACGCTGAAGATAACCCCTGCTCTCACCCCCCTTGGTAGCTTGGCACGAGCAGTCAGGCTTATCCCAGAGGCAATGTGTAAGGCATTTGCGCAACACACAAAGCAGCAATATATTAGGCACACCACAAAAGGAACTCCACACAAGGTTTTTATTTTTTTTTATTTTCAAAAACCTTTATTAAACAAAATTGCATAGCAAGGTTACAAGCTTATACCGATTCAGAGCACCATGGATAAGATTACCATTGAATCCGACAACATACACCATATTCGCCTTATGTATGAAAATCCACATATCAAGTCCAGTAGTTGGCGAGTCTCTTAACAATGGCGAGGATAATAAAGTGCGCTTTATCCGCCACTTGTCCAGTTAACGTGTCGTAAAAGCTATATTGGACAACATAGGAACTCGTCATTCCCCCCCCCCAATCCCCCAACCCCTCCCAAAGCTCCCCCCCCCTTCCGCTGCCGGGTCTAGGAAAAAAATAAAAGGTATGAACGAAAGATTGGATCTATGCCACCCCTCCTCTATGGTGGGTCACCGTGTGTCACGCCGCCCTGAGTCTTGGTCTCCCCCTGTCCCGTGTTTGTGGAGTCTGGGCTGTTTTGTGTCAATGGGGCATCTAGTCCCACCAATTCCTGAAACATCACTCCCCAAGCCTGTAGGACCTCAGGTAGCTTCCCATCTCTCCTTGTATGCCTCATGTGCGCCTCCTCCGCCAATGCCCACTCCCTTAGATCCGCCCTCCATTTCTGCAACATCGGGCCCTGCAGGGACAACCAGTGGATTGCAATACAACGTCGAGCTGTAACCAGGCCTAGTATGAGGAACCGTCTGCTCTCTTTCCGTTTGGGGTCTCTAGGGATTAAGCCCAGGAGGCAAGGGCGCAGGTCCAGGTCTATTACCCACCCCGAGACCTTCGCCAAGACCTCCAGAACCGATTTCCAATAGGACTGGAGGATAGGGCACGCCCATGTCATATGGACAAAATCCGCCATGGGACTGCGGCATCTCGGGCATCGGGAATCTCTGGTATTATCAATAACCTGGAGTCGTTTAGGGGAGAGGTAGGTCATGTGTACAATATTATATTGAATTTGTTTAAAGCAGTTGCTCACCAACACCTTCCACACACTCTCATGTATCTTTTCCCATTCACGGGGGGGGGGGGATTTCTTGCGGACACACCCGCTGCCATTTGTCTATCGTCAAGGGCCGTAACCTTTTATCCTCCTGCAAAGCCCTGTAGAGGTGAGTCACGAACTTCCGGCCCCCCGCCATTGCCAACATAGTGACTAAGGTATGGGTGTGTGCCGGGGCCTCCAGGAACGAGGGCCATAACTGCCGTGCAGTCGCCGCTAGTTTAGAGTAATGAAGGAATTGCCATGGACCAAGCTCAAAGGTAGTGACCGCCTCTTGATAAGTGATGAATTTATCATTTGGATACAAATCGGCTAACATCAGGCAACCACCCTCCACCCATTTGTCTATGGACATGACCCGTGCAATCTGGGCAAAGGGAGGCATCAGCCACATATCCATGTCAGGGGCGAATGGTGTGCTGCAGATGTGGCGTCGTATCACACGGTCCCAGATTGTGGCCCCTAACCGTACCAGCGGGGGAATGTGATCTCGCCGTCCCCCCTCCTGCCAAAGCAGCGCTCCCAGTTGTCCACTCCTATAGGCCCCTGCCAGTAAGGACCGTTCCCAGGAGGGGTCCGTATCCAACCATGCAATGGCATGTTGTAGATGTGATGCGAAGTAGTACAGCTCTAGATCGGGGACTTCCAATCCACCCACGCCCCACCTATGCTTCAGGACCTCCAGACTTACCCTACATCTCTTCCCATTCAATAGCAGGAGGACTTAGAGGGAATCCAGTTCCCGAAAAATCCGATGCAGCAACTCATAAAAGGACCCCTGCATCGTGTACAGGCAGCGCGGGAGCACCACCATCTTGATTAGAGCAATCTTCCCCATCCGGGAGATCTTAAGGGTGACCAGAAGGCGATACCATGTTGTGGTGGAAGAAATTGGTCGGGTTTCGACCAATACCAATCCCCAAATAGCGAAGTGTGTCGTCTACCCATGGGAGCCCCATTTCCGGGCGCTGGACCCCCTTCCACTCAGACCGCTCCCCAATCGCATAAAGCTGGGATTTCGCCCTATTTACTGCGAGGCCAGAAGCAGCCGCAAAGTGTAATAGCTCGGACATCAAGATGGGCAGTGACTGCGTCGGCTGATTCAGTTAGACCAAGGCGTCATCCGCATATAAGGACACCACATACTCCACTGCCCCTACTCTGATACCCTGGCCCTGCAGCACCGCGCGGAGATGGCATGCCAACTGCTCCATCGCCAGGGCAAAGAGCAGGGGGGAAAGGGGGCACCCCTGGTGTGTTCCCCTCGATATGGGTATCTCATCCGAGACACATCGACCCGTGCGGACTCTGGCCACAGGTCTGGTATACAATAACTGAACCCATTTTACAAATCCTTCCCCCAGGCCCAGCTTTAAAAGCACCTTCCAGAGGTAGGCCCAGCGAATCGAGTCGAACGCTTGTTCGATATCCAGAAAGACCAACGTGCTTTGCTTGGCCTGTCCCGCTAAAGTTCGCATGACGTGGGCCAGGCAACGGATATTCTGTAAGGTGTTCCGGCCCGGGATGAACCCCGACTGGTCATCGTGGACCAGGCGTCGAAGGTAGGGGAGGAGTCTGGAAGCCAGCACCTGGCTGATGATCTTCAAGTCCACATTCAACATGGATATGGGTCTATAGGATCCGGGGAGGAGAGGATCCTTACCCGGCTTGTGGATCATTACGATCGTCGCCGCCCGCATGGAGTCCCAGAGCGAGCCCCGGTCGTAGGCCTCCATTGCCACCTCACGGAGTTTTGGGACCAGAACCCCCTTGAACTCTTTATAGAGTTTGGCCGCTAATCCGTCCACCCCCAGGGATTTCGCTGTCTGCAGGTGGACTATTGCAGCATGCAGTTCCTCCTCTCGGAGTGGCCCCCCCAGGTCCTCCTGGCTATTCGCTTCAATCCCAGGTAGCTGTATCCCCTCGAGGTACACCTCTATGTCCTCGGCGCCCGCTAAAGGCTGCGATTCGAGTATATTTTGCATAAATGGGATCGGAACACCTCGTTAATTGCCTGCTGGATATATACCATCCGGCCCAATTCATTCGGCAGTGCCAAAATCGGGTGAGGTTAGATTTCTGCCCGTATCAGACGCGCTAATAGTCTTCCAGCTTTGTCGCCCTCCGTGAACCATCTCCGCCTGCTGGCTGTTCTATTAAATTTGCCAAGCGAGGCCCAGGTGTCCCCCCAACTGCTGCCGCGTGGCCGTCCATTCGGGCCGTTGCTCCTTGTCTGTGGGGAAGTCCCTCTCCAACTCCGCCATGCGGTCCTTGTGCTGTCGGAGTTCCCGTTCCAGCACCCGTTTTATCCCTACCTCGGTGAACATACACGACCCCCGAAGGACCACTTTCATGGCGTCCCATTCAGTCGCCCTCGTGTTAGCTGACCCCCAGTTAACTTCTAGATAAGTCTCGAGCCCTTGCGAGATAGCCTCCTTATACATGGGATCCCCGAAAGCCTCTGTGTTGAGTCTCCAGAGCGGGATCTTGGGCCGAGGTCCACCCACCAAATATGTGAGCAGAAGCGGAGAATGATCAGATAGGTAGCGCGCCAAATAGTGGATCTCTTCCCCCCGGTCCATTACCATGCCCTGAAGAAAGAAGTAATCCAGTCTACTGTGCATGTTGGCAGCAGGCGTGTAGCACGAATACACCCGATGAGCAGGGTTGCGGTGCCTCCACGCATCTATCAGGTCATAACTTTGGAGCATCTGGGCCATTGCATCTCTCATTTTAGGTTTGGCGTCTACCTTAGGGGGGCATCTATCTAAATTCCCATCGAGTGCACAGTTAAAATCCATCGCCATCAGGAGCTCCGTGTCCGGGTCTGTATCTAACTGTCCCAGCACTTGACCCAAAAACTCACCATCGTCCGTATTCGGGCGTAAATGTTCACCAAGCATACACTACGCCCGTCCAGAGTACCTACCACGATTACAAACCTGCCCTCCGGATCCAATTTTGTGTGTGTGGCTTTAAAGGGGACCCCCGGTGCCACCCAAATTGGAGCTCCTCTGGCAAACCCGGAGTAAGACGTGGCAAAAAACTGTCCACGCCATCTACGCTGGACATACTTAAGGCAGTCCCCCAAAGGTGTGTTTCCTGGAGGAAAGCGAAGCTGACCCCATAGCGCCGGAGATAGGTGGCTACTCTGATCCGCTTAACCATATTATTGAGCCCCCTAACATTCCACGTCAGTAGTTTGTATTTACATGTATCACCTATCATGAGTGCTCACTTTTCTACTTCGCAGCTCCCACCTGGCACCCATTGGAACCTTCTCCGCAGCGTGACGTGACCCTCCAAAAAGCAGACAACTTAAACATTGCAAAGCAAGAGTGTAAAATGACCCGGCAGCATCCCTTTCTGAACCAAAACAAGGAACCCCAACATTTCCTACCCATAGGCGCTAGTACCACATCTCCCAATCCGAACCTGGTCAGGAGACCTCGAACCCCGCCCCAAAAACACTCCAACCCCACAGACCCTCCCTGTTCAAGTCACAATTAGGAAATAGAAACCAACTTTTTTAAACTGAGCACTTAAGTACGTAGTAGTCCAAAAAGACAAAAAAAGAAAACCCCTCCCCCCATAATTGAACCTTCAGCCAACTGCCTGGTACCGCGCAGCCCTGCCCGGCCGAGGCCTAGCCGGCTGCTGCAGCACTCTACAATCGGCCTCTTGAAGTTGAAACTTGGCACAATAGTATAGTCACTGTAATCAACAGGTCTACAGCTCCCCCCTCCCCTCTCCATGCTGCTCCTAGTACTCCGGGGAACAGCCCCATTTCCAGTCCATCAGGCTATACAGACCCCCCCAAGTTAAGGTATAGAAAATACTCACAATGTCCATGACCCCCTTGCATCAGATACGGCCCATCAGATTTACCAGTCAGGTGACCTGTGGAGGTTCAGTAGCCGGGCCGGCGGTACCTCCCGAGTCCGATTGTGTTTCCTGCACCAAACAAAGTGGGGAGAATTGGTTCTGGGTTGGGATTTGCTCCAATTCCACCCAGAGTGTACCATTAGGGCCCACAGTGATACGTCCATTCTCTGTGACAGCGCGTCCTCCCAGGGGCTGACCTCCCTCACCGCGTCGCTGGCTCCGCCGTCTGGCATTCTGCTGTCTTTGCTCCTGCCAGCCCTGTGTGTGTTCGTGGTCCTCCAGGCCCAACGAGTCCATCCAATCCTCCGCGTCCGTCGGGCGGTCGAAAAAATGCGTCCAAGTGTCGTGTTGTACTCGGAGCCGGGCTGGGAAGAGCAGACAGTACTTGACATTGTGGCTCCGCATTAGTCGCTTAACTTGCAGGAAATCGTTCCGGAGATTTTGTACCTTTCTAGTATAGTCTGGCTGGAAAAATGTGGATGTCCCGGTCTCTAAAGTTGAAGAACCGGGCTATTATGGCCCTAGGTGGGGATCCCGGCTTTGGCGGCGGCCCCAGGGTTCTATGGGTCCTCTCTATTGCAAACATTTTGGACAGTCGCAGGTTTGGGAAAGCCTTGCCAATCCAGTCCTCAAGGAAGAGGTCCGTTGCCGGCCCCTCGGTGCGTTCGGGAAACCCCAGGAAGTGGAGATTGTTCCTCCGGGACCGGCCTTCTTCATCCTTAGCCCGATCCTCCAATCGGGCCGTGTGTTCCTGAAGAGCCCCACTGTCTCCTTCAGCTGCCGGACCTCAGTTTGCAATTCGGTTAGATCCCCCTCCGTGGTGGTGACCCTGTCCGCTACTTTCCGGAGGTCAAGGCGTAAATGGTTAATATCCATGGCCATGCCGTCCATTTTGCCCTCTAGCGCCACCCTGGAGTCACGAATCGCCGCCAGAATATCGGCCTTGTCCTGGGCGGCTGCTTCCAGGCGGGCCTCCATCCTCCGATCCAGGCCGGGGCACTCCGCCGCTAGAGGGCCCGGGACCGTGTACTGCACAATCTTATTTGTTTGGGCTCCCCTTATCGGTCGGTCCTTTCCCATAATACTGGGGGCTTCCGAATGCCCTCCACCGGGCACTTCACAGGAGATATTTCAGGGTCCCAGCGGCACCCCCTTACGTGGCGCAGATCAGCCTTGGTGGTAGCAACCGGCCACGGGGTACTCTCAGTACGAGCCTCCGGTCAGCCGTGCTCTTTGTCGAACCCAGGTTCTCACTATTGTTTCAGCAGGGGCTCTCCCGGTGATGCGCTGCCCAGGAGCGGGGGGCGAGTGGGGCCCGGCTCCAGTCGTCAAGGTCTAGCTGTCCAGTCTCCGTGCTGCCTTCCGGCTCCAGCAACGGCGGCTCCGAGGTATCTTACAGCCCCAGCCAGTCGGGGGGGAGGGGGTGGGCCCTCTCTCCCGGTCCACCCCGCATCTCAGCCGGTCATCCCCTGGTCACCCTCGCAGAAGGGGCTTTAATAAAGGCACTAGTCCCCCCGCCGGATGGAGGGTTGGGGGGGGAAATGGGGGGGCCCCCAAGCAGGTTGGGATCAGCCAGCACTCTGTCAACCGTGGGTTCTGCGGTATCTCAGGGCCTCAGGAACGTGCGTAGGCCGCACCACCTCCGTGTCACGCAAGTACTCACTCCGGGACCTCAGCGTCTCCTCCGTCGGCAGCACACAGTCGCGCTAATTGTCCCCACCGTCACCTTGCGGGGGCCGGTGTATCTCGCCTCTCTTCACGGGGGGGCCGCCGGTGCGTAGGGCCCTTCGGGGTCCGAAGTGCAGCCGCCCGGTCTCCCCCATCCTGCTGTCCCCCAGTGGGCCGGGGGGAGAAGGAAATCAATGTCCCAGGCCTCCCGGTCCCAGTGGGCTCTGTCTGCAGCCGCTCCGTCAGCGCCCCCGTCCTGCAAGGATGCGTGTAGGCCTCTCCTCCTCTGCCTCGCGTAGGGGCTCACCCCGGGGACCGCTGCGGCGCACCTGTCAGCCGCACTATATCACCCTCCGCTGCTCTCACCGTTCACCGGGGGTCGCGCGCCCCCAGTCTACCTCCGCAGGGGGTACTGTTGTTCCGCTGGCCCTCCCGCCTCTCGTCGGCCGGTGGGGCTGTTTCAACGCGCGGCGGCCGCCATCTTCCAGACACTGCTGCAGTTAGGATCGCCATGGGCCACCGGGTCCCCCGCAGTCGCTGGTGGTGAATTACTCGGTAAGTGACGACTTCCGAGGTCTGGGGGGGCTTCTCACCTCAGGAGCACCATATAAATTCGAAATGTGCCAGGCTAATGAAGGATTTAGGGGACACTAGGGCAGAAGCTGGACGAAAACGCGTCTAGCCGGCCATTTTGCTAAGCCACGCCCGAACTCCACACAAGGTTATATCAAAAATAGCCTTTGTATTATTATAAACACATTAGACACATAATCACACATTTACACTGTGCCAACTGGCACGGGCAATATTCACAGGGGAATTATATACAGGACCAGGCCCATCGGGCCACGGTCAGAACCATCAGAACAGGTAAGTATTAACCACAACCAGTAATTACTGGTACCCTAATGACCTCTGCATTATCACATTATACATAAACCCACCCTAGGCTCAAACCTCATCAGAATAAACACATTACGCAATGGGCCTCACCAGCATAAACACATTATGCACCAACCCCATAAGCATAAACACATTACGCAAACAGGTACTACCCCTAAACATCATAGCATGACATGTGGCATTAGCACATTAGGCCCAAACCCTCCTAAGCATAAACACATTACGCAATAATCAAGGTAGGTCAGGCATAAGCGTAATCATAGGCAGGTACCATACTAGGAATAAACCTATTAGGCCTAACCACAGAACTGACCGCAGGCCATCTGGCCTTTCACTGGGGCATCAATGCCCTATGTCCAGAAATGTTAGGGCTTCTCCAGGGCTATCCCATTAGCCCTCTGGCTGCCAATGCAGCAATCAAAGGTGTGCAGTACGTGGACCTTCGCACTCACTGTGCCTCTCCTTAAAATGTCCCCAAGGAAAAGAATGGGGCTGGCACTATGGTGCCTCCTGAACCCCCACTGGGGCTCCTCAACAAAATCTGCCCCCACGTTGCAGCTGCCCACTGTCTGGTGGGGCAGCTGGAAATTAACCAAAGAGGCCCTCTCTCAAACACTGCCACCTTTTTGTTGGGGCTGCCCGCGCTCTAGCGGTGCAGCTCTTCTCCTCCAAGATCGGCACCAACTGTTCCTTCAGGGTCTCTGGTTTGCCCCACTCACCAGGGCTATTCGGGTGCCTCCTCTGGCAGGGGGGAGGCACTGACGATCGGCCACAGGGAAGCCCCACTCACTTGGATAACTCTGTGGGCTCCTCCTCCAGCGCCGGTCTCATCTGCGGTCCCAGCTCCAACATCAGGACTCCTGGCCAGCTGGTAGACTGCACGCGGGGCTCTCCTCACCTCACGGGAGCCCCGCCACCAGTGCAGTGCGGCCGGTCTCTCTTCGCTGGGATCAGGACTTTACCGGGAAACCCACGAGGTGCTGCACAGCTTCCCCCAGGCAGGGGGAAGCCGAAGTGGAGCCCACCAGGCCCCGCCCACAGTCAGGCGCGGGTGGCTGGTTTGCGGTTCACTAAAACGGGCAGCGGCGGTGACTTCTTTTTTTTGGGCCGCAGTGCAGGGTGGGCACCCGCTGCACCCCTGAAACGCTTGGTGGGCACCCGCCGTAAATCTTTGATTTAAGCACAGCTGCAGGGTGGGCACCCGCTCGACAAGGCAGGCAATTGCGGCTCTTCCTGGCAGCTCGCGCGGTGGACACCCGCTCTTGAGATAAATACCAAAGTGGGGTAGGCTCCCGCTGAAATCGGCAAAAACGCGGGGTGGGCTCCCACTCAGTCAAATCAGCACCCAAGCGGCAAAGATGTGGGGTGGGTACCCGCTTGGTGTGCACAAATGCAGGGTGGGCTCCCGCTACTCCCAGCATCACTGTGGGGGAATCCAGCTGCAGCTCCGTGCTACAGAGTCCACGCGCTCTTCCTCCCTCAGCAAGTTAAGATACGCACCCAACCTGTCCCCCACCTGACAAGAACAGGTACGAGGCAAGCCCTCATGACAGCAGCAGCACGCCCCCGCAGGATCAGCACACCAGAACTGAACAAAATGATGGGGTCACAGCCCCTTCTTTTATTCACCCTTTTCATTTGTCTGCACTAGCACAGGACTTGGGGACCTAGCAGAAACTGGTTCAGGGGGAATTGGAGCACTCTGTTGACAGGGCTCTTCTTCCCCATTGTTAGGTGAGGGCTCGCCATCAGACACACCACAGGGGGCGGAGCCAGCATTCACCAGGGAAGCACCACCCTATTCAGAGTCTGGGGATTACCCCTCCCACTACTCTTCCTCCAGGTGTCCCATTCAGCTTAGCGCTGACTCACCCTGCCCCTCCTGGAGCCACCCACACCTCTCAGCCCCTGTCACTCACAAGCCAAACATGCAATTCACATCAGGCAGGCAGACACATAGCACACAGAAATGCCAACTTCTAAAAGTCAAGAAACACCAAAGGGCCTTGACTCTACTCAGTAAGGCTGAGTCAATATAACCAAAAAACAAAACAATTGCCAATACTGAGCAAAGCTCAAGCACTTTTTTTTGGGAGGCCAGAACCTATGAATGAAACATAAGATCCGTACGTATTACTAAATCTTCAATTATTTATTCAATAAATCATTCGTGGGATATATTATCTTTCTACATGTGCATCAATACAAAGTACAAAAGAGAGAAAAGATTATGTACATAAAATTACAATTCAGCAACAATTCACCATACAGTCAATGCAAACTTTCAAACATACCTCACCCATATTCAATCAAACATTCTTCTCCAACATACATATCATCCAAACAACACACCAGAATGGGTTAAATTAATTTTGCGTAACCCCAGATCTGGTGGGTAACACTCACAATCCCAGACTCAAACAACCAAATCAATAAGATGAAATCCAAATAGATTGTAGAAGAGAATATAAATCAACAATATTTCCTACAATCAACAACTAAATAATTGCATCAATGACTCAATTACAAAACATGGTTTGTTTGCCCAGGATAACAATAGGTCGACGCGTTTCAAACCCATCTGTTTTGTGGGTTCTCATCAGGACCGTAAGACTCTATAAAGGAATAGACAAAACAACAATTCTTAGACTTCCCACTGCTAGTTGAAACCACAGCACACACCAACCAGTGTTAGCCGCCTACCTTATTCACTCTGCAGAGCAGATCAGCTACTTCAGACACATACAGGTGTTAACGTGCTGAAAAGACAGACAAACAACAAGGACAGAGTCTTTAACCCTAGTAACTACAACAAAATCTGTGCAAAACATACTTTCAAGAAGTCGCAAAAGCGCTCACCGCCAGTGAGACTTGATCGCGTGTTCCCTGTTTTTGAGCAAATGCCGATGCCAGCGAGACCTGCCAAAAATTAGCCTGCTATTAATCCTACTGGAATCGTCACAAACATTATGCCTGATAGAACGCAAGAGAATCGGGGCTCACCTTAGCGGTATGACAGGGATGCCTGTAGATGCTTCACTCCATATAGCCGGTTGGACCAACTGCTCTGTGAGAGAGAAAGTTTATCCTTTAGCGCGTTTGAACTTGCAAAAGCATGGTCTATAACACTAATTGAACCGCGCGTGATTTACCTTGTAAGGTCGCTTTTCTCTCATAGACCGCGTCCACATCCTTTGGTTTCGGCGTGTGATGTCAATTCCCTCAAAGAATGATGGAAAATGCAGCATACAAGCTGGGGCCTATCATATTTGGCTTTCAGAGACGAGAGGATGCCCGCAGTGGGGCCGTGGCCACATGGGCGTAACCGAGCCCGTGTCGTCATTGGGACCAGACGCTAAACAAAACTTTATTCGTAAAACATTATAAAGCCGGACAGGCTTCGCTCAAGCCGAACCGAGTGGCAATGTTCCCTGCTCCGTGTATACAACAGGGCTTGTCATGTACGTAGCTCAAATTCCACCAATAATACATTGTGTCCTAACCCCTCAAACGTTGGGTAAATGCTGACAGAGACCTGGTGACTCGGCTTCCACAATTCATTCGTGTCACGAGGCTTATCAGGGTGGGTCATGCAGGGGGGCAGCTCGAGCTGTGGGAGAAATGGAAGAAGCCTCTTTCATGCTGCTAACTGCACATGTCTGAAGTACATTTGAGCTCATTTATACTTTGGTTAACATGGTCAGGAATGCTAGTTCAGCCACAGAGCGCAAGCCTTCCATACCCTTAGCCGTGATTAAAGGGGCCAGCCAACGGACGGATAACACTTACGCACCGTCACTAATCTTACACTGATCAACTTGCAACATTGCCAAACAACATGACCGCGTTGTTGCGACAAATTATCCAAAAACATCATGTACCTTAACCCCTTCGATGCTGATGACGGAACCGTTCCGTCATCAGTCACGGCTGAGCTGTGCTGATGACGGAACGGTTCCGTCACGACCGCGCCCTGTTCTGGAATGTCCAGCACAGGGCGCGGCTACGGCGCCGCGGTCAAGGTGTTAATGGACATCGACCACCGATTTATGATCTAAAAATTTCGGATACTTCATTCAATCCATGAATCGATGTGTTAAATTTCATGATTAGCAGTGCCTCTCGTTGACTCAATTTTCTGTCCATGTCACCACCCCGAGAGTCGACTAGGACCCAAAGAATTTTCGTTTCTACAAAATAAGAGTCCAAGGGTGCCAGTCTTTTATGTCCTGCCGAAGGTGCACAAAAGTGATACTAATCCACCCGGTAGGCCAATCGTGTCGGGCTGCGATTCTTTGATCGATTGTTTTGTTTTTTGGAACTTCTCCACCAGTCATCATAAATCTGCGCACACCATTGCGCAGCATTTATTCTCACAAGTTCATACATACTAAACTCGCCCCTACCGCTCCTCTGATACCAGGAATTACCATGGACACACTTAACCCCAATGCATTCCCATGGGAGGGCAGGCCAATCTCACCACACACACACAGCAAGCTCACCACTTTACACTGGACCACAGTGCTAAAGTACTCAGAGGCCTAAAA